>NW_006210084.1:1407929-1427513 GCF_000334495.1 Tupaia belangeri chinensis | reverse complement strand
TACACCAATGTCTCCCAGAGTTTCCCAGTGCTTTCCAGGAGCAGCTTTATAGTTTGAGGTCTTAGATTTGACAAAAATCAAGTCAAGGTGGATCAAGGATAAATGTAATTATCTGTTACTAGACAAGGATGTTGCCTGAGTTCTGAGTCAAGGCAATAAATGAGGGGGTTAAGGATGTACCCCCCACTAATCTTACCACTCAAGAAAACTCAGTTAACCACTATTTACCTTCAAAATATTGGAACTGACTTGCAAAAATAATTTGAAAGGTTTTATTGTCACATAAATTGCCCTTTAAGAGTAATAATATGGGTGGGGCCAGAAGGTGGCATGTTGGTTAAGGCACTAGTCACTCCCACATGGCCAGCCACTGTTTGAGTCCTGGACCTGGTGGCTTGCTTTCTCACTTTCCCTCTCTCTCTCTGTGTCTCTTTCTGGTCAAATTGAAATAAATGAATGAATAAATAAAAGTAAATAGTTATCTTAAAAAAAGAGTAATAATACAAGGAAACATCAAAAAGTTCATAGAAAAAGTGGAATTAAAGTATGAGTTATTTTGGTGCAAAAAATGTTTAATTCCACATATAGTTTAATTCATAACAGACATTTTCCATGAACTTTTTTGAAGATCCCTTCCCCCATACATAGAGACTATGTTATTACAGGGCTGGCCTGCAGATTGGTGGTTAAGGGAAGCAGGATCCTACATAGCTGATCACAGTTCAAATCCTGTCCCTGGTGGCTTGAAAAATACAGAGGACATGTATGCATGCCCTAAATCCTGACAGGATGGAGAAATGGAGAAGAAGGAATTGTAGTGTGACCATGCCCCACCAGTTGGGGGTGCTTTCTCTCTCTGTCTCTCTTTGGTGAGCACATGAGCCCTTTGGCACCTTAAAAAAAAGCAAGACTATGTTATTACATATCCTTGTATAACAGAGGTTCCCAAAGAATGGTCTATGACCAGTAGCATCAGTGCCACCTTGGAACCTGCTAGGAATACAAATTCCCAGACTTTATCCTATATTTAGAATCAGAACTCAGCAGAATGGGGACTGGGGCCTCAAAATCTGCTTTACTTAACAAACCCTCTGGGGGATTCTAATAGACACTCAAGTTTGAGAATCACTGATGTACATTATGCTATTGTATCTGTCCTAGTCAGCTCTGACTACTATAACAAAATACCAGAGACTGGGTCTGTGGTATTTATTTCTGCAGTTCTGAGAGGCTGAGAAGTCCAAGATCAAGATTCCTGGTTGGGAGTACCCTCCTGGTTTGCAGATGGCCACCTTCTTGCAGTATTCTTCCTCATGACAGAGAGAAAAAGAGAACAAGAGAGCTCTAAGAATACTAATCCCATCTTGAAGGCTCCATTCTCATGAGTCTATCTGAACCTAATTACCGGGACCAGCAGATGATGTAACGGTTACGTGGCTGGAGTCCCATATAGTCTACAGCGGTTCAAGTCCTGGATCTGGCTGCTTAAAATTCATGCGTGTGCATGTGTGCCTAAGATCCCAAGATGAGAATGGAGGAGAAGGGACTGTGGCGTGGCCATCCCCCCTGGGGTGGGGTGATTCCTCGCTGTCTCCCTGTCTCTGTCTCTCCAGAGAGCACATGCACCCTTAGAGCAAAAATCTCTAAAAATAATTAATTAAATTAAATTAAATAAATCTAATTACCTCCCAAAGGCCTCACCTCTGAATATCATTGGAATTAGGACTTCAACATAGAAATGGAGGGGCAGGAGACACAAACATTCATCCACTTCGGGGTCTCTAAATTTTTTTTCCTTGTAATAATCGCAGTAGTAAAGATCCCTATAACTAAACCTTGGAGCATAGCTGCAATTATGATATTTATCTAGAATAGATGTGAAAAGTGTCATTGCTAGGTCAAAAGGTATCCACAACTGTAAGCACCCATGATCTTTTTTCCTACAAGATTACATGATCTGTGCAAGGTGGGCTGTGGTCTGGTACTGATATCTGCCGACACCACAACTCTGTGATGCCCATGAACAGATGACCTCATCAAAGATACAGACATTCCGCTGCAGATCCTGGAGCAAGTTCTGGATATCCAGATGCCAGTGCAGGAAACCATTAGATTATGAGAAAGGTTTTGAGTCTTCAGGGAATGAGAAGGAAGATAAGATGAAAAGCAGAGAGCTCACGTATAAATAAGCAATAAGCTGAAAAAGTTATAGCAAATTCAGCTCACTCGAGGATTGACCATGATTAAATTTAAATGCAAAGGAAAGTATAAAGCAACATTTAACTCCACAAGGATGAGGAATTTCACATGAGCTCTTACATTAAAATGCCTTACTGCATACAGATCAGGAAATTATTAAAACAAAACATTCCAAGCATTGCAAACATTTCCAGAGACATTTGAATCATTTTATAAAAATAGACTATTTTTCTCATTTTCCTAAGAGTGGGTATGAAAAGTTAGAAATAGAAACCAGAAACCCCACACCAGGGCTGGCTGTACACCACAAGGAGCTTAAATATTCCTTGGGCAAGTCCCTGCTCACATGTGGTTCCTTGTTTGAGGCACACAATTGCACAAGCACATAGGGACATAAGACAAAACTAAATCGGCGACCTGTTTGTACTCAGCAGACATTAAGCATAAAGGGCTAAAGGGTGACTGACTCTTAGAGCTATTATGTAACTCTTCTTAAAAACAAACAAACAATAAACGAACAAAAAACGTATTTTCTTTCATGAGAGAGAGAAAAAGAGAGAGAGATCCCCAATGGGGTCTTCACACCATGATCCAGCCCCAATCTCAGCTGGTCCAGATCCTGGGTATACCCATGATCACCTGGCATGCACAGGGAGACCCTGAGATGCAAACCCATGACTTTCCCACAGAGCTTCAGCATTATGGAGTATTATGTTACTACTGTACCACCACCGTTGGCAATATTATCAATAGATGCCTTCTCTGAGCTATAAGAAGTGGTAGTGTCCACAGAACAAGGTTCTAGTGACAACTGTGTTTCTTCCAAGTGTGAGACTTTGGGCCAGATCACTCTCTTAGCCTTGATGTTCTCATTCATAAAATGGACACACAAATACTTGCTCTTGTTTATCTCCCAGGATTATGGTGAGTATGAAATGAGATAATAGCTCTGAAAATGCCCTATAAAGGATGGCATAATGCTTAAGCACCGCCATGATAAAAAGTGGACTTGATGGAACGAGCAGATGGTGTAGTGGTTACATCACTGGACTCCCACATGGCTGACCACAGTTCAAGTCCCAGACCCAGGCGCTTGAAACTCACACCAGGCACATGTGAGTACATGCCCAAAATCCTGAGAGGAGAATGGAGGAGAAGGCACTGTGTCATGGCTATCACCCCTGTGGGGTGATTTTTCGCTTTCTGTTTCTCTCTCTGCCTCTCTGGTGAGTGCATATGCCCTACAGCAAAAATCACTCTTAAAAAAAAAAAAGTGGACTTGACACAGCAGTGATGAGGCTGAGAGATAGGTTTTAGCCTCGACTGGGTCACTACCTAATTTATGACTTTGGGTAAGCAACTAGAGTAGATTCTGGTGGAGCCCTCTCCAATCAGACCCTCTTTATTGGGGAGGTACATCTGTCCCCTGCAGCTGCTCCTAGCCAAAGGTGGTGTCATTTTATTTTTTATTTTATTTTATTTTATTTTATTTTATTTTATTATTTTGTGTGAGAGAGATTTTTGTTATAGGGTGCATGCACTCACTGGAGAGACAGAGACAGAAAGTGAGAAATCACCCCCCGGGGGATGGCCACACCGCAATCCCTTCTCCTCCATTCTCCTTTTGGGGTTTTGGGCACACACGCACACACACAGGGCATGAAGTTTTGTTTTTTTGGGTTTTTTTTCAGGCATGAGTTTTAAATCATGGGTCCTGGACTCAAACGGTGTTTGACTATGTGGGAGTCCAGTGATATAATCATTACACCACCTGCTGGTCACAAAGCAATGCCTTTATCTGGGAGGTTATGTACCTCCCTAGACCCCCTACCCTGGCAGACCATTGGTGAGGGAGAGGGAGGCACGTGGGCACTGATTCTGCCTCAACGTGCAGCTCTAGAGTGCTCTTCATGCTGCAGAAAAGAGGTCCCAAGGGATCAGGCTGACGCTAAGTGGAGACAACTCTTGCTTTGCTTCTTCGACTCTGCCATGTCCCCTGCTCCTTGTCTCCTGAGAGTATTGAGAGTAAGACCTTGATAATTCTCTTCACTTAAATCCTAGTCTCAGGTTCTGCTTCTAGAAAATCCAACCTAAGACACTGCACTTTCTTATCTTCCGTCCACTTATTGCCATGGTTTTGTTCCAGAGTGATTTCTTAGTCCAAAGAGTTTGAAATTTTGGTCACCAGTGTGCTCTATGGCTCCTCCACTGAGACATACATCATCATTCTTCTGGTTACATACACATTTTTATACAAACTGTGGCCCTTAAAAATAACCTCAATGCTTCTCATAGCACTTCCTTCTTGATTACCTTCCACTTTTCATGTGAAGTGGCCCCAAGACATGACTTGAAAATAATTTTTTCTCTATAGAGGTAAAACACAATTACTCTTCAGCACATTGGAGCTTAAAAGTTTGTCAGTTTTGCTGATGCTACAAAGTTATAGACCTTGTTGGTTCTTTTCCCAGCACTGTAAATAAACACCCTGTTCTTTTATTTGTATTTATAAAATGCTCTTCTCCCAACCCCACTCCCACCCCCAACCCCTGCCAGGCTGTCTTTCTACAGCTTGGATGAAATCCCAGAAGGCCATGTCCCTGAGCACAATAGCATTGCTACTGGCACCTCCAGGCTGCAGACATGACTACAGTTTCAGTAGGGAATGTTTCCCATAGTAACCTTTGGGACCTGATGACAGGAGAAGGCAGAGAAGTGATACACTCTGTAGCATTTAATAGAAATCTCCCAATAATTACCTTCCAGGGCCTATGATAAACATGATCATATCTGACATGTTAGCATATCATGCCATTCTTTTGAGGATTTGTTAATATCTAGAAAACAGGATTCACCAAGTGCTCCTTTGTGTATTCAAAGATGGACAACAGAAGGTTGTAAGCCTAGAAGCCTTGCTGGTTGTCAGACAAATGAAGTTCCAAAGTCTCTGAGCTTCCTCTGAGTTTAACTAGTCTGCACAAGTGTCATTCTCCCTGCTAACCTTCACAAATATTGCTCCTACCCTCTGTCCCTAGGCTAAAAAAAAAATATGAAATGAAAGAAAATGGGAGAAAAAAATCATCTTTTTTTTTTATTTCTCCTAAAAGTGAACTCTAGATCACTTCTTCCTTTGTCCTTTTCTTCTAACATTAGTTCTACAAATATTTAATTAGCTTAATGGGTGCTCAGCAGGTAACTAGAGTAGAACAAAGAGAAAAACCTAGAGCTAAGATGTGACTAAATTGGACATTGTTATGCACATTTCTTAGATAAAGAATTGGAATCTGAAAGAATTAAACTTATTGATCTGGGGTCACTCAGTTCCCTGACTTTGAGCAGGAGTTCAAACCCAGATTTTCTTTTCTTTTTAATAAATGTTACTCTATATATTGAGTTTTACAACATGACATTATGGGATTCACATAGGCAGTTAAATGATACTATAGTGAATCAAATTATCATATCATCATCTCATGTAGTTACTTTTTTATGACAAAAGCAGATATAATATACTTAATAAGTATCCCTAATATGATAAAATTTTATTAGCTATAGTTCTCACATAGTACTTTAGATCTCAAAACATGTTCATTCTATATTATTCAGTAGTAGAAAAGGAGATTCCGCCATTTGTCACAACATGGATAAATCTGGAGGACAATACATTAAGTAAAATAAACCAGGCATGGAAAGACAAATATCTAAAATTTTAAAATGGAGAATAAAACAGTAGTTCTCAGGCAACCAGAGGAAGGGATTAGAGGAGGAGATGAAATGGAGAAATGAAGTCCAAAGATAACAAGTGGCAAAACCAGATTTCCTGATTCTTGGTCAGCCCTCTTCCTATTGACCCCAAATGACTCATTTGTTGTTCCTGAGGCATATAATGGATGTACTCTATAGCTGAGGAAAAAAATTGATTGAGAAGAGATAGAATCGGAGTCACAAGTGGGAAGACAAAGTTTATCAAGAAAAAAATTGCTCTACAAAATTTTAAAACATTAAGGGCTGGATAACCATGACGATGTGGCTGACTGGCCTGTTTACTGGGTATAGCTTTCCTTTTTGGCTAATTTTCACAAGTCATTCTTTTTCAAGATCATCCCAAGTTTGCAGTCTTCCTTAGGCTATTCACATATCCTGCTAAACAGACCACCATCACCTCCAATAAAATATTTCAGACAGCTTCTGTTTAATGGACTTTTACTCAATTCTGTCTCTTCCCCCTTTCTGTTATCTTTGCCCAATTAAACTCTTTCAGAACAACTAACATGTATTATAATCCTTTCACTAGTATAAGACCCTAGCCCTGGAATGGACCCATGGCCTAGTGGTTAAGGGAGCTGGATACCACATGGCCAACTGTGGTTGGAATCCTGGCCCTGGAAGCTTGAGAAATATTCTGGGTACATGTTTGCATGTGTCCAAATACCAACAGGATGGAGAAATGGAGGAAAAAAGATTATGGTGTGACCATGCCCCACTGGGAAGGGGCACTTTCCCCTCTCCAACTCTCTCTGTCAAGCACACATGCCCTTTGGCAATATACATACATAAGCTAGACTTTCCTGGACAGGCAGATAGGTTGCCATTTCCACCTGGCCATGCTGCTAATGGGACTGACTACATGCCCCAGGGTCTGACTCCTTATTTTGTGCTAGCTTTGTAAGATCAATAAACTCCTTTTTCTTTCTAACCTTTACTTTGCAGTTGTTCTTTTTTTAGTCTGGCACAAGAAAACACCAGGGAAAACATGGTGGAGGTCTAGGATATGGTTTCCATGAAACTATTAAAGAAGATACGAACTCAAGGCTCCATTTTCTGATTAATGAGTAAACTAGCTCTACCATCCAGGGCTTCTGCTACATATTGCATTGAGTAGAAAAAGAAAAAAAATTATGAGTTACTACATGTTCAACATTGTGCTAAGTGCTATGAGAAGCTAAATTACATACACGCCTCAAATAATTTACACTCTGCTTCTAAAGAAGTCTTTTAAAACAACGGTAGTTATTGGGAGAATTCCCCCCAAATGCTGTGCCATTAGCTGCATGATCATACCACTCACATTAATATGAACACAATAAACAAGGTTTAGTCCTATTTCCAGGTTGGGGACCAGGAGGAGGTTTGTAAGTCAAAGTTAAGTAAACTTGTGGGAGAATTTTTAATTACACAGTATAGAAGCACTGCATTAGATTACATTCATGGTCTGAGTGCCTGGCATGAAGTGAAGACAGTATTTTTTTGTTTTTTGTTTTTGTTTTTGTTTTTTTGTTTGTTTGTTTTCACCTACTTGCCTGTTGCTTTTATTCTAGCAGAGGATCTAAAGACAAACAGGCAACCCCAAGTTAGATATCCAAATAATGGGCAGAAGTTGCTCTAAGTAAGATCAGTTATGGATGTTTGTAACTGGGTTAGGAAGTAACAAGCAGAGGGAACACAACAGCTCCTTTTCTCCATTCTATCAACTAACTATTCAATGAGCAAACATTCTACCAGGTACCCCATGATTTGGCACCCAAGGACATATTTTATGCTGAGACATCAGCAAACTGGATTTCATTCCTTAGGAATTTATGCCATAATATTTTTACTTAAAAAGTATTATTATTCAGACTTAGTTCTGCAAAAAATAAAAAGAATACAGGATTAAATACTGGCAGGTGAGCCTTGACACTGGAGCATTCTGAAACATTTCCTTAGGCCTTTCCCAAGCCTCTCTGCAAAAGCTACTTTTCTTTTCCTAGCGTGTCTCTCTCACTCATTTCTTTAGGTACTAACTAAATGTAGTGAGTGGTTAGTAAATACTGTCTATGATGAGTTGAGCTGTTGTTCCCATGACCATCATCACAGCCTGAGCTTGTTTCTGCTCATTTTGGCCCAAGTGGGATTCTAGTGTCCTCCTCTTCCCAATTCAAATACCACTCACTGGAAGAATCCAACCCCAGGCCCACCACCCAGAAGCGTCATGGGATTTAGAGTTTGACAGAAACCTCTAGACTCTATAGAATCCCCAATTCACTATGTTCAGATTGGGATCCTGGTGTTTGATATTCAAATATGTTCCAGGTAATTCTGATGACCAGCCAAGGTGTTTAGTTCAGTTTATCTCAGTGGTTCTCAATGGGTGGTAAGGCATCATCCTCACCAAGAAGTTATTGGAGATGAAAATGTTCAAGTCTTCATCCCAGACCTACTAAATCAGAAACTCTAGAAGTAGAGAACAGCAAGCTGAGGATTAACAAGTCCCAAAAATTTAAGTCTGAGAGCCACTGGTTCATCTTTAAGGTGCCCTATCTTCAGCTCTAAGGGAGTCGTTACGCGTTAAGAGTGCCACAGATATGTGTGAGCTAGCTTAGTATGGGAAACACCTAGCAAAGAAAACCAAGACACAGAAAGGCATTACCAATTTTATAGTCATGTAGTGACCCAGCCAGGGACTAGAAACCCTGACACTTGATTCTCAGTCAGAATTCCTGCCTACTGCATGCTGTCTTTCAGCCTAGAAGAACTCCAGCCTCCAAAAGCTTTTCCACCTCTGAAATTTTTAAAATATTTACTATGTCCTTGTAACACTCCCTTGAGCTCTTAACTAAATTCTGCCTCACTTTACCAATTAACTTTTCCTTGAAATTCAAGTTGAGATAGGGTATAGCCTCCTGTGCTAAGCCTACCATCAATATTTGTCTTCTGTTAGCCTGGAGGTTCTTTAGGCAAAGCAGCTCTCCCAAGTACCTCTACATACCCACTCTGTTCCTTTCCTTATTATAGCACTGAGTAGTTTGGTTACATGTTTTTGCTCCTTTAACTGAGACAGAGAAGGCTTACTTAGTATCAGCAGAATTAATTATATCTGCCTGCCAATCTGCTTTTCTAAATATTAACTAACTTTTTCTTTAACATTTAAGTACATTATTTGTATTAAAATCTTTTTATATGACATCATGAAAATTTATTTTTACTTAGAAATTTGGGAAGGAGTTCTTTAACTTTTTCATTTTTTTAAAGTTTATTTATGTCTTTCTTCCATGAAAGAGAGAGAGAGGGAGAGATGGACAGATAGAGACAGAATGACAGGCACCCCCAACAGGGTCTTCATGCCACAATCTACTCATAGTGTCAGCCAGCCTGGATTACAGGCACCCCTCATGCCCAGTGTGCTCAGGGAGGTCCCAGTATACAAATTCAAGACCATCTACATGTGGGTCCAGTTGTGTTGCCACTGTGTAACCATCTGGCCCTACTTTTTTTTTCTTTAAAATGTATTTATTTGTCTAAATTATTCAATAAAAAATTTATATATTTACCATGTACAACATGTTGTTTGGAGTTATGCATGCATTGTGGAATGGCTAGTTCAAGCTAATTAACATATGCATTACCTCATATACTTTTATAGTGGTGAAAATACTTAAATCTTTCTTAGTAATTTTTAAGACTATGAAATATTTTTCTAATTGAGTAAAATTTACGTAACAGAAAATCGACCACTTTAAAGTGTATAATTCAGTGACTTATAGTACATTCTCATCATTGTGCACCCATCACCACTATCTAGTTCCAGAAGTTTTTTAGTCACCTCAAAAAGAAACACCATATCCCTTAGTAGTCATCCCTATTCCCTCCCACCCCCTGGCTCTGGTGACTGATAGTCTGCTTTCTGTTTCTATGAATTTGCTTATTCTGGATATTTCAGATAAGTAGAATCATATAATATGTGGCCTTTTGTGTTTACCATAATTCTTTGAGGTTCATCCATGTTGTATCAATGCTGCATTACGTTTTTAAAAATATATTTTTAAAATAATTGTTTTATTTAAGTTTATCCATTTATTTATTTATTTTAATGGGCGTATTCACTTGCCAGACAGACAGAGAGAGACAGAGAGATAGAAAGCGAAAAATCACCCCCCAGGGGGGATGGCCACACCACAATCCCTTCTCCTCCATTCTCCTCTGGGGATCTTGGGCACGCACGCACACGCGCCCAGCGTGAATTTTAAGCCACCAGGTCCGGGACTCGAACTGCGGTCGACTACGTGGGAGTCCAGCGACATAGCCATTACTCTAACTGCTGGTCCCTGCCTCCCATTTTTTTTTAAAGAGAGAGCTTTTTGCTATAGGGCACATGTGCTTGCCAGAGAGACAGAAAGTGAGAAATCATCCTCCAGGGGGGATGGCCATGCCACAACCCCTTCTCCTCCATTTTCCTCTCAGGATTTTGAGCATGCATGCATATGTGCCCAGAGTGAGTTTTAAGCTACTGGGTCTGGGACTCAAACTGCAGTTGATCACATGGGAGTTCAGCAACATAACCATTATGCCATCTGCTGGTACCATTGCATTCCTTTTTGAGGGCAAATAATCTGCCATTGCATGGATAGACTACATTTTGTTACCCATTTGTCTGTTGATGGACATTTGGGTGTTTCTATCTTTTGACTATGGTGAAGAGAACTGCTGTGGACATTGAATGTACAGGTATTAGTTTGAACTGTCACTTCAACTTCTTTTGGTAGCCTGTTGCCTTTTAAACATACAGTGGATGTGTGCTTTGGTGAGCAATCAGGGACAGTAGGTGCCTACTTTGCCAGAGAGGTAGGGACACAGCAATGCCATGCTTGCCTTCACAGGCATAATCACACTGTTCATCCTCTTTTGGGGTCTCACATCATTATTCTTTTGTAAAAGCCCAAATGGTCACTGTGGAGAAGTTTCAGAGACTGTAATTCAAGGGTAGGGATACTGACCAGCTATCAGGGAACATGGGAGACTCCCCTGATGACTTTCAATTAATTAGCACAGTGTCTAGGACAAGCTTTTTTTGGCTCCTCTACTAAGCACAACTTCCTGCTTTTTCAGAGAGACAAAAAGATTAATGTTAATATATAAAAAGGCACCATATAAAAGATAGCACTCAAGATAATATGTTGTAAGAAGGATATTTTTAATGACTGAGACAAACAATTTCAATGTAATATTTCTGTTAGCTGAAGAATTCCAGGCTAAGGTTCATGTACCCAGCTGTTGCAGATCAAAATTTCTTTAGTTTTGGGGTGTGTAAAGAAAACACAGTGTATCTCTAGTGGCTACCAAAAGGAAACAAACAAAAAATGAAATGGAAGCTGCGAAATGCTAACATCTCCTCAGAGACTCAAAGCCATTTCTAGAAGCCTGTGCTTCTCTTTGTAGTCTGGTTGCCATGGCTCTGTCTTCATTATTGCAAAATACTGTCTGATATACTCTGGTAAGTGGTTAAATAAAAGAGTTGATATCCACAGAGGTGCTTGCAGATACCTATCTTTCAGACCAAACAGAATTCCCTGGTAGTGTTTAAAATCATGCAATAAGAGGGACTGTCTGGACTAAGAGTTGTGGAACTCTCGGCAAGTCACTAAGCCTCTGAGAGCTTCAGTGCTGTCATCTGTGAAAGGGCATATCAAAACTTAACTCGAGTGTTGTTAAGGATGATGTGAAAGGATGAACAGAGAATGTTCATCATACACGCCCAGCATATTGTGTTTCAAGGCAGTGATGATCATGATGACGATGATGAATCAAGTAGCCCTTCTCTTTGCTGTGTGTGTGTGGTGCAGTGATGGTCCCCAGCGATGACCACGTCTTAATCCCTGGAACCAATGAATACATAGCCTTACATGAGAAAAGGGACTTTGCAAATGTGGTTAAGTTGAGAAACCTGAGATGGGGACATTATACTGGATTACCTTGGTGGGCTAAATGTTATCACAAGGGGTCCTTATAAGATGGAGGTAGAAATTGGAAGATGTTATGCCTTAAAGATGGAGGAAGAGACTGCAAACCAAGGCATGTCGGTGGTCTTTAGAAACTGGAAAAGGCAAGGAAATGGATTATCCCAGAAAGAACCATCCCTGAAGACACCTTGATTTTAACACAATGAAAGCCATTTCAGACTTTTGACCTCCAGAAATTCAAGGTGACATATGTGTGCTCTCATAAGTCCCTAAGTGTGTGGTAATTTGTTACAGCAGCAAGAGGAAACTGAGTGTGATTACCTAGGATTCCAATTCCTGAATGCTCAGTCACCACCATTGTAGGTTCCCAGGGTGGACACAAAAAGAAAACCTTCCAAGCAAATAGATTACAACTACAACATGGCCCCATATCCATAGGAGGGGGCTGGTAGCTCTGGTAAACTTGCCCAGGCCCTGATGGCTTTCAGGAACTAGATAATCTTGAAAATGAGGCTATAAAGCAATCTGTGGTAAATTAGCCTCTCAAGGTCCTGCTTTGCCTATAGTTTTGACTTTGCATTTTTGCTTGCTGTGAATTAGGTCAATCAAACTGAGATACTCAAGAGGCAATTTTTTTTTTTGAGAGGTTTTCGCTATAGGGCGAGTGCGCTTGCCAGACAGACAGAGAGAGACATAGAGACAGAAAGCGAGAAATCACCACCCAGAGGGGATGGTCACACCGCAATCCCTTCTCCTCCGTTCTCCTCTCAGGATCTTGGGCACACACGCACACACGCCCAGCGTGAGTTTTAAGCCACTGGGTCTGGGACGCGAACTGCGGTCGACTACGTGGGAGTCCAGCAACATAGCCATTACGCTAACTGCTGGTTCCCAAGAGGCAAATGATTTTTGACCATACTCCTCTGAAATCAAAACTTACAGTAATTCAATATATTCATGCATCTTTACTCTGATTAGTATTCTAGGGAGTAAAGTCTTTTGGGACCCTAGAATACTGTTAAGGTACTTAATGTTTGTGCTGTGAACATTTACTTGATGTAATTTATGGATGGATCATGGATGCTCTCCAGAAAAATCCCTAAACACAAGTAAAATTTTATCAGTTTCCCTATACTTAATTTCTTGCTGACCTAGTCAATATGGGTTGAATATAGACCTATGATGTATACTTTCATATTTTATTAATTAATATCTTTCCAGAAACCATGTGCCAAACATAAACTTTTAGAGATAATGAAATTGTTAGTAAACAGAATTTAGCATATCTTATGCTTCATTTGTAGAAAACTAACAACCACACTAGCATGGTCATTTATTGCTTATTGAATTTACTTAGTCTTGAGGTCTAATGCTGTGCACATGGTAGGTTCATCAATATTTATTGAAGTCACGAATTAATAAATTAAAAAACATATATATGGTCCCATCATAATTTGGGTAAACGAATGGGGAAATGGCAACACAAGCATAATTAAATGTCCTAATCCAGGTGCTCTGCAGTTGACCAGAAAGATAGTCCAGGCCTAATTTATCAATGTCCAAGGGATGCACAATGGTAAATGCAAGACATATTAATTCACTAGTAAAACTCCACATTGTTTCCTTTCCCACTTCATCACATCAATATGATAGCTTCTGTTTGACACAACCATATTTCATAACCTATCATCTTCAGCTCTATTCAATTTACATTATTTTGACTATTTGAAATTGTCTTCTGAATTAAATCAACAAACACAAGCATCCATGTGTGAAAGTATGAGAGTTTACAATGTATTTGGGAAATTAAAATATAGGCAGAGGCCCAGCCACAGTGCTGCATGCTGCCAAGACGCTGTGCTCTGCGGGTTGGGACCACATGAGAGCCCCAAATTCAATTCCCAGTCTAACCTAAAAACCAGGAGCAGAGGCATGCACTTGAAATCCCAGCAACTAAGGAGGCTAATGCAGGAGGATTGCGAGCTTGAAGTTGGTCCAGGCAACACAGTGAAAACCTGTCTTAAAAAAAGGAGCTGGAGACCGGCCCGTAGCCTAGTGGTTAAGGGAGCCAGATCATATATGGCTGACTGCAATTTGAATTCTGGCTCCAGCAGTTCAAAAGACATGTGAGGCATGTTTGCACATGCTAACAGGATGAGAATAAGAGAAGAGATAGTGGTATGACCATGCCCCTTTGTGGGAGGGGAGGGTACTTTCTCCCTCTCTCTCTCTCTGTTTCTGTCTCTTTCTCTCTCTCTGGAGAGTGCATAAGCCTTCTAGCAATTAAGAAAAAAAGAACTGGGACCCAGCAGGTGTGGCACAGTGTAACGCAAGTGCTCTGCAAAGCTGGATGCCAGATGGCTGACGGCAGGTTCTAAAGGTTCTGATTGCCAGGCTGTTTTGAAAACACAGAGTGCATACAGGCACCCAAGATCCTGAGGAGATGAAAGGTTGGGGAAAGGAGATTACACTGTGACAAACCCTGTCAAGGGTGCTTCTCTCCCTCTCTTCTTCTCTCTTTTATGTATGCATATACATGCCCTCTATCATAAAAAACAAATGAACAAACAAAAACGAGCTGGGCAGGGCAGCACATACCTATGGTCCCAGCTGGGAAGCTATACCAGGAGGATTATGACAGGAAAATCTTATCTTAAAAAACAAATAAAATATAGGCAGAAAAAAATTACAAGGTAGGATATAATGTCAACTGAATGGAACAGACTATAATGTAGCTACAAAATAAAGATAACCTTTTATCTAATGGTCAAATTACAATGATATGGTTTGGCCATAAGCCTTAAAAAAACTGTTTTACTGAGATATAATTCACATATCATACAACTCACCCTTTTAAAGAGTACAATTCAATGGCTCTTAGTGTACTCACGGGGTTGTGCAACCACCATGGCCATCAATTTTAAAACATTTCATCAAGTTTAAAGGAAACCCTGTACCCATTAGCAGTTGTCTCTTATTTTCTCCTGACCCCTTAGTCTCATCTCAACCTTACTTAACCATTAAGTAAGCTCTTTAGATTTGCTTATCTTGGACATTTCATGAAAACAGAATATGTTGGGTTTTGTTTCTGACATCTGTCACTTAGCATGTTTAGAAAGTTCATCCATATTGTAGCATGTATCAGAACTGCATTCCTTTTTATGTTCTAACAGTATTCCATTGTTTGGGTAGACCATATTTTGTTTGTCAGTTCATCAGTTGGGGGACATTCAGGCTGTTTCCACTTTTTTGGCTATTATCAACTAAGGTGCTATTACCATCTGTGTACAGGTTTTTGTGTGGACATATGTATTTAGTTCTCTTGGGTATACAGCTAGTAATGGAATTGCTGGGTCACATGGTATTGTATGTTTTAACTTTTTGAGGAACTGCTGGATAATTTTCCAAAGGAGTTGCACCATTTCACATTCCCACCAGCAGTGAATGAGAGTTCCAATTTCTCCATATCCTTGTACAAACCTATTAACTGTCTCTCTATGATAGCCACCCTAGTGTTTGTGAAGTGGTATCTCAGTGTGGCTGGGTTTGGGGCCTTTTTTTAGATTTTCACTGTAGGGCACGTGCGCTCGCCAGACAGACAGAGAGAGACATAGAGACAGAAAGCGAGAAATCACCCCCCAGGGGGGATGGTCATGCCGCAATCCCTTCTCCTCCATTCTCCTCTCGGGATCTTGGGCACGCACGCACACGCGCCCGGCGTGAGTTTTAAGCCACCGGGTCCGGGACATGAACCACGGTCGACTACGTGGGAGTCCAGCGACATAGCCATTACGCTAACTGCTGGTTCCCGTTATGGGCCTTTTGAAAGGTCCATGGGTACAGGGAAAAGATTTCAGCTGGGAGAACACCAGGAGAAAAGGCATAGACATAGGCATTCCCTCCTCACCCCTCAGCATGTTAATTCCATCTGTGGAAAACAGGGCATTTAGATTTGCATAGAAAATCTGCATAGGGAAGGCTGGGCCCTTAGCACAGTGGTTAAGGGAGCCCGATTCCAAATGGCCATCCACGGTTTGAGTCTCAGCCCCAAAGGCTGGAAAAAATGTATTAGGCATGTATGTGTACATGCCCAAAATCCTGCCAGGAAAGAGGAATGGAGGAACAGGAATTGCATTATGACCACACTCCACTGGGGAGTTCTCTCTCTCTCTCTCTCTCTCTCTCTCTCTCGTGCACAGGCCCTCTGCCATTTAAAAAGAAAGAGAATGAGAATGGAGAGGAAAAATGATAGAGCCAGTCCTTGGAGCTGCTTATGTTTAAGGAGTAGAGGGAAGTAGAAGAAACAGTGAAGATGGTAAATAGGGCTAAACAAACCTTAACTTAATTAAACATGTTAACTCCCAGACTATTTTATTGCTTGGTATTTAAAACACACTCCCAAGAGGAAGATTAATAAAGTTGCAACCTGGGGTAGCATGCCAGCTGGAAGCAGGACCAGCCGATAACAAGGAGGTTCGACCGGGAGGCCCCGCCGCGTGGGAGCCCCCCCCCAGCCGATAACAAGGAGGTTTATTTTTGGCAAATTCCCACCTCCACTCTTTTTCTTCCTTCTCCCACAACAAGGTGAGGCATCGCCTTCCTGCCTTATGCCTGAAAGGCTTGGCTTTAGCTGTCTCAGAAAATGGTAGAGGGATGAATGTGAGAGGTCTTCAAAAAACTATGCATGGTCTGTCTCTCTCTGTCTGTCTGGCGAGCGCACGCGCCCTATAGCAAAAACCTCTAAAAAAAAAAAAAAACTATGCATGAATTTCAAGTTTTTTGTATCAAAATAAACTCATACTTTAATTCCATTTTTCCATCGATGTTCTTATGTATTCCACTAGGTAAATGTTGGGCAAAACCTTGCTACTCCTGCCTTGAGATTTGAGCTTTAATAGGGACACTTTGATGATAGCAAGGCATGACTCTCAACTCTGGAAATTTCAGACACTTGCAAAAGAATGTAGGAGAGGAAGATTCTTACACTGTCCCTCTAGTCAGGAGGATTGTATGTGTGCTAGGTATGTAGGGCTTGAATCCACTGGCTTTGAATAAGACACTTCAAAATTCTCTCTTGGTAACTCATCTGGAAGTGAGAAATAAACTCTAAGTCACTTTTATATAAGAAACACAAAAGCATTTGAGTCTAGTATTTGCTTAATTAATCATCGCAGGCTGACTAAGTCAATAACAAGGAAGCTCAGAGGAAAACACCTCCAGTAGGATTGCAGGTGGAACTGTTTTTCTCTTTTCTTGGACTTAGCACAAGTAATAGGGAACAGGAAGCATTCCTAGGAGTGGCCTTCCCTTCTCACCCCTGAGTACGTGGCAGGGCCAACAGCTGTGGCTGAAAGCCCAGGCCCAGAGTCACAAGTACTAAACTGTGTCCTTGAAAGCAGGAAACACATTGTCTTCATGGACACTGCTCTTTGGGAGCAAACACCATCAGTTCTTATAAGGAGCCGTTGGTGGGCCCAAATTCAGTGGTTGGCTTCTTCTAACTACTGCTCCAATCTCACATTTGCTTGTTTCTTTGTCTCTACTTGGGATCAGCATTATTTTCAAAACACAAATGCTATCCTAACTTAATAGGGACCTGGTGAGTATCCCTTTCAGACTTCCCTATTACCGTGGAATTGCAGTTAGAACAGCCACTACACCCTCAAGTGGCTCATTCTCAGTCACTGAATAGCTCGCCTATCCTTTACAACCTGATTTTTGTTCTTCACTGGATTACTCTGTTTGTAATGTCATTAGTTAAATTTTCACAGATCAAGACTCCTCTTTTAGCATGGGAACCTTGTAAGCATTCACATTGTAATATAGATCCAGCCAATCACATTGCTTTCCACTTGGCTGAAACAACTGTGTAGAGAAAAGGAAGAGAGACAAATGGAGGAAGGGATAGGAGAGCCTGGGAGCCCTAGAAAAACCTGACAGCCCCCAAAGAAAGGCAATGGACTCAGGCAAAGGAGCCAGACAAGGAGCTTGTCTTTTTTGCTGCACTAGTGGTACGTCTACTCCTGCGACCTGGCCATGCAGAGGGCATTCCTTTATTCCACTGCTTCATCTGCTCCTCCTTTCCTCACCTCCTTTCTTTTTTTCTTTCTTCTTACCTCTTATACCTCAGTCAAGTGAGACAAAGTGGGGTACTTTGAAATGTGTTCTGGCCCAGGAGATCAATAGATCAGTGTTCAAATTTTGGATATCACTCAATCACTCTGAACATTTGTTTGTACATCTACAAAACAAGGTATCAACCTTGAAAGGATACTGTGAATTTTTTTTTTTTTGGAAAAGTTTTTGCTATAGGGCACGGGTACTTACCAGAGAGACAGAGACAGGGAGACAGAAAGCAAGAAATTACTCCCCTGGGGGTGATGGCCACACCACAATCTCTTCTTCTCCAGTCTCCTCTTGGGATTTTAGGCACACACACACACACACACACATGTGCCCGATGTGAGTTTCAGGCACTGGGTCTGGGACTCGACACAGACAGCCACATGGGAATCTAGCACCTTAACCATCACACCACCTGCTGGCCCTACTGTGAAAATTTAAGGTAATAATGCATATGAAGGCATCTTCACAAATTGGTTGCCTGCTTTTCTACAAGTACTAACTGCACTGTTCAGGAACTCCAATGAAGCACATACATGATAAGTTATTCTTTGTATCTTTACACACACACCCCTACTCACTTATCTCATCCAAGGGTCTAGAAGAAGCATAGAGAAAGAACATTAGCAAATTGCAATTTTGCTTAAGGTAAATGAGACCATGGATTTTCCCTCTATTCCTCCCACCACCACACCACCACCAAATTAGTACATTATCAGTTTCCATCTAAACGTCTCTGGCAAATTCACTGTTGACTGGTGGTTGACAGAAATAATCCCTCAATGCTCATCCAATATGGGGTCATCAAGATGTCATAATGCAATGAAATTGCAGAGCTGGAAATGATTTGGACAAGCATCTGGTCCACTAAGCATCAAGCCCTCCAGGGAAACAGGTCCAGATAATTTAAATGCTATATAAAGTCATTGTTGAGGGGCCAGCAGGTGGCATGGTGGTTGAGGTACTGGACTCCCAGATGGCCACCCCTGTGGTTCGAGTCCCAGATCTGGTGGCTTGCTTTCTCTTTTCCTCTCTTTCTCTGTATCTCTCTGGTGAATTAAAAATAAATAAATAATTCTTCAAAAAAAAGTAATTGTTGAGACAAAACTACAAATAGAACTCAAGACTTGACTCACAATCAAAATCATCTTTCTCCCAGTTGAGTTCATGAATGTAAATAAAACTGTGCAAAAATTATAATGTCCATTAAGATGCTAACTACCATTATTTTTTGTCCTTACTAATTATAAATTACCTATCCTTATAGATGCCTCTGTGGGGCTCTTGAGAGTAATTTCTTCTTTTTAAATTTTTTATTTAAATGCTTAATTTTTAATTAATTTACATTCATTCACTGAGCATAGTCACGGCATACAAAATGTGATTTCCCATTCAGAATATACTGCATAGTGGTTTAATCATACATGTTATCATTAATAATTTTCCATTTCTAGTTTCAGATATATATATATATCTCCCCCTATTTCTCATCCTCTTCCATTCCCAACCCTCATCCCACACTATCTCAGTTGTCTACAGTTGTTTA
>NW_006210084.1:1405764-1407319 GCF_000334495.1 Tupaia belangeri chinensis | reverse complement strand
CACCCATAAAAAAAAAAAAAATTCAACTCCCGGCTTGTCCCTATGATTAAGTTGGCGATTTTCTTAGTTTTCAAACACTTATTTCTGTGTGTCTGTATTTAATTTTCCTGGTATAGCACTTTCTTCAGACCTGGTGGTTTGAAACTCATGCCAGGTGAGTGTGCGTGTGGGTGTGTGCCCAAAATCCCAGAGTAGAAGGGACTGCAGTGTGGCCATCTCCTCTGGGAGGTGAATTCTCACTTTCTGTCTGTCTCTCCAGTGAGCGCATGTGCCCTATAGCAAAAATCTCTCTCTCAAAAAAAAACAGGGTTAAGACATCCTAAAGACAGTGACAATGCAAGCTATATATAACAAAGTACAAAATTATATAACTATATAAACATATTTAGACACATAGCTAAATGAAAAGAGCTGAATATATGGGTAAATGGGAGAGGAGAGAGGGAAGTAGGAAGAAAACAGGCCAAAGTGTTTGTTGTAGTTGATGTCTGGTGGCAGACAACTTTAATTTTTGAAATTTTGCTTCTCTGATTTTATAAACTCTTACATTTTCTTTTTTAAAAAATTATTTTATTTATTATTATTTTTACATTTAACCAGAGAGAGAAAGAGGGAGAAAGAGATACAGGGAAAGTAAGAAGCCTCCAGATCCAGGACTTGAACCATAGTTGCCATGTGGGAGTCCAACACCTTAACCACCACGCCACCTACCAGCCCCCAAACTCTTATATTTTCTTATAATCAGTAAACAACAAGAATAACAGTAACCCTAATAATAAATGTAATTTGTTAAAAGGGTTGATGGACAATATAAACAAACCCCTTGAGTTTTCCAAGTCTGCTTTCCAATAATTCTGCTTTCTCTTGGCCTCCTCTCCATTCCTCCTCCACATCAAAGCTGCAAGAAATCCCACTCAGTTTAAGTCCAGACCACATGGAAGATTGGTCATCCTAGATTAAGACCTCTCTGATCCCTTTAGTGACTTTGCCTTGCTTGAGCGAAAGTGACAACCCACTCTCTGTGGATTCCTTTTCCCTTAGATTCAGCCACAACATTCCAGGGCCTGGTTCTGTCATTTGGTTTTCATCAATAGTGCTTCATTTCACCCATGTGAAAACATCTTTGAAATTGTGCCCTTTACTCCAGTCCTCAGGTTAACTGCAGGACCCTGATTGGAGACTCTGAAGCCACTTGACAAACTAATTTGAATCGCAAACAGCTGTGGGCACAATTCCAACCCTTATAACTCTGAGAAACTAGACATTTTGATGTGTTAATCATTTAGCTAGTAAGATCACTCAGTTTATCATTTTATCTATCAATTACTTAACAAAATCCCTCTGTTGTACTCGGAAGGCTAAAATATATATGTATCCCAGCCACTAAAGATGTCATGAAATAAAAAGCTTTGCGGTAAGAAGCTTTGACGTTAAAGAATGTGAAGATAGAAGAGTGAAGGTTTCAGTGATGTCAGGATCTCATTCATTTTTTTACACCCAAGATCAAAGAAAACTACTTGCCGCCTTTTTCCAGTAATTAACCAAAATGACGAGC
>NW_006210084.1:1392653-1405737 GCF_000334495.1 Tupaia belangeri chinensis | reverse complement strand
AAGGAAAGAGGAGAGGCACCCAATATATGTTCTCTAGGCCTTTTAGAAAACATGGAGTTGTTCCTTTGGCAACATATATGCAAATCTACAAGAAAGGTGATATTGTAGACATTAAGGGAATGGGTACTGTTCAAAAAGGAATGCCCCACAAATGTTACCATGGCAAAACTGGAAGAGTCTACAGTGTTACCCAGCATGCTGTTGGCATTGTTATGAACAAACAAGTTAAGGGGAAGATTCCTGCCAACTTGCCAAGAGAATTAATGTGTGTATTGAGCGTATTAAGCATTCTTTTTTTTTTTTTTTGAGAGGTTTTTTGCTATAGGGCGCGTGCGCTCGCCAGACAGACAGAGAGAGACAGAGAGACAGAAAGGGAGAAATCACCCTCCAGGGGGGATGGCCACGCCGCAATCACTTCTCCTCCATTCTCCTCTCGGGATCTTGGGCATGCACACACAGGCACCTGGCGTGAGTAAGCGTATTAAGCATTCTAAGAGCAGAGACAGCTTCCTAAAATGTGTGAAGGAAAATGACCAGAAAAAGAAAGAAGTCAAAGAGAAAGGGACCTAGGTTCAGCTAAAGCGCCAGCCTGCTCCACCCAGAGAAGCACACTTTGTGAGAACCAACGGAAAGGAGCCTGAGCTACTGGAACCTATTCCGTATGAATTCATGGCATGATGGGTGTTAAAAATAAACTAAACTGTAGTCTATAAAAAAAAAGACTACTTATATTGCAAAAATGTATGTTACCCACATGTTCTGGAAACTTCATTTTAGAGCTTTGGCAACATCTAGATGGGAGTGTAAGAGTCTCTGAGAAGCATGGGCTGTATTATTATTTTTTTTAACAAAACTTCTGTACAATCTGTGACATTTTTTGTTTACTATTATTTGGTTTCAGAGCCTGAAACATATTTTTCATTTTTATATGTGTTTTTATCTCTAATATGTGCTAGGAACTGTGCTGTTATTATAGGGAAGTTAAAGTTGAATAAAACTTGGCACAGGGACTGGCACATTGTAGAAAGATGATAATTATTCAATTACTGAATAAAAAAAATCTGATTCCATTAACACAAGATTGAAAGTGCTACCCAACCCTATTTAGGCGAAGGGTTTTAAGATTTATGTACCAGAGGGTGTGTACACTTGCCAAAGAGAGACAGAGAGAAGGAAAGTGAGAAAGCATCCCTCATGAGGGATGGCCACATTGCAATCCTCTCTCTTCCATTTCTCCCTTCTATCAGGATTTTGGCCACTCAAACTACACAGTCAAACAAGTGGGTTCTAGCTGCCTTCACCATCACGCTACCAGCTGACCCTTTTGTAGAAGGTAGTCTTTGCTCAGCTGTGGCCTAATGAATTTGAGTGTCTATGATAAAGCTGTTAATATTATAACAATATCATCTAGCATTTATTAAATTCTTACTTCTTGGTAAGAGCAGTTCTAGATGTTTTCTATTGAATTTGATCCTCACAGTCAGTGTTGTTATTGTTACAGATGAAGAAACTGTGGGAGCAGGTGGGGTGGTTAAGACCCTAGACTCCCACATGGCCAATCACAACTCTAGTCCTGGACCTGGCAGATTACTTTGTCACTTCGTGTGTGTGTGTGTGTGTGTGTGTGTGTGTGTGTGGTAAGCCTGCATGCCCTGTAGCAAATTAGAAGAATAAGAATAAGAAATAAAATTAAATAATTCTTTCGGGGCCAGCAGGTGGTGTAGTGGTTAAGGTGCTGGACTCCCACATGCCCAACCATGGTTCAAGTCCTATAGCTGACAACTTTCTCTCTCTCTGCTGAGTGCACATGCCTTATCAAAAATTTTAAAATAGTAATAATAATTAATAAAATTAAATATTTTTTAAAGAAAGAAAGAAACTGTGGGACAGATAGGTTAAGTGACTTCCCTGCCCCCAGAACTAGAAACTATTAAGACCAGGGATCAAAACCAATATTCAGATTTTACAGCCAGGCCTCTAAGCTACTTTGTCTCTATTGTGCTATTTATTATAACAATGCTAGAAAGCTTGATTTGTAAGGCAACTCATTAGCCTTAGTTTAGATTTTCTAAGGATACAATTTAAATGATAAATCATAAACATTAATGTTAGGTGGAAAAAAGACTAGAGTCACAGCAGCCTGGGGGCTAGTGGACCAGAAGGGTGGCCATTAGAGTAATGCAAGGGAGAGAGAACAGTACCTGCAGCAGGTACAGCATGACAGGCAGAGCATGGAGAGAAGGGGGTAATTCAAACATGAATTCCAGCAGGATTTGGTGAATCTGTCAAGACAGAAAAAGGACTATGTCTAACACTACAAGGTTTCTCGGGTAGACGCGGGCATACTTGGTGTGGCCACTTCCCCAAGAAGATTGGAAATAAGGCTGGAGGAGGGAGTTGGGGGATGGTGGGTGCAGAGTGGCAGACAAGGAGCTTCGTTTGGAGGTGTGTCTTTGGGAGGAATATATGAAGAGGTGGGATGCTCAGAGGACAGCTGGAACACAGGACTGTGGATTAAAGGCCAGGTGTTGGTGGAGATAGTTTGTGTCTGTCCCTAAATAGCACATATGTCAAATAGTTAGAAGGGTATGTCTATTAAATTTTAGGGTAGTCTTTAATTCTAATGAACCTAGGTAAAAAACTACATGCTATAAGGCAGCATACTTTCACTAATTTTTGTTCAGAATGAGCTGCTTTCCATTAACTCCCAAACAACATAAAAACGTTCTCTGATTTTGCCTGGCTATGTATTTAATTTCTTCCCAAAAATATCCACTCTCAAAGATTTAAATACAATTTCTCTCCCGAGGGCAGGTAAAGTGTTAACCTCCCGAAGCTTTCCTGCTGGCTACTCTGGGGTCTCTAAGAGGAGAATGCCCTTTTGTTGCTGGGTTATTGCGATCTTGTAATTTGGGTTTAAATTAAAAATTACAGTGTAGGTTGCAGCTGCAGCCTGGGGCTTTGTGCAAAGCCCACAGCTCAGGCTCTTTCCTCCATGACATCATCGCCTTTCTAATTACAGAGAGCTTCACTTTTACTTAAGTGGCAAAACAGAACAATGGGCACTGGCATAAGTGAAGTATAGTGTGAAGAAATCTACAGCCAGTCTCCAATGGGCAGACTTCCTTACCCTGCTGGGAACTCACAGAAAGGATGAGTTTTTCTTCATTCAGATTAAAGGCAAAAAGCAGTATCACACAGTGCGTCCTCGCTTCCACTGAGGTAGAAACGTCCCTGAAACCCTGCAAGGCCAACTGTTTCTCATTATGAAGAATCCCTCCCTGATGAAGGTGATAATGTTCCAGTGAAGCCTGTTCTGGATGTCCTTCTGCAGTGAACTTGTGAACCCTACGACTTCCTGCTCTCACAGGAAGTCTGTCCTCTGAAATGCTCTTTACCTAACCTTTCAGTTGACTGTGGAGACTTTCCAGAGTGTGCATTCCCATCTCCACCTATCCTGCTCTTTCAGCAACTAAGCAAAAGAGAAAGGGAAAAAAATCCACCCTAAAGCCCCACTAGTCTCTGTTTTTTAAATTTTATTTTATTTTAAATTTATTATTATTATTTTAATTTGCTATATGGCACGTGCACTCACCAAAGAGAGAGAGAAAGTGAGAAAGTAAGCTGCCGGGTCCAGGACTCAAATCATGGTGGGCCATGTGGGAGTCCAGTGTACTAACGACCATGCAACCTGCTAGCCCCACTTACTTTTTTTTTTTTTTTTGAATAGGTTTTGCCTTAGGGCGTGTGTGCTCCATTTCATTTTCTTTTATACATTCAATCACATTATTTAGCTTACAAAGTGATTATTTCAACAGGTGAACATTTCTCCTTAGTCCAGTTGATAAAACTATAAAATATCTTCAACGGATAATACCACATTTCTTTGTCACATTAGTGCGTTGCCTCCCTATTTTTCTTCTACATGTCCTTCCTCAGACCCTCCTCTTTCACATGCACTATATCTGGTATTTCCATCCACATACTGTGTTTCTATATCCTTTAGGCAATCAGTTTCAGTCATGGAGTGCGGACACTCAGTACACATTAAGTGGGGACAGACAATGTCACATCTTCAACCCTATAGCAAAAAACCTCTCCAAAAAAAAAAAAAACAAAATCCTCAACAGATAATACCACATTTCTTTGTGCCATTAATGCTTTGCCTCTCTATTTTCCTTCTAAATGTCCTTCCTCAGACTCTACTCTTTTATACATACTATATCTGGTATTAGCATCCATTTTCTGTGTTTGTATATCCTTTAGTCAATCAGTTTCAGTCACAGAGTGCAGACACTTGGTATATATTAAGTGGGGACATACACTGTCTCTCCTTCATAGCCTAGCTTGCTTCACTCAACAGTAAATCTTCCGTATTCTCCCACTTTCTGTCAAAAGCCAGGGTTTTGTTGTTTTTTGTGACTGAATGGCATTCCATAGAGTATATGTGCCACAGTTTTTTTATTCTAACTTAAAAACCTATTTTTCACATAGAAGATATTAAAATTATATCAATAGGAAAGAGAAGGGAATATTCAAGATTAAATAAAATATTTTGGGGATCAGTAGATGGCATAATGGTTACATCACTGGACCCCCATGTAGTCGACCGCTGTTCAAGTCCTAGATCTGGTGGCTTAAAACTCACGCCAGATGTGTGTGTGTGTGTGTGTGTGTGCATGCCCAAAATTCAGAGAGGAGAATGGAGGAGAACTGACTGTGGAGTGGCCATCCCCCCTGAGGGGGTGATTTCTCGGTTTTTGTCTGTCTCTCCAGGAAGTGCACGTACCCTATAGCAAAAATCTCTCTTAAAACACACACACACACACATATAACAAAACTGTTATTTTCCTATATTATGCAACTAGACTTGGATGCCAAACAGAAAGATATTACGATGTTTATGGCTTTTGGGAAAAGAGTAATTTGATTTGCTAGTTTAGTCATAGCAGTATTGAAAATTTAAGTTAATTCCTCTAAAGTTTAGTTTAGATAAGACTCTCCTTCTACTTTAGATAAGACTTCTTCCTTCTACTTTCTATGTTGAATCCCATGATTTCATATGTAGTAGTTTTAAGACATGGCTGCAAGTTCTTCAACATTCTTCCCATCGATGTAGTGTCTATGTCCTTTTTCCTTGAGTCTGGGTGGGCGAGGCTAAATCATAAAAAGCCTTGAAGCTCTGCCTCATTCATTGGGAATACTTGCTCTGAGTCCTAAGCTACCATGTAAAAGGCTCAATCACATTTGGAGCACCATGCTGTATGAACACATGTACATATTCCAGTAAACAGTTCCACCTGACCCTGTCTTTCAGCCTTCCTAGCCCAGGTGTCAGATATGTGAATGAAGGAACCATCATGGAAGTAGATCCCCTGGCTCCAGCTATTATAGGCTCCAGCCATGAGTTACTCTTAAATGATCACAGTTCAGACTCTAGATATTATCAAGAAAAGAGATATCCTTGCTGTCTCTTTTTTGAGTTCCTGACCATATGATAATCTTTTACGCCACTACACATTGGAGTATATAACCAACATATCACATTTCCTTCCTTTATCACTTTTGTTTGGTTGCTTATTATTGGGTTTTGTTGTTGTTGTTTTACTTTGGCTTGACATATCTGAGAGTGCCTTGGCAAGTATGTGTGCTCTCTGGTAAATTTTTTAAAAAAGAATTAATGCTGGTGGACTGGGGACCAGCAGTTAGCGTAATGGCTATGTCGCTGGACTCCCATGTAGTCCATTGCAGTTCGTGTCCCAGAGCCAGTGGCTTAAAACTCACGCCGGGCGTGTGTTCGTGCGTGCCCAAGATCCCGAGTGGAGAATGGAGGAGAAGGGATTGAGGCGTGGCCATCCTCCCTGGGGGGTGATTTCTCGCTTTCTGTCTCTCTCTCTCTGTCTGTCTGGCGAGCGCATGCACCCTATAGCAAAAACCTCTTTAAAAAAATGTTGGTGGACTTCTAGTAGTAGTATCTATATTTTCCTTCTGTTATCACTCCACAATTTACATTAGTGAACTAACAATTGCTATGGCCACAAAAATTCACCTCCCTCAAAATCTCCATGGCTTATAATAGCATTACTTTTCATTACTTTTTGTTTAAATTACACGATAGCTATTGCTCTACTAGGCTTTACTGGGATTGGTTCTATAGTGACCTTGTGTTCTGGCACTCAGGCTTAAGAGCAGCCACCATCTGGGTAACTTTGTTCTCCTGGTGAAACAGAGTACAATGAAAAGAACTGAACCACAGAAGTGCATTAATGCTTTCACTCAGACATATCTTATGCAGTATTTGCTTATATTCCACTGGCCAAAGTAACTCAAATGGCCCTGCCCATAGTACATAGGGTGGAAAAATAATTCTACCTATGGAAAAGCCAAACAAGTACAGGCAGGAAATGAAGAGTTATGAACACATAATAAAATCTATCAGAGTATCTCATGCTGACTGCTTTCATTTCTCCTATTCTCTATGTGTTTGTGAAGTTACACTGTTTAACTATTTGTGATTATTTCACTATCCTTTTAATGGATTTGAGAGAAGTTCAGAGATAAATGTGGATATGCAATCTTAAATGTTTAACTAAAAGTCTGCTGTTAATTGAAATTCTAGGTAATATCAGTATTGTAAGGCCAAACCTAGAATTTGTCAAAAGTAATTCTTGTATAAAAAAAGGGAATAAGGGCTGGTAGTGCAGTGGAGCTGGATCCCACATGCCTAACTGTGCTTCAAATCCTGGCCCTGGCAGCTTGGGAAGCATGCCAGGCACATGTCCCTGCATGCCCAAGATCCTGATAGGGTGGGGAAATGAAAGAAAAAGGATTGTGATGTGATCATGCCCCACAGTGGGAGGGGAGGGTTTTTCTCTCTTTCTCTGGTGAGCGCACGCACTCTCTGGAAATTAAAAACAAATCTTTTTCTTAGCTTAAAAGATTAAAAATGAGGAAGAATTAATACTCAAATTTTTTAAATTGTGAGAAAAAAACATATGAAACCTACCCATATTTCTTAAAATTTTGGGGAAAAAGTATATGAAACCAAAGACATTATCTATCTGGGAGAGGAGGTGGGTTGCAGGAACTGGGCTATAACATATAGGAATGCCATGGAGTTTTCCACTGTATAGCAATTAATATAATCGTGTTTTTGTATCATGCAAGTATATTACCTTTTTAGAAATTTATTTATTTATTTTTAATTTGCTATAGGGTACATGTACTCACTAGAGAGAGAAAGTAAGAAAGCATCTCTGTGGGAGATGACCATGCCACAGTCCCTTCTCCTCCATTCTCCTCTCAGGAATGTGGGTATGCACACACATGCCCCTGGTGTGTTTTTCAAGCCATCAGACCTGGAACCACACAGTTGGCCATGTGGGACCTAGCTACCTCAACCACCATGCTCCTGGCTGACCCCCTCTTTAGAATTTTTTTCAATTTTATTTATTTATTTTAATTTGACTAGAGAGGTACAGAATGAGAGAGAGAAAGAGAGAAAGTGAGAAAGCAACCCACCAGGTCTGGGACTCAAATCGTAGTTGGCCATGTGGGAATCCAGCACCTTAACCACTACACCACCTGTCAGCCCCACTCTTTAGAAATTTTAATTCACTAGTAAGTTTTAAAAATGGTAAACTTTAGAAGAATTAAATTTTTAATGTTGTTATGAAATTCAAGTCAGAAAGGAGAAGAAAACCTCTCCAAAACTAATTCTAATTTTTCTCTTGGAAGTATGCTTTAAAAACTCATTTATTTCTATTTTTCAAAATAAAAAAAAATGTAAAAGAAAAGAAACTTGGAAAAAAAAGAAAATCTGTTTTGTTATTTTCCTCACACTAGCAGGGAGTTAGAAGGCAAAGTTGATAAAAAGATTCACTTCAAATGTCACCATTATGAAGATTTTCTTAATCCATCCCCATTCGCTCCTGCCTCAGGAAAACTAATATTTTGTGTGTGTGTCAAGTAAAGCTTTGTTTTTGTCTGCACCATGGCACTCATAAATCTCTAATGCAATCATTGATCTAAGTGTCTCTCTCCTCCACCAGACTAGGTTTCTTATGGCTTTGTAACCCTAGGACCTAACTTCATGCCTGGCACTTAATCAAATGTCAATGAATTGTTAATGAAATAATATATACTATTTTCCTTCAGAGTCTAGTTTAGTAAAATGAATGAAATAAAAAGAAACCACTCCCTTTTTATTTCATAATGCTGACATTATAAAAATTCCTTTTCATATATCCTACCTATTTTCTTTTCTTCCTTAACTGTTTTTGTTTGAACTGAATAGCCATAAGAAATAAATGTCATTGATGCATTAATCTTTTCCAAAATGAAAAAAAATATTTTCAGAATATAGAGATAATACATGCTTACTAAACAATACAAAACAAAATGTTAAAACACCAGAAAGTATATAAAGTGGAATGTAAATAAACCAGCCTATAATCCTACCCAAGGGACAATAACTAGTAACAGATATGAAGATAACTGCAATAAACAGATAGACATATGCATGCACACACACAGGAAAAATAGGAAATAAAAATATAGACATTTAAATAAAATCTCAAAATATATATGGCCTTTTGGTTAAACACAGTAGATTGAACACTCACATTTAGCTCTGTTCCTTACAAAGTCATACTAAAAAATCAAAAGATTTGGGGCCAGCACATGGTGAACTGGTTGCGTTGCTGGACTCCCACATGGCTGACTGTGGTTCAAGTCCGGGACTGCTGGTTTGAAACTCACACCGGGCACATGTGCATGCATGCCCAAGATCCTGGGAGGAGAATGAAGAAGGGATTGCAGTGTGACCATCACCCCTGGGGGGGTGATTTTTTTCATTTGCCCTCTCACCATCTCTGTCTCTCTCTTTCTCCCTGGAGAGTGCAAGTGCCCTAAAGCAAAAATCTCTTAAAAAATTAAAATATTATTTTTAAAAAAGCATAGATCTTATAAGAAAGAGAATGGGGGAACCAGCAGTTAGCGTAATGGCTATGTCGCTGGATTCCCACATAGTCGACAGTGGTTCACATCCCGGACCTGGTGGCTTAGAACTCACGCCAGGCACGTGTGCGTGCGTGCCCAAGATCCCGAGAGGAGAATGGAGGAGAAGGGATTGCGGCGTGACCATCCCCCCTGGGGGGTGATTTCTCGCTTTCTGTCTCTCTGTCTTTCTCTGTCTGTCTGGTGAGCTCACACGCCCTATAGCGAAAACCTCTCAAAAAAAAAAAAAAGGAAATTAAAGAAAGAGAATAGGATGAGAGATGATAAGTTGCATTTTGTAAGGTGGACAATGGTTACATGAGTGGAAACTGACCCAAAAGACCTGAAAGCTGCAACCTAAGCTAGTGATAGTGGAAGCCTCCAAAGAACATGATTCCTATATGAAACTCCAAAGAGGCCCTCACTAATTGGTGAAGCTGCTCACACCTTTAGAAACCACTTTGATCCTTAGGTTAAACTTACAAACTACCTTTTTTATTATTAATTATCTAAACATGGAAATTTTTAGATGTTGCATAATAAACACCATCATTTCATTATGCTGAAACATTTTCAAGGTTTTCTGGAGCACCAATGAGTCTAAAATGACAACAGCTAAAACTATGTATTTACTTACTTATTTATTTATTTTTAAATTGCCAGAGGGTGCATGCATTTGCCAGAGAGAGAGAGAGAGAGACAGAGAGAAAGCATGTCCTAATAGTGTGATCTCACCACAACACTTTTTCCTCCATTTCTCCATCCTGTCAGGATTTGGGGCATATACATACATGCACTCAAGTGTATTTTTCAAGCCTCAAGGGCCAGAAGTGAGTCATGTGGGATCTGGCTCTCTGTGCACAGGGCTTAATTGCTGCACTACAGGGCCAGCCCAAAACCTTTTTAACATTAAGAATCTAATTCTATTTGCACAAAAGAGTTGGTCGTGGTCTGCTTCTTTCTAAAGTTTTTCTCTTTCATCAGCCACTTTTTTTTACCCCATTGATTTTCCCCCATCCTTATCAGTTTCTGAATTACCCATAAGCTAGGTGCGTATTTAGAATTACTTTCACATTAATTTCACCAGAGAATGCTATAGACAGTCAAGTTTGCATTCTGTTTTATTGCCGTCTGGTTGGGCCCAGACCATCATCCATTCTGATTTTAGAAAGTGAAATTCTCTCTTCTCCCTTAATTATGGCTCCCACCTCATTTGCTGCACAACCCTTTTTTTCATTTAGAACTGTAGATTTCTCAGCTCAGTGTTCGCCATGATGAACAGGCAAGCTTTAGGGATTTGTCTGTATTTTACAATTGTTATAGCCCTAACAGTTTTAGAGAAATGTGTGAAGAAAAACATTCAGTTGTTTACAACTTCCTTTGGTCATTTCTCAGCTTTTGCTTCAGTGGGTGGAAATCAGTTAGATGTTAAGTTGTACAGACTACACTTGCAAAACCTATATTTTTATAACCTTGAAGGTCAAGCTCAGCACAAAATGGCCCCTAACTGAGCAGATAACACTTACCTTGTGAGGTTCCTCTGAACACTGAGTGGTCTGTATTTGAGCTTTTGACTATCCATTTATCCGTAGATTGGAATAGTCCAGAACTGTTTGCTAAGGGAGCTACTGACCCTTTCCTTGGATGTGAAGATTAATTTTATGTGTTAACTTGACTAGGTTAAGTTATGAGCAGATATCTGATAAAGTATTATTTCTGAGTGTGTCTCTAAAGGTGTTCTGGAATCAGTAGACTGAGTAAAGAAGACCCATCCTTACTAATGTGGGCAGCCATCACCCAAACTATTGAGGACCCAGATACAACAAAAAGGGCAGAAAATTTGCTCTGTCTTCTGGAGCTGAGCCACCTTAAAGTTCAAAAAATCTTAAGTTGAACCATCATAAGTCAGGAACTATCTGTATATCTATATTTACGTCTATATCCTATTGGTTCTCTCTCTGGAGAACTCGAATCCAATGGACATGCTCTTTATTTGCCTTCCCTATGTGGGAAACTGTGTGGCCATTCATCAAACAACCTGTCTTAGATTGACATTTAGAATGTCCTAAGATGACCTTAACTCTACCCTATCTTTCTGATGATTGAAACATATGGATTTCTCCATAATTGGCAACAAAAAAATGTCTGGTGCTGAGTTCACATCAGGGATATTAACCTTGAACAATCTGTTCTTCAAACCTTACCAAAAGTACATTTACGATAAATAATATTTTTAGAGGATGGCTTTAAGAAAAGAAATCCATTCTCAGATATTTTAAAATTTACTCTCAGACCAAGCCAATCCATCAGCAAGCTTTGTACCTGACCATTATTGCCTGGCCTTGCACAAATCACTTAGTGAATTTTCTTCTGCCTTATACATTTATTTTATAAGGAAGGACTCTCATAAGAACAGTCTTATGAAACTCATTCTTAAGTATTGCAGAACAGTTGCCCAAGATGCGTTACATACTTACTTTTTGGAGAGTGGTCCCAGGAATAGTAGTTTTGATCTCACCTAGGAGTTTGTGAGAGAATCTTGGGCCCCTTCAGACATACTGAATCAGAAACTGCATTAACAAGATGCCCAGGTGATCTGTGTGCATATTAAAGGCTGAGAAGGACTGCCTTAAATTACATTGCTCTTTGCAGAAAGCTTAGGCAAAAATAATAATCACCACCACCCTCCTGCAAAAAACACTTTCATATTTCAAAAGCAAGTAAAACTGTCATTCCCTCCCAACTGTTCTTATTGCTAGGTTTATTAATTTTACAGTCTTATTTTCCTTTTACCTGATTCTCCTAACGATGTTAAGAGTTATAGTAGTGTTTCAGTTTTCAAGTGCCATGTACCAAACCATCTCAAGATATAGTGGCTTAAAATAGCATCCATATTTATTCTGTTCACAAATATGCACTCTGGGCAGGGCTTGGCAAGACAACTTTTCTCTGTTCTACATGACATCAGCTGGCGCTGCTCAAAGGCTGGGGCTGAAATCACCTGAAGGTTTGGTGTGGAATTGAATGCCGGCTGTTAGATGAGAAAACAAAACAGCTAGGCAATGGCTGGAACACCTACATGTCACCTGTCCAGATGACCAACATGGGTACCAAGAGTGAGCATCCCAAAGTAGAACAAGCTAGGCAGAAGCTGTATTACTCTTCTGTCCTGGCCTTCAATTAAACAGCATTCTTTCTGCCACATTCTTTTCTCAGGGTGGAAACATAATACCTACCAGGGAAAGAAAATAGATTCCTTTTCTTTTTTTAAAAGAATTATTTTAACTTGACTAATTCGTCTTCTTCTTATTAGTATTATTATCATTTTCTAGTTTGATCAGAGAGAGAGAGGGAAAGTGAGAAAGCAAACCACCAGGTCCAGAACCTGAACCATGGTCAGCCATGTGGGAGTCCAGTGCCTTTAACCACCACACCACCTGTTGGCCCACCCTTTCTTTTTTAATTTGCTAGAGGGCATGTATGCTTGCTGAAGAGAGATGGGAGAAGGGGAGAGAGAAAGCACCCCTCATGGAGGACAGTCATGCTGCAATCCCTTCTCCATTTCTCCTTTCAGGATTTTGAGCACACATGCACACATGTCTGGCACATTTCTCAAGCCACCAGGTACTAGATTTGAACTGTGCAATTGGCCATGTCTAGTCATCTGGCCATAATCCACATTCACACTGGCTGGCCCTAAGTTCATCTTTTAATAGGAAAATGGTGGGCTAGCCCATAGCATGGTGGTTATGGCAACTGGATCCTACATGGCTGACTGCATGATTTGAGGCCTGAACCCAGCAGCTTTAGTGCATGCATGCCCAAAACTCTGACAGGAGGGAGAAAAAGAAGAGAAGGGATTGCGGTGTGATGGTGCCCCACAAGAGGCGCTTTCTCACTTTCCTTCTCTTTGTCTCTCTCTATCACATGCATGTACCCTTTGGCAAAATTATTTTCAAAAATTAATAGGTGGGAACCAGCAGTTAGCGTAATGGCTATGTTGCTGGACTCCCACGTAGTCGATCGCGGTTCGCGTCCCGGACCCAGTGGCTTAAAACTCACACCGGGCGCGTGTGCCTGCGTGCCC
>NW_006210084.1:1383369-1392458 GCF_000334495.1 Tupaia belangeri chinensis | reverse complement strand
TAATGGTTACGTCACTGGATTCCCACATAGTCAACGGCAGTTCAAGTCCTAGACCCAGCAGCTTAAAACTCACACTGGGCACATGTGTATGCGTGCCCAAGATCCTGAGAGGAGAACAGAGAAGAAGGGATTGCAGCATGGCCATCCTCATGGGGGAGTAATTTCTGTCTTTCTGTCTGTCTCTCTCTGTCTCTCCAGTGAGAACACATGCCCTATAGGAAAAATCTCTCTCTAAAAAAAAATGAATAGGCAGCAGGCAAACTTATGGGAAGGATAAGAAATATTGTTGTGGCAAGTTTGTTTGTGAAAATAAAATCTGCTAGAATTACTCATTTTTTTGTTGTTGTTTCCAATGGTTTTGGGAGAGGGTGGGATATAAATTAATAATTAATAAATTAATGAGGAATATTTAATAGAAGTAAATAGCTTTTAGTTGTCTTTTTTTTTCTTTCTAAGCATCTTTACTTTCTAATAAAGTAAATAACCTGAAATGACTAGGAAAAAGTTAAATTTATGAAAATTTATGTCCTGCTCCTGATGTTGGAGGCTAATCTAATCCCAATAGGTTCTATCAATATTTTATTTTGAATACAAATTAGGGACCACAGAGTTTACATTTTAACAAATTGAATACACACACAAACCATCTAGGGGCTCTTGGGGATACAATCTAAGAGTCTACATTTCCTTTTTAAAAAACCTTTATTCCATGAGAGACAGAGGGAAAGACAGAGATATAGCAACTCTGACAGGGACTTAATGCCACCACCCACCCTCAGCCTCTGCCAACCCTGATCATGGGCACACCCATGCCCAGCATACTCAGAAAAATCTCTGCAGGCAAACCAGCAACCTTTCCATATGGGTTTGCCTCATAAAACATCATGTTTTACAGCTGTGTCACCATCCGGCCTGAGATTTGGCATTTCTAACAAGCTCCCAGGTGATCTGATGCTGCTGGTGAGTAACAAAGCACCAGATAGAACTAGTTCGAAGAGGTGTGGTTATGAGAATCTTAGTTGCCAAGACCTCTGTTCTTTTCTTGAATGATAACCACAAGAAATGGACTATTTATAAGGTTAAGGGCAATCCCTTCCTTTAATTCTGAAGGCAAACCAAACAGGCCCATTGCAGATGTCTAATTCTATCCTAAGTCTACACAGAATACGAGGCTCCAGTTTTCTCTGTTGACCCTAAAGCCTCCTCTGTGGACCTGAAGGGTCCAGGCCTAGGTAAGGTGGAGGAACAGGAAAAGCACATCTCAACAATTTGGATGAAGCTCCCTTTGACTAGCTACAGGTCCTTCTTGGATCTTCTCTACCTCTGATAATCTTGCCAAATCTGGTGTTTCTGATTCTAGACTCTGTGAGCTGGACCAGCAGCTGTGTGAAAACCAGTCTTTTCAATAGTGTCTTCTTTTCCCTTTTACTCTCTCAAACCACACTGACCCTACCTTAAAGATTTCATCTCTACTTGGGACTGTGCTATTGAAGTGTCTTACTGCATACCTTCTATGTATAAGACAGAGAGGATTCTGACCTAGTAAGGTTGGATTGCTAGATTCTATACATTTTCTTTTCTTTTGTACAAATGTCTGATATAATGGAGCAAAATCAATGACACTGAGCTCAGAAGATCTGAGTATATAGCTCAGTGTGTAGTGAGCTCAACCATTTATCACTACACATGAAGTGTTGTGAACCTCAGTTTAAAGTAATTATAAAATTTTCTACCTCAGAACATTCTTAGTAAGAAAGTCAAAATGAATATTAGGTACAAATGTGTTTATAAGATTAAAAATACCAAACAAATGAAAAGGTCCTGGATGGTGGCCCAGGTACCCCTGAAGCAGTTATAGGTATGATAGCAGAGAAGTCATCATTTTATCTTTTTATGTCCAGTCTTCCCAAGAGTATGGATCAGGGACAAGTGCATCAGGATCACCTGGAACATTTTAGAAAATGTAAACTCCCTAACTTTAATTTAATCTGAATCCCTGAAAGGGTGAGGGGGTGTCTAGTGATCTGTATTTTAAAAATTGTGATTTTCTTAAGTTTGTCTATTTATTCCATGAGTGAGAGAGACAGAGAAAGAGCTGCAGTGCCCCTGACCCAGCCACTTCCCATCTCAGCCATCCTGGCTCATGAACACATGCATGCCTGGCCTACGCAGAGGGGTCTCTAGACTCTAACCAGCAGTCTTCCCATGTGGGTCTACCTCACAAGCATTCCATTTTACTGCTGTGTCACCAACTGGCCCCAATCTGTATTTTATATAAGCCTCTCAAATTATTCTCAAGATTACTTAAGTTTTGAGAAGCAGACTGTTGCCCCCACCTTGGGGGGTGTTAATTCACCTCTGCTGAGTAAGGCTTCAGGGCAAACTTATAGAAAATTTGGATTTTTCATGCTCATTGCCAAACCCCAAACCCTGATCTTCTTAAGCTCCAGTTCTGGCTTGATTTCCCACAACTTCTCATTTGTGAGTAAGTTCAAACCTCTATTCTACTTTTTCCACATCAGGCTCTCATTCTAGACTCTTCTAGGTGCCCTCCCAGAAGCCTCAGCTTTTCACCTTCCTCCAGCTTCTACTCCTGGGTGTGCCCTTAAGCTCCCCAGACTAAATTCTCAGGCAAGTTTCTGCTGCCAGTGGGGAGTAATTATCATAACCTTCTCTTTCTGAGCTACCTCTGAGGGTGTCTTGGCTACAATACATCCCATGAGTCAGTCCTACCAAGGGAAAAGAAGGCTCGCCAACAAGTCAAGTCTTATGGGGATCATCTCTTCACTTGGCAGAAGATACAGTGACAACCTGCCTGTGTAGCAGTACTTGGTGGGAAGTCCACAGGACTCCAGCATTGAGCACAGTAGTGTCTCATAGCACTATTCTCCTGACCCGTTTCAGAGGCAAATCCAAACTTTTAGGGAGTTCCAGAAGTGATTCAATACAGAGTAGTTCCCATTTGCTTTCATCACTCTAGAATCAGGAGAAACTGAGGGTCACTCAGTGTGGTCAAAGTCACTTAGGAGATACCACCTATATTAAACCTCAGTGATGTTCTCCTTCCTTAGCTTTTTTTTATATATAATTATTATTTTATTTAACTTTATTTATTTATTTGCTTATTTTAAATTTGACCAGAGAGGGACAGAGTGAGCATGCAAGAGACAGTAGAACAGTCTTCATTCTTGCTGAGTGAACTGGTAGTCACCTAATGTAAGAGATCTCTTTAGCTGGTTGGCATTAAAAAGCTGACCTACTGGTTTTGCTTAAATTTGGGGTTGGCCACTCAGTCTGCATTCCTGTGTTTGTAAATAGTTGTTTTGGCACACAGACACATTCATTTATTTACATATTGTCTATGACTGTTTTCCCAGTGCAATAACAAGAGTTCAGTAGTTTAAACAGGAATGGTGTGACCTTGAAAGCTTAATTTATTTACTATCTGGCTTTTTACAGAAGTTTGCAAACCATATTTTTAAAAACAAGAAAAGTTTACTTATTTCTTCCAAGAGTGAGAGAGATAGAGAGAGGAAGAGAGAGAAAGGGAGCACACTCTTAATAGGGTCTTGACCCCAAGATCCACTTTTAGCCCTAGCCAGTAGGAGATCATGAGCATGCACGTGCCCAGTAACTCAGGGAGGTGTCTAGACTTGAACCTAGAGAACCTTCTTATGTGGATAAGCCTGGCAGAACATTGCATTTTAGTGCTACAGCACTATCTAGCTCTGTGATCCCTCTTTAGACTACAAGCATCTAGAGGTTATAGAACAGGTACACTCACGTTATTTTGTAAAGAGCTCAGCATAACTGCACATGACTAATAGTACATCCTGGCATATTTGATGATTTTGGAGCTGAAGTACATAGGACTTTAAATCTTCAAAATTTAAAACTTCAAAATGGCCAACCCCAGAGTAGTACTTAAGTGCTGTGCATTGGGAACTAGATCCCATGTAGCAAGTCCCAGACCTGGAGACCTGATAAACATGCAAAAGATGTATCCATGCCTGTCCAAAATCCTGATGGATGGAGAAATGAAGGTGAAAAGATTGCAGAGTGACTACTCACTGGAGGATGCTTTTTCTCTTTCTCTCTGGCAAGTACATGTGCCCACTGGTAATTAAAGTTTTTAAAAAAGAAATAAAAAAAACCTTGTATATGAAAGGGAAAAAAACTGAAAAAACAAAAAAATTAACCATAGTTATCTTTGATTATGGGGCCGACAGCTAGTGTGGTGGTTAAGGGCACTGGACCAACTGCAGTTTGAGTCCTGGACCTGGCGTCTTGCTTTCTCACTTTCCTTCTCTCTTTCTCTCACTTTTTCTCTCTCTCTGTCCCTCTTTAGTCAAATTTTTAAAAAATAAATGAAGTTAAAATAAAATAATTCCTTAAAAAAAGAGTAGGATTATGAACTAGTTTAATTAATTTTTTTTCCTTTCTGGATTTGTCATTTGTCCTTCAGTGAATATTTATTACATATACACATACTTGCACATCTCAGAAACCACCCCTCCAGACCCCAGCTTAGTTGGTGAGGTCTAGTTCTTGAAATAAAGCAGATATAGACAATATGGAAATTACTTTTTTCTAAGTCAATGTGGAGGTAACAATAGAGGAAAAATCTTCTGATAATCAAATCATGATTAAATTAAAACAATAATATTTAAAAGTCTCTTTTAGTATTGTGCTACTCTGATAAATATTCATGAAGACCTGTCAATCTACAGAAAAAAAATTGTGAATTAAGATTATTCTATAATGTATTTTATAATCTTAAATCCAGGTCACAACCTTTAGTAGGTGTAAGCAATGATATTTCCTGAGCTATGTATTAGTTGGGACTTTGCGGTTACAAGTGACAGAAAGCTGACTCAAATAACTTAAGCCAAAAAGAGGAGGCATATATTGGCACACATACTCAGACCACAGGAAGGATGTAGGAGCAACTGGAACTAGGTCAAAGCCATCAACATTCCCCGTTTCTACCTCTGCCTCTCTTTATTCATAGGAGTCACTTTCTCAAGATAGCTTACTAGAACTATACCAGTCCTCCCTTCTCTAAGAAGGATCCATTCCAAGGCTCTCCATGGATGCCTCAGTGGTACCATGGGTAGTATCACAGTCTAGCTATACTATGTTTCTTTCATCCAATAACTGAGCCAGCTACTAAATGACTAACAGGTAGTATGTACAGCACGGATACACTGGAAAAAAGGAATGATTTACATCTTGGGCAAGATGGAGGTAGATGGCATGAGATTTCTCAGATTACTCAGATTGGCATACACTTTGAAACCTGTAAGTATTTATTTCTGTAAATCTCCAAGTAATCCTTTTGGACCATGGTTGACCATGGGTAACTGAAACTGGAAGACAGGACCATAGATAAGGGATTCTGCAAACTGCTATAGTTTGAAAAATCACAGGAGGATTTTTGATAGGTCCAGCTTGAGTCATGTGCTCACTCCTAGTAGAGGGAGGAAAGGGGGAAGTATATCCTACTGGAAAGAGTAGGTAGGGGGTGACAGGAAAGTGAGTTTCTGTCACCAGAAGCAGAAGAAGTGGAGAAGTCACAATCACAAACAATCACTTTCTGTCTCTCTGTCTCTCTCTGTCTCTCTGGTGAGCACATGTGCCCTGCAGCAAAAACCTCTCCCAAAATAAAAAAGAAAGAAAGAAAGCCACCAGGTCAGGGACCAAACCACAACTGGCCATGTGAGAGTCCAGCACCTTAACCATCATGCTGCCTGCTGGCCCCACATATATTATCTTCTAGGAAAATTTTTAAATAAATAAAACAAGAGCCAGCAGATGGTGTAGCGGTTATGTTGCTGGACTCCCACATGGCTGACTTCAGTTCAAGTCCTAGATCCAGTGACTTCAAACTCAATGCAGGGTGCATGTGCATGCGTGCCCAAGATCCCAGGAGGAGAATGGAGAAGGGATTGTGGCATGGCTATCCTCCCAGGGGATGATTTCTTACTTTCCCTCTCACTGTCTCTGTCTTTCTGGCGAGTGCATGTGCCCTAAGGCAAAAACCTCTTAAAAATTAAGTAAATAAAATTATTTAGGAAAAAAAAAAGAATCCAGATCACTCTCTTTTATCCTCACTCTCATTCAGGAAGAAAGAGCTTAAGTTGCTCCTCTAAGAATCTATTCCAGTGCTGCTAAGATGTCAGTGAGCATCAGAGGCACCCAGGTGTGCTAAAACACTGATTCCTGGGCCCCACCCCTGCAGAGCCTGAGTCATAGCTATGGAGTGGGGCCCATGGGAACTTGTAATTTTTTTTTAGAAAGAGAGATTTTTGCCATAGTGTGTGTGTGTGCTCCCTGGAGAGACAGAGAGAGACAGAAAGCAGTCACCTCCCAGGGGAGATGGCCATGCCACAGTCGCCTCTTCTCCATTCTCCTCAGGATTTTGGGCATCCACACACATGCGCCCAGCGTGAGTTTTAAGCCACTGGGTCTAGAACTCCAAATCGCAGTCTACTATGTGGGAGTCCATTGATGTAATCGTTATGCCATCTGCTGGTCCCAGGAACCTGCATTATTAACAAGCCCCCAAATAATGCTGATGCTGTTGGTTCACAGACCATGCAATGAGTAACACTTAATATAGTCTATGATTCAAAGCCATGTTTGCATACTAAATTCACAATGTCAGTGATTTTCACCCAGCAACAGTTTTGTCCTGTAGGGGATACTTGGCTACATCTGGAGACATTTTTGATTGCCAGTATTTGAGGGGAAGGGATGAGTGTTATTGGCATCTAGTGGATAGAAGTCAGATACTGGTTAAATATCTTGCAATGGACAGGACAGTCCTCCAAATAATAATTTATTTGGCTCAAAATGTCAGTAGTGTGGAGGTGGAGAAACCCTATTTCAGTTCCTGGAGTCACAAAATGGCCATTCATGGGTCAAAGGTGAATTTTGCAAGTAGTTTTGTTCATCCTCTACCCTGCTTTAAAAAAGCAGAACAAGAAAACAGACTTCAGTACAATCAGCTTATTATCTGTTTTCCTATGCTGTTTTTACCTTGTTATAGTATCAGCCTGGTCCCTGGAGGCATCTAAATTTGCAACCCTCTGATCTCAGCTAACCTCTTTATTCTATACACAGATGAGGAAGAAGCTGCAATGAGGGCCAAAAGATTTGACTACAGTTCAGTGAAGAAACCAGACATAGAACTCAAGTCTGTGACAGTAAGCACAATGGTAGTGTGAATCAACATACACATGCCAGTACCCTCTAGTACATTCAGGTATAGCTATATCCATTCATTCATTAATTTATTCTTTCAGCATTCATTCTCCATGTGCAGTGTTCTTTCTGCACACATGAGACTGAATACTTATACATATAAATGGAAGGTTCTTATGTATTACCTAATAATAGCGCCTGTTGCATGATATACTTGGGCTATAATATTTATTTTGCATTCCCTCCAAATGCTTAGAGATAGAGGTGTTCCAGCAACAACTTCTATTTTTGAAATATCAAATCAAAGCTTGGAATTTGTTGTGAGACAGGATGGCTCTTCCATCTAGCCACATAGAGTGTAAACAGCTGGCTCTTTAAATTATGTGCATTGTAGCCAAACCATTTCTCTGTTCTCCAGAGAAGCTTTGTATGCTCCAGGATTTTTTTTACCCTTATCACTTTAGCATTTAAAGAATTGTTGGGGAGGAAAAAAAAGAAAGAAAGAAAAAGAAAAAGAACAAAACCATGAAACAAACAAAAAATTCAAAATATCAAAGAGTAAAGAAAGATAGTAAATTATACTTGAGTGCTGCCTCTAAAACAGGAGTTGGCAAACTATGGCCCATAGGCCGTATAAAGTCTACAGACCATTTTCCTCAAAATGTTTCACTGAAGCACAGCCACACCCATTCATGTACACATTTTCTATGGCTGCTTTTACAGTATTGTCGTACCACAGAGACGTTATGGCTGGGAAAGCCTAAAATATTTAGTATCTGGTCCATTGCAGAAAAAGTTTACTGACCGCACTCTTAATTGTATGCTAGGTTGTACCATATAAAACTGCCCACAGTTGGTCATTTTGATCTATACATTCATACAGTTCATTCGAAAAAGCAAAGGATAGTGATTCTACTGAAAAATGGCATTTCAGGCCAGCCCATGGCATGGTGGTTAGAGTAGCTGGATCTCACATGACTCACTGCACTGTTCAAGTCCTGGACCCAGGGGTGTGTGTACATGTGTGCCCAAAATCCTGAAAGGAGGGAGAGATGGAGGAGAAGGGGTTGCAGTGTGACCATTCACATGGATGGTGCTCTCTCTCTCTCTCTCTCTCTCTCTCTCTCTCTTTCTACAGCAAGCACATGCACCCTCTCGCCAAAAAAAAAAAAAAAAATCAATAGCATTTCTTTTCTTGCAGGCTAAAACATGTAGTGTTTCTTGAGGCTCAAAACAGAATTTAACGATAAGCATGCTTATCAGTAAAATAACTTTCTTATATACAAACAAATAAAAATTAAAATCATCCTTCCTTTTCACAGAAAGTAGACAAAGACTAGACTGACTCACTGGCCTTGAGACAGAAGTGTTTATTGAAAGATTTTGAAGCTCTCTATGGACATAGATAACATCATGCTATATCTATAACCTCTCTCAACTGCAGTTAGACATTCGTGAGGACTTTCATTAGCTCTCTCTGCCCATGTATCTTCTGCAAATATTTAAACATCTCCACTTCACTTATTAGGTGGCATGAATGTTTGCATAACATGGATCATTGCAGGTCATTGCTATATAATAAACCTATGCTTAGATGGCCTCAAGTTATACCACACCCATAGTTGTCAATTTCTATCTTCCTGTAGAAATACACAGCATGGTGAGAGGGATAAAAAGAGCCTGGTGGGACCAGCAGTTAGCGTAACGGCTATGTCTCTGGACTCCCATGTAGTCAACCGCAGTTGGCGTCCCAGACCCGGTGGCTTAAAACTCACATTGGGAGCATGTGCCTGCATGTCCAAGATTCCGAGAGGAGAATGGAGGAGAAGGGATTGTGGTGTGGCCATACCCCTGGGGGGTGATTTCTCACTTTCTGTCTCTCT
>NW_006210084.1:1376422-1382904 GCF_000334495.1 Tupaia belangeri chinensis | reverse complement strand
GTTTTTTAGCTTTCTGTCTCTCTGTCTCTCTTTGTCTGTTGAGCACCTGCCCCCAGCAGCAAAAATAAACTCTCAAAAAAAAAAAAAAGAGCCTGGATATGAAGCTTAGGCCAACCTACTTAAGCTGCTTTGGACTTCTAGCACTACTTCTTACTACTGTGTGAACCTGAGCAAGTCTTATAGATTCAATAAGCTTCACTTTCCTTAGCTGTAAAATGGGGATGATGCTTATTTTGCAGAGGTGGTTGTGAGAATTAATAACAATGTGAGAAAAATGCCTAACAATTAGTAAATTATATTAAGTTGAACCATATGAAATTGCTGAAAAATGGCAAAAGCATGTCATTTCACCTATGTTTTTATCATTGAGAGTGTTACCATGATTGTGCATACAGAGGCTGGGCCTAGATGAAATGGATCTTAGTCTGTGTTCTACCTGGAGCTGCCAGCCAGAGTCAGGGCTAGGATGAGACAAGTGAGTCACCTATGGGGCAAAATATAAGGAGGCACTCAGTCTTGGGTGCCACCTTGTGCTGGCATGACCCTGAGAGCAAGAGCTTCCTTGAATTTTGCTCCTAAGGCACCCTTCTCTCTCTAATCTTAGCCCCTTATCCAACAGAAAATTCTTCATGCCTTATTAGCTCTGGTACCTAGTCCCTCTCTCTAACCTGAGAACCATCTTCTAGAGGACCTTTTAAGATCTAAGAGTTAAATGACTTATAGGAAATCATAACATTAAGATGCTTGCTTCAAGAGAGGATTAAAAAAATTACTGTAGCAGGATTTCTGGTATGACTTAGTAGAACAGAATATTGCAGGAGATTGGCAACCCCTGGGAGCCTTGAAAACCTTATCCATTGGTAGGTAATATCTCATGTCATCCTGCATGTCTAAGAACATAAACACGTAGCCACAGAGAGATTGATTCACTGGAGACTTGAACTGAGTCTTGAAGAGTGGTTAATTAGTCAGGTGGGAACAGAAGGCATTTTAGCATGACTAAAGGCACATCCCAAAGGATTTTTTTCCTCATGCTTCCTTTTCTTCTCCCTTCTCCAAAAATGATCTGATATGACAAAGGACTCATATGGTAGTCAGCCTGCAAGATTGTCCCAAAGATTATCCCCTCATGGTGTGCATTTCTAGTACAGTCAACCCTGATCCTCATTAAACCAAGGCTGGTCTGTGAGACCAATGGAATATGGTGGAGGCAAGGGTATGTGACTCCCTAGGCTAGCACATAAAGGGCATTGTGCCTACTGCCTTGCACTCTTAGATTGTTCATTCTGAGGGAAGCCAGTCACCATGTTATGAGGACTCTTAAGCAGCCCCATAAACAGAGCCACATGAGAAAGTAATAGGAGCCTCTTCCCAAAGGCAGAACCATATTATAAGGCATGTGAGTGCACCATCTTGAAAGTAGATACACCAGGCCCAGACAAGTCTTTAGATCAGAGGCCTCCAACCTTTCTAGCATTAGAAGCCAGATTCGTAGAAGACAAATTTTTCATGGGGGAAAGGGTGGTGGATGCCCTTGAGATGATTCAAGGGCATTAGATTTATTGTGTACTTTAATTCTCTTATTATTACATTGTAATATATAATTAAATAATTCTACAACTCACCATAATGCAGTATTTGCAGCAGCTCCAAAAAGCTAGCATCACTGCCACAGCTCCATCTCAGATAATCAGGCATTAAATTCTCACAAGGAGCACACAATTTTTTAAATCCCTCACATGCACAGTTCACAATAGGGTTCGTACTTCTATGAGAAGTTAACGCTGCTGATGATCTGACAGGATGCAGAGCTCAAGCAGTAAATATGAGTGAGGAGGAGCAGCTAAAAATACAAATGAAGCTTCATTCACTTGCCCACTGCTCACCTCCTGCTGTGAGGCCCAGTTCCTAACAGGCCACAGGCCAGTACCAGTCAGTGGCCTGGGGGGTGCGACCCTTTCTTAAATGACTGCAGCCCCAGTTGACACTGAATTCCAATCTCCTGAGAGAACTTGGGCCATAATCAATCCAATCAACTATTCCCAAATTCCTGATCCACGGAAAATGTGAGAAGAAATAAATGTTTATTGTACTTTTAAACTACTGAATTTTATAATACAATTAGAATTCGGGGGGGGGCGTGGATCTCCTTAAAATAAATTTTAAAAGTACAAACAACAAAATAGAAAAATGGGCAAATATCTGAAGAGACATTTTACAAAAAATGATACCTAAATGGCCAATAAGCACAATGAAAATTGCTCAACTCCATTAGCTTATGAGAGAAATGCGAATAAAATCCACAATGAGATGTCACCAGAATGGCCATAATGAGAAAGACAGAAAATACCGCTTAGCAAAGATGTGGAGAAATTGGAGTTCTCATGCATTACGGTGCAGTATACCACTTTAGTCTTCTCTTTGGAAAAGGATTTATAGGTCTCTACTATACCTACCCCAGCAAATGCCACCCCACTCTTAGATATAAACCTACCAATATTTGAACATACATTGGCTGAAAGACATAGGTTAGAGTTTTTATAGCAGCACTATTTATGATAGCAAAAACTGGAAATGATCTGATATCCATCACAATGGAACGCATAAATGCATCATGGCATATCTACACAATGGAGCACTATGCAATAGAAAAGAGTGAACTGCCGCTACACCAGCAACAGGGATATATCTCACAGAAGTAATGGTGAGCTTTTAGGGGACTAGGGATGATCTTTTCATACTCTGTAACCAGGTTTCTGGGTACATGGATGTGTTCATGTGCGCAAATCTGCATAATTGTATAAAAAGATGTTGAAAGCACTCACTTTGTGATGTATTGAGAAGGCAAGAAATCCCAGTTAGATTACACCACCTGCAGTTCTAAAGTCCAGGCTCACTCTCTGGGGCTCAGACCTAGTTGGTGGCGAAATGGCTAAATGCAGCAACAAGGTCGGCATCATCAGTAAATATGGAACCTGCTATGGTGCTTCCCTCTGGAAAATGGTGAAGAAAATTGAAATGAGTCAGCATACCAAGTACCGCTGTTCCTTCTGTGGCAAAACTAAGATGAAGAGATGGGCTGTGGGGATCTGGCACTGTGGTTCCTGCATGCAAACAGTAGCCTGGGTGGTGCCTGGACCTACACCAACACTTTGGCTGTCACAGTAAAATCTGCCATCAGAAGGCTGAAGGAATTAGAAGAGCAGTAGAAACTCCATAGACACTTGGAATATCACTAGCCTAAATGGGTTAATTTATGTAACAAAAAAATAAAGTCCAGGCTCAAGGTAAAGTCATGATTGAATGTCTATTTGTCTAATTCATTTGTAGGCAAATTATAGCCTGTGGGCAAATTCCAGCCAGCTATCTCTTTTGGCAATTAAAGTTTTATTGGGGCACAGCCATACTCATTCATTTATGCATTATCTATGACTGCTTTTTGCAACACCAGCAGAGTTAAGAAGTTGTGACAGTTTGTGTGGCCCATATATATCAAGGCTTTTTCCAAAAGCTGACAAGCCCTGTGATTTTCCAAATAACAGACAAATTGGGTCAGCACCATGCTCACCATTATCCTGCCTCTGTCATACATCTAAGCCATCTATTGGGACATAACCCAGGTGTTTCTGTGATGTGGGCCATAAAAAGGAATGATCAGATTGTTCATTCAGCTCATTACTAAGGAACTCCTAAAGATAAGATTGAATTTGACAATGGCAATTCAGGCCATGTGGAACACCTGCACATACTCAACCTACTTAAGCGGAAAAAGACTAGTAAGTGCATAGTTTTTGGAAAAGAGCATCTAGACAGGATCATTTTGATTACTAACTTCAACGCATCTCCAGCACATGATCACAGATGGGCCCTGGATTCCCGTGGCTTTGTTTTTAGTTAAGGATATGTGACACATGCCAGGTGTCTGGCAATTACATCTTGCTGAACATGGTCACTCATGTGGAAATAAAAAACTCAGTTACTGAATCAAGAAAATTGTCATTGCCAGACATACTTGAAATATTTTTTTTCCTGAAGTGTTTTCTCTCCTTCCATTTATAATCAACTGTCTTGATGGCATAATTTTTCCTTAAAAAGAGGACATACTGAAATGAAAGAAATCAACTTTGGGAGGTACTGTCCAATAGCAAAAAACTCTACATTTCAAATGAAAAATCTGGCTCTTTTCTTGAGCTTACTTAGTTTATCTGGTCTTTCATCTGTAAAAACTACATTTTTAAGTTTGCATTCACTTACTTACTCAATTGACCTAGAGAATGATTGCTGGCCATGAAGTTCTTTTAGATACCTTGCTGGAATTTTAAAGTTAACCCCAGTAACAAGGGTCAGTACATTTCCACTGCCAGTATTTTGTGATAAAGAATAGAAATTTATGTCTGTACTCACTCCCAACTTGTATAGTATTCTGAAGTGATGCAATCAGTGTATAACTTCATACACCTTTACCTAAGGGAGCAGTGGGGGACTGGGTAAACAGAAGAATACCCCACCTTCCAAAACTGTTTGCTAAATCCATTTTTCCCCTTGAATTTGTCACAATTTCAATTATATTGAACACATATTCAAGACACTATTGCGGGAATAAAAACTATTGAGAAACCCTCTTTTTGAAATACAAAGGCTTTTAAAATAAGAAACCACATATTCAAACCTGGCTACACCTTTTACTGAATACAGGTCATTATGGAACCTATTTAATTTACCTGAGCCTTAATTTCCTCATTCAAAATTATTACTATACACCCATCCCTTAGTATTGCAGTGAGGAAGAATGAAATGAAGTCTGTACAGTGCTCAGCAGAGTACTGGAACGGAGCCAACAGTAAATATTAGTCATGGACTGTTGCTGTTGCTACATTTAAAAGCATTTCACAATTGAATCTGCTTTTGTTTAGAAAAACTTTCCACAACTTGGAGTACAGAAAGGTGGTAGCATATCCTTTGAATGTCATACTAGAACTTTGTCTTCAAGCCCACCTAAGAGGCAGCTAATGCTGGCAATTTTGACTTATTTACTTGATTAGACCCAAGACTTTATAAAATTAAATGATACATGTAGAAAACTGATAAAGTGAGAAATATTTGTACCATGTAGAGATGTAAATGACTTCTTCCCAGTAGAGAAGTATTATGGTTTTTTGTCCCATCGTATATTAATCATTTTTTGTCTCTAACTTGGACATTTTATTTCTGCATTCATTGTTTCAGAGACTATAAATGCTTCAATTTTAGTGTTTGGATCATCTATACCACCCTGCTCATTTGTGAGCTAACTAAGTCTTTAAAACATGCTAATTCACTGTAGCTATAACTATGCTTTTAACTGTTTGAAAATTATAATTTGATAGTTTTTAGCCTTATGCTTTCTCTTTCTTCTTTGAACTGATTAGGAGGGAAAGGTATTTGAATCTTCCAGGATGTTAATTGGAGAAGCTGAGACTGTCTTGATATTAGAGGATAAGGACAATTCACAACAAGAACTGTAAGTTAGGGCAAAAAGTCACTGTACCTCAGTGCCGAACACATAGTAGATTAAATGTACTCAGCCACATCTAACACACGTCCATCCTTAAACATGAACACACCCTCACAATTTTGAATCTAAAGTGTCTCTCCTGTGGATAGCATATAGTTGGATCTTGATTTCTGTATCCAGTTTGACAATCACTATCTTCTGATCAGATTATTTAATATTGTAATAATAATGACTGTAAATTATTATTTACATAATAAATGGATTTACATCTGCCATTCTGTTTTGTTTGGTTTCTGTATGTCTTGGGAATTTTTCATTCCCATCTTCCTCTTTTACTCTCCTCTTCTGTAGTAAGTGGATACGTTCTAGTGTATCATTTTAATTCCTTTAATGATATTTTAGCCAATTTTTTTTCCTGAATTTTGTTTTGTTTTTGTTTTTGTTTTCAGTGGTTGCTCTAGAGCTTATAATCTATTGGGTCATCAGAAAAATTATGATGCATTTTTGTATAGAAAAGCATAGAAAAATATATTATGACTTTTCCAATGGCCCAATACATCTTAATTTACTATAACCCACTTCTAATATACTAACATAATCCCAGCTATATTCCATTCCCTCCTCCTAGTTTGTGCTATTGCTACTAGAAATAGATATAGGTATAGATATGTAGATAGATATAGATATATCATGTGTGTGTGTGTTGTATCACACATTAGAAAACTAATAATATGGGACCAGCAGTTGGCATAATGGCTATGTCGCTGGACTCCCATGTAGTTGACTGCAGTTCAAGTCCTGGACCTGGTGGCTTAAACTCATGCGGGGTGTGTGTGCGTGCATGCCCAAGATCCCGAGAGGGAGAATGGAGGAGAAGGGATTGCGGTGTGGCCATCCCCCTGGGGGGTGATTTCTCGCTTTCTGTCTCTCTGTCTCTCTCTGTCTTTCTGGCGAGCGCATGCACCCTATAACAAAAACCTCTCCAAAA
>NW_006210084.1:1356877-1376319 GCF_000334495.1 Tupaia belangeri chinensis | reverse complement strand
AAATAACAATAATAATAATAAATAAAATAAAATAAATAATTATTAAATTAAAAAGTAGAGTTTATAATCTTCAGCAGGTGTGATAATTCTCAGCCTCTGTCTTTCTTATGTGGAATTCTAGATAAATATCTATGCTCCCTGATTTAATTTAAGATCCTTGTCAAAGGCCAGCTGGTAGTGTGGTGTTTAGGTGGCTGGATCACATAAGATAGACTGTGTGGTTCAAGTTCCAGATTCGACAGCTTGAAAAATACACCAGGCCCATGCATGCCCAAAATCCTAAGACGAAAATGAGAAGGGACTGTGGCATGGTCATCTCTCCTGGAGGTTGCTTTCTCACCACCACCCCCTCATCTCTCTCTGGCAAGCACACAAACCTTAGAGTAAAATTGAAAACATTAATTTTGTTAATAAATTTGAACCTATCCTTATATCCAAAAATAAGAATATCATGATCTTAACTGTTCTACATACAGAAAAACAAATTCAAAATTTTAAGTATTATTACTTAATTTCAGCCTAATTCCTTTCTTCTATAAAAATACTTTTAAAATATGACAAAATAGAAGTCTTTTAGCTGACACTGATTTATTTAGACAAGTATCAAGAGTTTCATTAGCCTAATGGAATATGCTTTGACTCTTTGATCTAAGAGATTTTCCTGGAAAAGCAAATTTTTTGAGAGATTTTTGCTATAGGCAAAATAGGCATGTGTGCTAGCCAGAGAGACAGAAAACGAGAAATCACCCCCCAGGAGGGATGGCCATGCTGCAATCCCTTCTCCTCCATTCTCCTCTCAGGATTTTGGGCATGTATGCACACGTACCTGGCATGAGTTTTAAGCCACCAGTCCAGGACCTGAACAGCAGCTGACTACATGGGGTGTCCAGTGATGTAACCATTATGCCATCCACTGGTCCTGAAAAAGTAACTTTTTTACAGGGGCTTCTACTCTTGGTATTTTTTTTTCTTTTAGTGTCTGGAAATTTTCCCCTGCCCATTAGTACACTAGGCATTTTAATTTCAATTAGTCTAGCCATGACTTCTCTGAAAGAGCCTGAGCAACCACCTCTAGCAATATTTAATCAGATGAAGAAGTGAAGGAAGGGAGAAGATGTCTCTTCTTTGGGCTGCAAAATGGGAAATAACCCTAGTGTTTCTCCACTTCACATAGAGGCCACACTGAAGCCAACTGGTTAGCAGTGCATCTCAAACATTTTTTTAAATTTTAATTTTAAGTTTTTTTCCACAGGATGTGTACATTCGCCAGAGAGAGAGACAGTGAGAGGGAAAGTGAGAAATCACCACCCAGTGGGGTGGCCACACTACAATCCCTTCTCCTCTCAGGATTTTTAGCACATAAGCACACATGCCCAGTATGATTTTCAAGCTGCCATGTCCAGAACTAGAACCACAGTCAGCCATGTGGGAGTCCAGCGCCTTAACCATGGCACCTGCTGACCCAATTCTTCTCAAACTTTAATGTGCATACTAATTATCTGGAACTCAGAAAAAATGTAGAGTATGATTCAGTAGGTAGAGGGGTACAGTCCAGGATTCTGCAGTTCTAACAAGCTCCCATGTGATGCAGATGTTGGCAATGGCTGGGGCATTTCACTTTGAGTAGTAAGGGTTAGAGTGCTCATTCTAACTTCCTACATATTGCAATCAACTGGAAACTTTTTAAACATTACTGATAACTGGTGACTATGCTCAGATTCTTCATTAATTGTGACTACAATAATAATGTACAGACAAGGGCCAGCAGGTAGCATGATGGTAAGGCGCCAGACTCCCACATGGCAGATCACAGTTCAAGTCCCAGACCTGGCGGCTTGCTTGCTCTCTCTCTCTCTCTGTCTCTGTCTCTCTGGTGGTGCATGTACCCTATAGCAAATTAAATAATAATAATAATAATAATAAATAATTTTAAAAATAATGTACAGACAAGTTTGACATTTATGGTAAGTTATAAGTGAAAAGTCTAAGAAACTATAATCAATCCAGAAAAGTTCTGACTCAGTCTATATAGCACCTAAACCCAGGTGAATGTTGTTTCAGAGTTGGGTTTCTTCATGGCCAGGTTGTCCCACACAGGGCTACCAGATAATTATAATTTCTCTGTTTTACATCTATCCATATTCAGTACAACTTTAATACAACTACAAACACATCTCTAACCATTGCATACCAAGACAGCTATCTACTAGGATGTAGGCAATAAAGGGATACTAAGCAGAATATTTAGAAACAACTGAGAGACTGAACATACAAATGGACAATGGCCAGATCATACATGACAACAGAACTCTGACTCACTGTCTGAGAGCAAAATGGTCAGGACTTGACCAGTGTCTGTCAGCGTCCCTATTTTTTGCCTGCACTTAAAATTTAGGACTAACCAGAGAAAATCAAATATGCTCTCCAAACCAATCACACAAGATGCCCCACTTCCAATCACCCTGTTCCTGTTCCCAGGTTCCATAACACCTCCAAACCTGGAGCTTTCCTTTTTATCCCCCTGCTGTGAAGCTTTCCCATTCTCCCGCCTACCTTTTTAGTCTCTGCAAAGGCAAATGATAGTGGCTGACTCCTTAGCTCTGAATAAACAGCTTCTGTTTGTTCTCTTTTGGGCAGTCTTTGTTTATTTTCACACAAAGAAGAAAAGGAAGAGTCTGCCTGCTTTTTTATTATCACCATGAACCAGCAATTCTAAAAAACATTTAGGGGCCCAGCAGGTGACATGGTGGTTAAGGCAACTGGACTCCCACATGGCTGACTGCAGTTTGAGTCCTGAATCTGGCGGCTTGCTTTCTCACTTTCCTTTTCTCCCTCTCTCTTTCTCTCTCTGGTCAACTTCAAAAATATAAAAAATAAAATAATGACAATGAATAAAATTTTTAAAAATTCAGTGATACAATTCTCTGTCTAGGTGAAAGTGGATTGTTCCCATCACCTTGGCCCCCTTGGTAATGTCACTGCATTATAGGCTTAGCCTACACAGTTCCCCTCTTTCTGAATTTGCTGCTTCTCATGGCCCCTGGCTCCATGCCCAGGGTCTTTCCTCCACAACTGGAGATCTTCCTGTAGCACTGGTTTTAACCCCTCAAAGTCACATTTTTTTCCTAGAAGGTCACAACCTCTAACTCATTCCTCTCTTCCTCTCTTCCCAGCAGTTCCCCCCACCCCAGTCTCTTGAGTCTGGCTCCAAACCTCAGCTTTTCACTTTCATTTCTACTGTTCTAGTTCCATGTTAATTGACCCCTGGCCCATCAAAAATGAACATCACAGAACTGTATAATTAACATGAGCTAAAATATGAGGCTCTTTTCTAATAATAAAAAAAGAATGCATATTCTCCATTGTCAGTGTATTATTTAAAAGCAACTTCTCAAACGAGCTAAGAAAACCAAAATCTGCCTCCCCTAAATATCAAGGATTGTTGAGCTAAAGACAATTAAGGCACAGGGGAGTTCTCTGCCTTCTTTCTCTACCGAATAATTAACATGAGCTAAAATATGAGGCTCTTTTCTAATAATAAAAAAAGAATGCATATTCTCCATTGTCAGTGTATTATTTAAAAGCAACTTCTCAAACGAGCTAAGAAAACCAAAATCTGCCTCCCCTAAATATCAAGGATTGTTGAGCTAAAGACAATTAAGGCACAGGGGAGTTCTCTGCCTTCTTTCTCTACCGAAAAAACAAGACCAACATTTACAAGGACAAAAGGCCTTTCTATTTCCACCTTTTCCTGCCCAAAGATAGGAAGTAAATTCTCTTTTAAAACCTTGATCAGCTAAGAGATGGTGCCAGAGGAATCTGGGAGCAAACTGCTCAATTTGTGTCTTCCTGTGTATTATTTAACTTTCATAGTTTTCCACCTCTTGAAGCCTTGAACTGCATTCTTTTTTCCTGTCACTCCTCTTTATTGTTCTTTTGTGGAAGATGATATATAAGACAGATTTCTGAGCCACTGCCTCAGTTACTTTTCACTGAGGTTTCTCCTGTAGGATGTGCACTGCATTATTATAAACAAGCTTATTTTACTCATTAATCTGTCTTTGGTTGCAGGAGTCTGTCCCAACTACAAACTTATGGAGTTTGAGGAAAAATTCTATTTTTCCCCCACCAGTTTAGATTCTGATAAGGCACATTAAGCCTAGAGGTATTGTCAGTTTTTAAAAAAAGTCATTTACATCTATTGACATTGTTTAATTTTGCATCACTCCTCCTCCCCAGCCCAGCTATTACCCTTAACTCCAAACTCCATCTAAATTCTTTGAATTTCTGGTGTATCTTTAAAACTTCCACAGTCACATTGTTAAAAAAAACTTGCCAGCGTATTCTTCTCACCATCTTCATTATGTATCAAAATAGAGGGAAGGATTAGCAAATAAAATGCTAAAAAAAAAATATCTAAGACCTGGAAATAAGGCCAGGAGAGTTCAGGATGTCCTTTTGATGTCATAACAATGTATTGGTTGGGGCCAGCAGGTGGCATGGTGGTTAAGGGGCTGGACTCCCACATGGCCAATCATGGTTTGAGTCCTGGATGTAGCAGCTTGCTTCCTCACTTTCCCTCTCTCTCTCTCTGGTCAATTTTTAAAATAATAATGAATAAATAAAATTAAATAAATAATTCCTTTTTTTTAATGAACCAAAAAAACACAATGTGTTAAGAAGCCCATTCCAGGATTACACAATTATCTATAGGAAAACATCTTTGTTAGACTTGCTGCTCACTATTTTTGAAAGATCCCAGGCTTTGTGAAGTTAAGTGTTAACTTGTATGTTTTTTCTAGTAGAGACGTAAATGATTTCTGATTGGTAGAAAAGATAACCCCAAAGGTTATAGTTTTATTGTCCTTAGGACATCAAGTGGTTTTGTATCTAACCTAGCAATCTCATTTGAACACTCTTCTTTTTTAGGGACTGCCTAAGTGAGCAGTTCCTCCAATGCTCTTTGAAAGACCTTTATCCTCTCATTAGTCCCATCACTAATGAGATAAAGAAACTTTGACCTGGGCTATGGTATTAACTTTCTGAAAATCAAACTGAAAAGAATCATGAACAGTTAGCATAGGAGCTAGTCATGGCAGAATCACTGAATGAAGAGGCCAGATTTATCAGTACAGCTATTCTAATACTTTAATACTTTCAGAGATTCTCTCTTACACAGTTTTTTTTTTTTTTCAACCCATGCTGTTAACTTTCCTTTTAGAAACCATACCACCAGCGTTTCCACAATGCTATTTACTGAAGGAATCTGAAAATGTAAATAACATTTGTGGTCTCTGGCATACCTGGGAAGATACTGGTGGAAGGTCTTGGGGATTTCAACAGTAATTGGCACACAATTAAAGCAGACTTGGGGAGCTCATGTTACTAGGGACAGACCTGGCTCACCATTTTCCAGAGTACAAACTAGGAAAGGAGACTCGCTTTGCCAAAATGATAAGGGCATCACAAAGCAAATCAACTCATGTCTAAATGTAAGCCACAAAGACACACATAAAGCAGCAGCTAGTTCATGACAACCTGGAAAAACCCAGACCCAGAGAGATCTAGTACTAAATCCAGGAGAAACCCAGCATCAATGATGGAGAGCAATACTTATTTATGAAATTTGTTGGCAATAAAATATTTGAACAGCTGGGGCCCTAGATTAGTTCTGATGGGTAGTCTTTACAACAGAATCTTTCTGTTTTCCACACTCAAAAAAAGAGGGGAAGATCTTTTCATGTTTTATTTTTAAAATAGCCAGTAACTCCTTCTGGGTCAGTCAGCCTGTTTGTTTTCTGGCAACTTACCTAACAAAATTTCTAGTCATTAACTATGAATTTTCAATCACCTAATGTGTTTTTAATGGCTTTTTCTAATTTATAAGGTATTTAATTTTTAAAGATATTATAAGGCATAATAAGGAAAATGTCTCTCCATTGTAATATTGGCACTCATCCTGCTATCTGCACCATGATCTTCTATTTTTATATGCTATTAAATTTATCTGGCTCTGAAGAGTTGTCTATCAAGAAAATACCAAGGTACCTGAAAAAGTATGTGGAAAAGTGGAATGAAAATACAAGTTGATTTGAGTGCAAAACTATTTTGAAATCTATGCATAGTTTCTTCATAATATGCATTTTCCATGGACTTTTTGAACACTGACTGTGGATACTGGGTACTGATAGCATTGATTTAAACCACTCAGATCTCAAACCTTATGAAGAGTTTTGGTTTCATTGCGTTTGGTTTGAAATATTAAAGTGACTGAGTGAGAATGTAAATTAAATGAAAATCTTTTTTTGTTTTATTAGGTTTTTGCCATAGGGCATGTGTACTCACCAGAGAGAGACAGAGAGAAGGAAAGTGAGAAATTTATCCTCCCCAGGGGGAGTGGGGGGGTGGATATGCTGCATTTTTTTCTCCATTCTCCTGGGATTTGGGGCCTGCTCGCATCTAAGTGATATTCAAGCCACTGGGTTTGGGACTCAAACCACAAACTTATTTGAGTTTGTGGGACCCAACACCTTAATTGCCACAACTTCTTTCTTTTTTTTTTTTGGAGAGATTTTCACTGTAGGGCACGTGCGCTCGCCAGACAGACAGAGAGAGACATAGAGACAGAAAGCGAGAAATCACCCCCCAGGGGGGATGGTCACGCGGCAATCCCTTCTCCTCCATTCTCCTCTCGGGATCTTGGGCATGCACGCACACGCACCCGGCGTGAGTTTTAAGCCACCTGGTCCGGGACCCGAACCGCGGTCGACTACGTGGGAGTCCAGCGACATAGCCATTACGCTAACTGCTGGTTCCCAATTGCCACAACTTCTGACCTCTGAAAAATCTTATTTATTTATTTATTTTTAAAAAGCTTCCCTCACTAAAAGTGCTCAGAAACATTCCATACTATGGTAACTCTTTTAACAAAGCTGTTTTGCAGTTATTAGCTAGAAATACAAAAAGGTGATCCAGGGCCTAGAACGATGTCTTTTAATTGTTGGATGAATTTTTCTAAACAACGCAAACAACCTATTTGTACACATTTCATTTTGCCTCTAAGAATATATCTATGTCCAAATAAATCTAGAAAGCCAAGATTATAACTGGCCAGAACTAGCCAAGAAGGGAGAAATCTGGTGCTGACTGCTGTTTTGTGGGTTTGCTTGGAAAGTGCATGTGTGGGAAGGCTGAGTGACCTAAGGTGGATTGCCACTGCAGAGAGAGGGTGAATACTGGCTGCAGAACAGACCCAGTTTCAATAACGAATCAAAAGGACTGTTGCTTGAGTTGACCAATGAGAGCTGCACATGTTTCAGTCATTTTGTATATATAGACCTGGGTGAAGACTAGGGCAGGAATTACTCCTGTAATAAAAGTTCATCCCTGAGAAGACAATCTTGGCAATTCTCCCTATTTCTGAGAGGTCGTCACCTGTAATAATACCTTCCTCCTCCACAAACCTCCTGGGTCAGAACTGGGCTTTTCTGGTGGTATGCAACTAATTCACCATCTGTAAGATCAGTACCTATTTTGGTTCGGTAACAAGCTATAGGATCAAGTAGGTCAGTTCTGCAGAACCAAACAACACTTCCTTCTACCTTTTCATGCTGAAAACATTTCTTGATCAGAAGTTCTCCCTACTCCTGCAGTTAGTATCCAGATCTGAGATGTATTCACTGTACACTCACTGTTTTCTGAGTCAGTAGACAGGCTAAACAGTCTCCGTTTTCCCCTTGCTTTCTCAGACTCCTCTTCCTCCCACAAACTTTTGCTACTGGGTTGTTGGAAAAATCATGATGCATTTTTTGCATAGAAAAACAAGTCATGACTTTTCTAATGGCCCAATATTTGGCAAGAAAGAAACAGAAAAGTATATAAAGAACATAATGCACAGTGTTTTTCTTAAATGGCTTCAATGCAGATTACTTTGCAATAGGTTGAGAAACTCTCAATAGAAAATTGCTGCTTCCTTTTGGAGGTATTAGCTCAGGCTCTACCCTTGCATTTTCCAGAAAAATCCCATCTTCAAGGAGCTGAACTTTGTTGTTTTGCACAAAAGCTTCAGGGTCTGCCTTGCCTCCTGCTTTCGTGATGCTTCTGACATTTGAATGTTACTTGTTCTGCTATAGAAGATCTTCACTTTCAGCTTCTTATTGGATTTGTAAGGATGAACTTGCCTATTTTCTCCTTTAGTCCTGCCATGAGGCAAGATTAATGGCCCCTCATAAGATGCTGATCAGGTCATTTATCTGCAACACCTGAAAGTCATTATGCCATAATAACACAGATAATGAAAGTGAGTGGTATAAAATTGGCATCAAGTGGGGAGGCTTGTTAACATAGCTGCGTGATTGCATTTGTCTTCAATCTGTGGAACTGCTGCCCTGCTCCCTCCAGTTGTGAAGCACCCCTGCCCCAGCCCACAGCTGGTCCTTAGTGCTAGCTGCTCTCCACCCCTAGGGGCCCACAAGATCCTTGGTAGTAGTAGTCTTTTCCTCCTCCTTGTTGCTCCTCCTTTCACATAAGCCTGGAGGGGGAGGGCGACCTAATTTCCTATTGCCCTGCCCTGAGACCAAGAAGAAGGGGTTAATACCCCCCTCCATCTACTAGCACAGCCTCTAGACTGGTATGGTACCCCACCAATATGGTAGCCATGAGCCACATGTGGCTACTGAGCAGTTGAAATATGGTTGGTCCAAATTGAAATGTGCAATTAAGTGTTTAATTCATACCAAATTCCAAAGACTTTCTATCAAAAAATTACCAAATATTTCAGTAATTTTTATACTGATTTTGTTGAAATAATATTTTGTATATATAAGGTTAAATAAAAGACATTATTAAAATAATTTCACTAATTTCCTTTTGTTATTTAAAGGTGGCCAGTAGGAGTTTAAAACTCCATGTGCAGGGACTGTACTGTGGTGTAGTAGTAATACAAGTGACCCACATGGGAAAGGTCCTAGAACCTCCATGAGCATGCTGGACATGTGGGTGCTCATGATTCAGGCTGGCTGAGACTAGCATGGATTGTGTATGAAAACCCTGTTAGGGATACCTGTCTCTTGTCTCTCTTTCTGTAAAGCAGCTGGATTCCACATGGCTGACTGCTGGCTTAATTAAAAACAAACAAACAAACAAACAAAAACCACCCTCACTAAAAATACCCAGAATCATTGCAGACCTGGCAGCTTGAAAAACATGCTGGGCATGAGTATGTGTGCACCCCAAATCCCAAAAAGGAGAAATGGAGGAGAGGGAACCATGGTGTGGTTATCCCCCATGGAGGGTGCTTTCTCACTTTCTCTCTCTCCCTCTTTTCCTCCCTCCCTCCAGTGAGCCCATGTACCCTCTAGCCAAAAACAAATCAACAACCGCATGTGTTTGCATCTGTGGCTCACATTTTATTCTTATTGCTCAGGTTCTCTGCCACCTTCACTCCATAGCCCTTCACCTTTGCAGGCCACACCATTAGTTAACGGTGGTTTCTTTCTACCTAGAAGGGCTTCCTGTACAGTCCTAACTAATCCTCTAAGGTGGGCTTACTGTTATTCTCCATCCACCTCCAAAGTACTAACCAAGACAATTTTAACATGTATTTAAATTAAAACAATAAACATTAATTAAACCCTTACTGTGGTCAGGTACTTTGAAGCTCTGGATTTGTATTTTTTTTTATGAGTAAGAAATAGATTGCAATTAACATAAGGTCTATTGAGGGAGAAGAGATTGCGAACAAACAATTACGGTAAAATGGGGAAAGTTCAAGAACAGATGCATGTATAAAGGCCATTGGAACGAGCAAAAATGGGGTTAATTCTGCTTGTGATTATTAGAGAAGGCACAGAGTGGCCATGGATGAGGGAGTTCATGGAGGTGGAGGTGGAAAGTGGCTTCTAGGATCAGATGATAGAGTTGTATGAGGCCAGGGGAGGTAAGGCTGCAGAGGTGCAGGAGGACCAGATAGATGATGGTGCTGGTGGGTTGCTAGGGGGTCAAGATGCCCAAGACCAGATAAATGATGTTGCCAGGTGAGGATGCATGGCTGAAAGCATTACATGGGGCTATGGGTGACATGGCTGCAGCCCTGCTAATCATAGAGGCAGGAAAGGAAAGCTTGGTAGTGAAGCTGGAGCAGGGCAGGGCACAGAGATTGTTACAGGAGCTGAGTGGTGAGCTTCATGGTCCCAGCCCCCAAGCTGCATTTCCTGACTCTGGCCACTTGCTGGGTGCTATAGAGGCAGGGTGGGGTGGTATGGGTCACTCAGCTTCTGCAAAGGTTTCCAAGTCTGCTCTTTGACAGGAGAGCTGCTTTTGCACTGCAAAGTTAAGCAGAAAAAATGACCTAGTTCACCTGCCTCAAAGCTGGCTGTCTTGCTGAGACAAAAGGCTGGACGTTTATTTAAAGTGAAAACTCATTCTCCAGTGAACGCCTTACTTGTCAGAACCTTCTCTGCACCTCTCTGTGACACAGAATCCAGGCTAATGAGTGGTTACAGAACGCATGCATTTTCTTCGCTCTTGAAACCCAAAGAAAAAATGTTAGAGGATCCACTCCACCTTAATGTGCTCCAGACCGTTTACTGACACGCCCAGGACTAGACGTTAGGCAGCTGCGGGGTTCTGTGGTTGACCCACCCACTTCTGCCTTCGTGGCTACACATGGAGAAGGCACACATAGTTTGGGGCGGTGAGTACTAGTAAAGAGAAATGTCTTACTCCAAAAAAAAAAAAAAAAATAGTTTTGGGGTTAAGTTTTTTTATAAAGAAAATTTAGGCCAGGGTCTCTACCAAGTCAAGGCCAGAATGTTGATTCTCTAATAGACTGTTGGCTCACTAGGTTACCTGGGGGAACTAAAAACAAGAACAAAACCAACAAAGAGCTACACCCCCAGAGATTCTGATTTGACTCTTCTAAAGTTTAGGTTGCTTGCCTTTTTTTTTTAAAGAACTTCCAGATGATTCTAAGACGTAGCCAAGGTTGAAAATCACTGGGTTAGATTTTTAAAGCTCTTTTGTTTTTCTTTTGCATTTTACTAACTGCCACTGATTTTGTACTTCAAGTGGGAGTAGGTAAAATGGAGGTCATTGAACTCAAGGTCTGTGAACCTGAACAAGCAAGTACAAAGTATCTGAGACATGTAAGGTGTGTCCAGGAATGAGAAATCAGGGCTACAGCCTGAAACCTCACAGCATTTGTCCTAAAAGGGCAAGAGAAGCAGTTGTAGATCTCATCTTACTGTAAAGCAGGTGGTTCTCAAATAGAATCATGTGGAGGGCTTGTTAAAACATACAATGTGAGGTCATGCCCCCAGGATTCCAGACTTGCTACATATGGTGTTCTAACAAGCTCCCAGGTGATATGATACTGCTAGTCCCAGGAAGGCAAGGAAGAACAGGATTACTTCAAATGAAAATGTGGCAAAGAGGCACAGCATTTTTTTAAAGAATTTTTAAAATTTAACTTTATTTATTTATTCATTTATTTTAATTTGACCAGAGACACAAACACACACACACACACACACACACACACAAAGCGAGAAAGCAAGCCACCAGTCTGGGACCCAAACCGCGGTCGCCCATGTGGGAGTGTCGAGTGCTTTAACCACTATGCCACCTGCTGGTCCCAAGAGGCTTAGTATTTTTACTGAGCACCTACTATGTGCTTGGCACCATGCTAGACCTGGAAAAATAGATGGAAAAACCCCCACAGTTCCTGTCTTCCTTAACTTGACAGGCGAGAGGCAGAGAGACCCATAGATGAACAATTACATTCCATTAGGTTGTGTGGAGAGGCCCTCCAGTTTCCTCTCAGAGACATAGGGAGCTCCCCCTTTGACAACATCAATAAGCCAGACAAACTGCAGGTGCAAACTTGCCTTGAATCCATCAGACAGCTGAGGTCTCAGGGTAAACAACTATCCCACCAAGAAAGGACGGACAGACATCTGCAGGAAGAGATGGGACATAAGCCTTTGCTTACCTGGGCCACATGGGTAAGAAGAATTCACTAGAATTTTTTGTTTCTATGTTTTTAAAATTATTTTCATTGAATTCTCATGTGGTCCTTGAACCACAGTTTGAAATCCATTTTGAGACAAGGCCCCAACTCTGCCATCTCCAGGTTCCCTAAAATGACAGCCAAGCCATAGTGTATAAATGAGGGGAGATATAAAAAAGACCCAAATCCTCTATTGTGTCAGGGTCCTTCAAGCCAGGCATGAAAGTGGATGAGTTTGAAAAACCCTGGGCAGCTCTGACTTTGTGTTTTTGGTGCCAAAAGGGCCAGCTGGAGGAAACCCAGTCAAACTCGACAGCACTCACTATGTAATTGCTACAGTTGGTATTTCTGCCAACAAGATGTCTGAAACACCAGGATTGAGCGAACCATGTGAATCAATAAGAATTCTTTCTGATAGAAATTTCTACTACTGGCAAGCTTGTCACTTTGTCAGTCTGGGGACATTCTTACAGTTCTCCTCTCCTGACAATGTTTCCATTCTAGGGTCATCCATGCACAGCCTATCAATAAACTCACCCTAAAACTCACAATAAAAGAGTGGGAGTGAATGCAGTGTCTTAAAAATTAAAATCATTAGGCAACTTGTGCAACCTTTTCTACTTATAAAAGTTATAGCCATGTAAGTCTGAAATAAAACTAGAATGCTATTAGAAGCTATGAGATTTGAAAACATCTCATGTCTGGCTGGACTTGCTTAATTCTTTAGTCCTACAAATGTATATAAATTTTCTTTTCTGGGAACTTTTGAATATCATAAGTTAATGAAAAAAAAAGTGTTCATCTTCCAGGAAAGCAATAATAAACCAAGATCTGCTTCTTTCTAATGAGATGCTAACAGGGGTCAGGCTAACTGGAGAGGAGGGGTAATTCTTCATATATTTTATGTTCCTTATTCTTTGTCTATTATTCTCCATAGCTCTTATGATCTCTGAGTTTCTCTGTGGCCCCTACTGACAGGGAAGATTCCCCACCTCAATCTTTCAGAATTTGTGTGGATGACTTTTAGTTCCTGTAAATTCCTTACTGCTCAAATTACCCTTTCTCTGTCATTGCCCACATACCAGGAACCCAGGGAGGGATGTAAGTCTTGAATTAAGAAATGCCCCTTGAGACCTGCAGTTACCATAATGGCTATGTTGCTGGACTCTCATGTAGTCGACCACATTTCGAGTCCTGGACCCGGTGGCTTAAACTCACACCGGGCGCATGTGCGTGCGTGCCCAAGATCCCGAGAGGAGCATGGAGGAGAAGGGATTGTGGTGTGGCCATCCCCCTGGGGGGTGATTTCTCACTTTCTGTCTTCCTCTCTCTCTCTCTGTCTTTCTGGTGAGTGCACACGCCCTATAGCAAAAACCTCTCCAAAAAAAAAAAAAAAGAAAGAAAAAGAATTGCCCTTTCCTTGATTTTCAATATAAAATAAACTCTTTAGAATTTCTAGTAATTTATCAGATGTTTCACATTTCCCAAAGTCCCTCTTGCTGGTAGATTCTTGGTATTTCTTTGAATCACTCACTTTCAGTCATATTTTCCTCAAGCTAATTTTGTTTAAGAATATCTTCTTCATTGAATTTTATTTATTTATTTATTTAAATTTGACCAGAGAGGGACAGAGTGAGAGCAAAAGAGAGAGAGAGAGAGAGAGAGGGAAAGTGAGAAAGCAAGCTGCCAGGTCTGGAACTTGAACAACAGTCAGCCATGTGGGAATACAGTACCCTTAACCACCACACCACCTGCTGGCCCCTCCTCAAGCTAGAGAAGAATCAAATATATTTCCCAGATATCCAGAGTGGTGAGTCTTTCTAATTCTACCTCCAAACTGAAATATAAGCTAGCTGTCCCATAGATCATTCATGGTCCCACTAACCTTGGTTTGGACCTGCTGAAGAAGTTTCACATCTAGAGTCTTTACACTGAGCAGCTGTGATTCTGATTTCCAGGCCCATATTCTGGTCTCTCACTATACAGATTCATAATTCTAGGACTCCCTTGTAACTGGCCAACTTCTCTCCACCAGCAATTGACTCAAGTCCAAATTGGATGTAGTGAGCTGAAACTAGACCCAAGATGACCCTTTGCAGCTACTCTCATCTTAACCCCAGAGATGAGATGTGGCCATTCCTGAGTTGATATACAAAGAGTTCAATGAAATAGGTCTGGGGTGAAAGTACCTGTATTAAATTCCCTCCATATTTTTCTGGCAGTTGTGTTACCATTTTGGTTGAAGAAGCTAATGTTTAAGAGTGGAAATCCTCCAGTGCTTTCACCAAAGACAAGCATGACACATTCTTCCTTTTCACTTGAACATTCACATGCATTTTCTAAAAGTCCCTAAATACCACCAGAATTAAAAGCCTCCTGTTCCAGGGAAATAAAAGTATATACACAGACACATACAGTTACAAATAAGTCACAGAAGAATATAACTGCATGGAAAGGGATTACATTAATGAAATACTAAGCCAAGGATTGGTGTCCATTTGTTCATTCTCATTAGGATTAAACTGAAAGCTGTTTATCTACTGCTAGTCACAGAGGGATATATTTTGGCTTTACTTTCGAAATAGATTCTTGGCACAGTTTCACTGTTAGGGATACAGGATCCAAGACAAAAAACATTGTCCTTCAAAAGTATACAAGAGTTATGATCCTCAGATCTTTATCTATCTTGATGTTTTGAAAACTTGCTTTAAGAGAAATAACATAAACCTGGAGTAGAAGGACAGGAAGGAAGGGGAAGCTGAGAGAACAGCCAGGAAGCTGGGACCAACAGCTGTTCTATTTTTCTAAGCAGGGGAAATAAAAGTAGACAAGAATTATAAACGTGTGCATGTGATAAAACAGCATGTCCAAGTGGGGGCAGGGTAGCGATGAGTACCTATTATGTGTGGGTAAAAGACAAAATTAGTTCACGAAAAGTTCATAAAGATGAACAAAGTTAATGTACTCCGTATGGTATCCATCACTCTCTAACATAGGTTTTTCTCTGCTGCAGATGCATGAAGAATGTGCCATGCTTCAATTAATTCTCCACCTCCATGGATTTCTATGAACCTAACAGATCAAATATCAATTTCTTTTTATTTCAGCCTTTTAATACTAAACCAATATGTGCCTACTGACAACAATTCTGAATCAAGGACCACAGGACAACTTCACAAATCTGAGTGATACCTCCACCTGAATTCATCTTTCTACAAAATTCTTCATTTATGCCTTCTTTCTTTGTTCTATAAACTACCCAACATGGCTCTATGTTTATACCCACTTCTAAATGTCAAAGTCAAGGAAGCAATCATTTAAAAAACTACTTTTTCATTTACAAAGAATTATTTAATTTTATTTATCTTTATCATTTTTTAAATTTGCTATAGGACATGTGCACTCACCAGAGAGAGACAGAGAGAGAGATAGAAAGTGAAAAAGCAAGACTCCAGGTCTGGGACTTGAACTATGGTTGGCCATGTGGGAGTCCAGTGCCTCAGCCACCATGCCACCTGCTGGTCCCATAAGCAGTCATTTTCTACATTGTTTTTCAATAGAGACTTCATAAATGTCTATGATCTTTTGGGTTTGCTTTGCTTTCCCACTGGCCCTGTTGATGTCTAAACCACAGTATGACGAGTATACCTTAATAGGGAAAATTATGACCAAAAAGAATCCCTTGGTAAGTTCATCTTCATGGCCTAATAGATGAAATGCTTGGACTACATTAAAACCCATGTGATCCAGAGAAACACTCCTTTCCCTGTTCCCCATTCTATCCGGACATCTGCCCCAGCAACTGGACCTTGCTGCATGGTGAACAGGTGGTGAGCCTGAGCCCTTTGCAGCTGGAGGTTGTGCTGCAGAGCTTGGCTCATCTCCTCTCTCATATGCCTTTGAACTCTCAAGTGCGTTAATTGGGACTTGGAGAAGCCCTTCTTTCCCACTCCCTGCTTCCTACACCATCGGGACATGCCCCCAGCAACTGACCTTTGCAGCTGGGAGGTTGTACTGCAGGCTCATCTCTTTCCTCATAGCCTTTGAACTCTCAGGTGTGTTAATTGGGACTTGGAGAAGCACTCCTTTCCCCTTTCCATTGGGACGTCTGCCATAGCTACAGCCCTGGCTGCATTGAGCGACAGGGAAACTGAGCTGCAGAGAGACCATGGTTCATCCCCTGATACACACCTCTGAATCCTCTGATTTCAGTATTTCCTGACATGCATGGTGTGACCCCTTCTATCTTTCTCAGTTGAAGCTCAGTAGCTCAGCTCCAGGTGCACCTGTTCTCTAGAAACTGGGAGGACTTTGAATTATCCTAGTTCAAAGACAACAGTGCAGGTTTCTGTGTGAACGTGAGGGAGGCAGAGCAGCAGGGAGACTGCCAATCACCTTCTCCTCCTCGCCTTTGAACATTCAAAATTAACTTGAAGAATTTAGGAAGAACGTTATAAATCACTTGTTGACTAGAAACCACCATGGAGACACAAGAAATATGAGAAACCAAGAAAATATCTCTCCCCCAAGGGAAAATATCAATTCCCCATCATTCACAGACAATACTATGGAATTCATGGAAATGTCAGGTAAACAATTCAGAATATTTATAGTGACAAGGCTAAATGAGATGCAAGAGAAAAGAGACAATGAGCTCCAGGAGATGAGGAAGTTCTTTCACGATTTAAAAGAAGAAACAGATACTAGAAAAAAGAATCAAAAGGAATTGTTAGATGAAGACTGTAATACAGGAAATCAAAACCTCCCTCAAAAGTATCTTTATTTATAGATGATATGATGGTATACATAGAAAACCAAAAGGTATTCATGAAAAAACTTCTCAAAGTAATAAATGAATATAGTAAAGTGGTAAAACACAAAATCAACATCCAAAAATCTATAGGATTTTTAGATATGAACAACAAGCTGACCAAGGTAGAACTGAAGAAAATAATCCTTTTTATCATAGCCACAAAATGTATAAGATACCTAGGGATAAACCTAACCAAGGAAGTCAAAGATCTTTACAAGAAAAACTATGAAAATCTTTTTTTCTTTTTGAGAGGTTTTTGCTATAGGGAGTGTGCACTCACCAGAAAGACAAAGACAGAGACAGAAAGCGAGAAATCACCTCCCAGGAGGGGATGGCCACACCACAATCCCTTCTCCTCCATTCTCCTCTCGGGATCTTGGGCACGTATGCACATGCACCCAGCGTGAGTTTAAGCCACTGGGTCTAGGACTCAAACTACGGTCGACTACATGGGAGTCCAGAGACATAGCCATTACGCCAATTGCTGGTCCCGAAAACTATGAAATCTTAAAGAAGTAACATTGACAATCTATTCCATGAAATCCTGGAAGAAAACTTCCCAAACCTAGAGAGGCATTCAAAGGTCCAGACCCAATAAATACAAAGGACCCCAAATAGGATCAACCCAAGAAGATCTTCTCCAAGACACATTATAGCCAGAATGACCAAAAACACAGATGAAGACAAGATACTCAGATTGGCAAGAGAGAAACATCAAACTACCTATAAAGGATATCCCATCAGACTAACAGCAGACCTCTCATCAGAAACAATGGGAGCAAGGAAAGAATGGGAAAGTGTTCAGTGAAAAACAATTTCAACCAAGAATACCATATCTGGCAAGATTATCCTTCATATGGGAAGAGAAGACAAGAACATTCTCAGAATAAGAAAACCTGAAAGAATTTACCAACACCAGACCAGCTCTCCAAAAAGTTCTGAAGGGAGTGCTATCCCAGGAAAATTGAAGTTAGACACACAGAAATATGAGTTCTAAAACAACTAAGAAAATGGCAAGCTTAATGGCAGGGACAACTCCAGAGTTGAATGTTATCTTCCAGAATTTAAACAGAAAGATTGGACCACAACAGAAGATAAAGTACAGGAGTTTGAACTAGTGAAGTAGAATTTTATGACTTTTGACTAAAACATTACTGACCTTCAATGCTTTGTTTTCTAGTGTTAAGGAGTTTTGTCTTCTCTCAAGTTGTGGACAGGTCCATGTACCTACTATTAGAACAGAATCCTAAACTGTTTCCTGTCTTTAAGTATTAAACAAAGTTCTCTTAACAATTTTTTATTTTGAAGAGATAGGGAGAAAAAAAAAAATATATATATACATATATATATATACATACATATATATATGAAACAAGAAATGGAAAATAATTTATTGACAATAACATGTACGATTAAACCACTTTACTGTGTTTTTTGGCTGGAAAATTGCATTTTGCATGCTGAGGTGATGTTCAGTGAAAGTATGTAAACTAAATAAATTAATAAAAATTTTTTAAAGGAAGATTTTTTTTATTTGACACAAAAAAGTGGAAGGACATCCCACATTCCTGGATTGGAAGAATATAATCAAAATGGCAATTATACCCAAATTAATCTACATATTTAATTCAATTCCAATCCAATTACCAGAGACATTCTTCATAGATCTAGAAAATACAACATTAGAATTTGTCCATAATCATAAATTGCCAAAGCAAGCCTGCACGAGAAGAGTGGTGTGAGCAGCATCTTACTCCCTGACCAAAAAATATATTATAAACCTGTAATAATCAAAACAGCATGATATTGGCAGAAAAACAGGTGAACCAATGGTAAAGAATAGAGACCCCAGAAATAAACCCCAAAACATACAGCCAACTGATTTTTAACAAGGGATACCAGTTAATCCAGTGGGAAAAGGAAAACCTTTTTAGCAAATGGTGCTGGGAAAACTGTATATCCATTTGCAGAAAGATGAAATTGGACTCTCATCTTTTACCATTAACAAAAATCAACTCACAATGGATCAAAGATCTAAACCTAAATCCTCAAACTATAAAACTACTGGTGGAAAACACTGGGGAAAATCTGGGAGACATTGAGGCAGGCAAAGACTTCTTAAATAAGATCCCCAAAGCACAGGCAATAATCCCATAAATAGACAAGTGAGATTACATCAGATTAAGAAGTTCCTGCACAGAAAAAGACACAGTAATTTATGTGAATCAACAACCCTCAGAATGGGTGAATATTTTTGTAAACTATGCCTCAGAAAAGGGACTGATATCCAGAACACACGAGGAACTCAAGTGGCTTACCTGGAAAAAAGAAATTACTAACCTAATTAAAAGATGGGACAATGAGATCAACAAAAAAACCTCTCTAATGAAGACAAATGAACAGCCAAAAATGATATGAAAAAATGCTCAACACCCCTCATCATAAGGGAGATTCAGATTAAAACCACAAAGAGATACCACCCAATTCCCTGTCAGAAGGCAAAGATTGAAAATACAAAAACTGGTAAGTGTTGGCAGGGTTCTGGTCAAAGGGGAACTCTCCTACATTGTTGGTGAAAATGTAAATTGCTCCAGCCACTGTGGAGAACAATATGGAGGCTCC
>NW_006210084.1:1352400-1356610 GCF_000334495.1 Tupaia belangeri chinensis | reverse complement strand
CTTGTCAGAGAGAAAGAGAGACAGTGTGGAAAGAGAGGTGGGAGAGGGTAGGAGAGGAGAAGGAACTTAGGGAGAAAAAAATGAAGAGGTAAGACATTTGTGGGACACAGAAATGGTTTATTACCTGTTGATGATAACAAGTATAGTATTCTCAACTGTACTGCTCTGAGGTGTGTTTCATGTTTGGTAAATTGTCTTTACAAACTAAATGATGTATATGGGATTAAATGTATAAAATAATAAAAATAAATAAAAATAAATCAGTGTGATCATTCAATAGAATTATTAAGTGTATATTATATACTAGGCACCATTGTAGACACTGGGCACAGCAAAGCAAATGAAACAGACACAAATCCCTGCCCTCAAAAAAATTATATTCTGGGGCCAGCAGGTGGCATAGTAGTTAAGGTGCTAGACTCCCACATAATTGACCACAGTTCAAGTCCTGGACCTGGTGGCTTGAAACTCACGCAGGGTACATGTGCATGTGTGCCCAGAAAGTGTTCTTTCTCAACCTGATTCTTATCAGATGATTCTGATTCTTTCTTCTCTAAGCAACATAAATTATTTGAGGTGCCAGTTATGTTATTACTAAAAATTATTAAATAGAGCCATGTTATCTGATGTACTTTTAATTATTACACTGAATATTATAATCATAATAATCACTACCTTGACCACTAACAATATAGTGGCTTCATAGTATACATCATCTCATGACTCTTATAATATCTGGATAAGTGTTACTCTCCTATTTTTCAGTTAAGAAAAATGTTCAGATTCATTATGTAACTTGTCTGAAATTGCTCAGTTAGGGGCCAGATGGCAGTATGGCAGTAAAATGCAATGCTCTGTGAGACTGACTCACATGGGAAGAGTTCCTGGTACAAGTCAAGAGACCTCTGTGAATATAACAGGCACACCAGGCACATGTTTGCCTAGGATCCAGGGTTGCCTAAGGTGGGGGTAAAGCCCATCTTAAAGACCTTTATGGAGATGCACTCTCTCTCTCTTAGCCTCTTTCTCTCACTCATGAAAGAAAAAAAAAAACTCCTCAGTTAGTAAAAGTTGGTGAGATATGAACTAGAATCCCGGTATTATTTTTGCTAAATCACATTACTTCAGTGCCAGAAGCAACTAGGACACCTGCTCAGAACAGTTCTACAATCCATAATTCCTTCCTTTAAGAGAAAATACTTGTAGCTCAAAGAGATTGGTTTAACTAATAAGGAAAAGGTAAAATGAATAATGACACTTATTACAATGTTATATATCACATTTGAAAATGAGGAATAATCTTAAAGCCTAATGATAAAAGGCAGTTAAGTGCAATAGGCAGAATAATAGCCACCCAAAGACATCTACAACCTAATTCCTAGAACCTATTAATATGTTACTTGACATGGAAAAGGTGAACTAAGGCTGCAGGTGGAATTATACTGCTGATCACAGAGATTATTGAGTGGGTCCACTGTAATTACAAGGGTCCTTAAAAGTAGAAGAGGAAGATGTGACTATGGGAGAAAGGCCCAGAGAGATGCAGTGATGCCGACTTCAAAGAGGGAGAAAGGGAACACAAGTCAAAGAATGCAAGAAGCTTCTAGAAGCTAAGAATCCTCTAGAAGCTGGAAGGGACAAGAAAACAGATTTTTTTCCTAGAGCCTCCAGAAAGGAATGTGAACTTGCTGACACCTTGATTTCAGCTCAGTGAGATTAAATTGGAATTTTGACCTCCAGAACTGTCAGATAATAAATTTGTGGGGTTTTTTTAAGCTGCTAAGTTTGTGGTAATTTGTTACAGCAGCAATAGGAAACTAACACATAAATCAACAAGATCCTCTGTCATGTCAATCTGTAAATGATATGTCTGAGGTCTATAGAATAAAGTAGATCTACATTTAAAAAGCAGTATACAAACATGTATATACAGTGTGGTTAAAACTACATTTGAAAAACAATGAAAAAAAAAAAAAAACCTCAGCTGAGTAGATACAAAACTTGGGAGAACATTCACAAAAATGTGAACTATGAGTAATGAGAGTGATGGAATGATGCTGATTCATTTGTCTTTTCTTTCATCTTTTATGAATTTTCCAGGTTGTCTTTAATGGGCCTGTATGGAGAAAACACTAAAATTTAGTTTTAAATTGATTTATGAAAGTAAAAATCCCATTTAGAGAGCTGTAATGATATATGTTGCCAGACAAGACACTATTAGTCACTACATCTGTGGTAAAATAGCAGGATTCTTTCCTATTTTATCTAGGTAGCCATATGGAGAAACAGTTATCATTTTAGCAGCTGTTACCAGAATTCCTATGTAGAGAGACTCCCAACTTAGTTGAGAAGTTGAAAGAAGCTCTGTCAGGTTCACTAGAGAGAATGAAGGCCTAGAGGTCTGAGTGTTAAGCTAGGGCTCAGATTTCATATTACAGAAGGGAGAGGGGGTAGCAAGGAGTCTGAGGCTTCTTGGGGCTGGAGTTAAAAGGTGGAGACATAGTTGGAACAGGAAGAAAACACTTGACGTAAAACACACACCTATAGCGTGTTTGCAAAAGAATTCTATATGTGGCAGGAAGGAGACCTCCCTGTCACTCCTCATCTTCAGCAAAACTGTAATTCATCCATGTTTGATAGGATTTCATGTGGAAACTAATAAAGGGAGTGTGATTTGCACCATGGTTGACTTAGGTTTGAAACCAGGCTAGCCAGTATGGATGAAGAGAGGGAGCTGAGAGCTGAATCACATGTCCTGGTAATATATTGTCTCAACATCCAGTGGTGGTGTGCCTACCATATGCCTTCAACCTTGCCAGGTGTTTACTGCTCTGCACAACCCCTTTCTAGGTTACCTCCTGACCCTCATGTTTTGTGTTGCCCATTGCAAATTAGCAAGTGTTGGCAGAGCTATTTCACTACCTTGAGTTGTATTTCGTATACAAGAAGCCAGCTTTTGGATAGCCTGGGATTTGTGCCAGTTTGTTGCAAAGCAACCACTCAACTGCTCCCATGAGAACCCATGGAAAGCTCCTCAACACTGATGTTCTCCAGGGATTGAGCAGTTACTTATTCTCCAGTGTAAGATGGTTTTAGAGCCACAGGCCTGCAGTTATTCAAAGGAGTCATGGTGGCTGGGCTATCCTCAAAACCCCAGAAGATGCTGGGAGGTGGCATTTGTTAGAGGACCCACTGGGGATTCTATATCCTCAAGGTGCCCTTGAAAGCTGAACAAACTTAACCCCGCCAGACACTGCAGAAAGAGCTGAGAATTCCTGAGATGCTCGCAACTGAAAAGGAGTCTTCCTAGAGATCTTCTGGGGCCCAATGCAACTTTGTTCACAGCGGTTTCTCCAGAGTGGCAGTAGCTTCTTGGGTTTTCTCCAGTCCTGTCTTGAGGGCTCAATGGACTGGAACTCCCTTGGGGTCAAGTGAAATTCCAGAGGCCTAATGTCTGCAGTGGGTGGCAAAACTTGCTAGTGAAAATGTTGGGGAACAGAAGGGGTGGTGTGAGCATGTGCATAAACGTGCGTGCTCGAATATGTGCAAGTGCACATGCCAAGTTTGCATGCACACCTGTGTCTACATGGTAGGGGAAGAGGAAAGACAGGAGTACTTCCAGATTTTGTGGGCCTGAAGCTTATATGATTTTGACAGTCTTTAAGAAAAAAGAACACTACATTACAAATCCATAATTAGGAATAAAAGTACAAATGATTGGGAATAATTACAACAAACTACAATTATTAAAATATCTGGCAAATACCAAAAGTGTCACAAAATCTAGAAAAATATCTTTTTTTTTTTTTTACTTTTTTTTTTTTGAGAGGTTTTCGCTATAGGGCACGTGCGCTCGCCAGACAGACAGAGAGAGACAGAGAGACAGAAAGCGAGAAATCACCCCCCAGGGGGGATGGTCACACCGCAATCCCTTCTCCTCTATTCTCCTCTCGGGATCTTGGGCACGCACGCACATGCGCCCGGCGTGAGTTCTAAGCCACCGGGTCCGGAACGCGAACCGCGGTCGACTACATGGGAATCTAGCGACATAGCCATTACGCTAACTGCTGGTTCCTGAAAAATATCTTAATTAACTTTGACACACCTCTTTATACTTCTTTCCTACATTTTTTAGCTGAATCTTCTTTGATCACCTCTTTAAATAATAATGATTTTGTACTGTTTTCTATAGCAGGAATAGAAATACTCA
>NW_006210084.1:1351681-1352067 GCF_000334495.1 Tupaia belangeri chinensis | reverse complement strand
AAAAAAAAGAAAGAAAGAAAGAAAGAAAGAAAGAAAGAAATTGACTTTCAGCTTCCCAATACATTCTTGGCCATGTCATGTAAATTTTTAGAATTTGTTGTCAAATTTTGAAAACCTATCAAGGTTTTTCACATATGTGCAGTCAGAATTCAAGGCATTTCAAATTTCCTTACACAAAGACTAATCTTGAACACTTTTTGAGAGGAGCCAGACAATAACACAACACTCTGCAAGGCTGATCCACATGACAAGGTTTTCAGTTTGTGTCAGGAGACCTCCTTGAACACACCAGGTGTGTGTATGTGCTCATGATCCAGGGCTGGCTGAAGCTGGGGGTAGACTGCACTATGAAAGACCCTGCTGGGGTGTCTGTCTGTCTGTCTCTT
>NW_006210084.1:1337345-1351664 GCF_000334495.1 Tupaia belangeri chinensis | reverse complement strand
CTTTCCCTCTCCTGATCTTGCATGAGAAGGAAATAAAAAAACTATAAAAAATAAAAATAAGGGTCAGCAGGAGGCATGATGGTTGGAGTGCTGGACTCCTACATGGCTGACCACAATTCAAGTCCCAGACCTGGTGGCTTCCTTTCTCACTTTCTTTCTCTCTCTCTCAGAAAGTATACGTGCCCTGGAGCAAATTTTAAAAATAAACAATAATGATAAATAATATTAAATAAATGTTATAAATAAATAAATAAAAATAAAACACTCTTGGAGCCAGCAGGTTGCATGGTAGTTAAGGTGCTGGGCCCCTATATGGCCAACCATGGTTCAAATTCCTGACCTGGTGGCTTGAAAATCACGCTGGGCGCTTGTGCATGTGTGACCAAAAGCCTAGGAGGAGACTAGAAGAGAAGGGATTGCAATGTGGCCATCTCCCCCCACCTGGGGGGAGTGATTTCTCAATTTCCCTCTCTCCATCTCTATCTCTCTTCGTTGAGTGCACATTCCCTATGGCAAATGAAAATGAAAAAAAGAATCTTTCAATTATAATTTATTTCTTCATGCCATAATATTTATATTAATTTCATGTATGTATATATGTATGTGTGTGTGTGTATACATATGCATGTGGGTATATATACATGTATATATTATTTCACTGTGTAAAATGAACTTACAATTGGATGCACTGAGCTATCATAGTCTATTCCTGAGGGGAAAAAAGTCTTCCATTTTCACTTGAGGTTACTGAGAACAAAATCCTTCATTTACAATTTTTATATCTCTTTATATCTCATGGTTGGGAGGTTTTTTCATTGACTAGCTTTGGCTCTCTATATTTCACACCTCATTTCTCTTCCCCTTCCCCTGTTTCTAGTACTACTAGGCACAATGGCACGTGTTATACTTTATGGCCTCTAGAACTACAAACTTGACCATTAAATCATTATTCCAAATGAGACATTCACAGTAAATGGAAGAGGTGTTTCTTTAAAAAAAGATTTACTTAATTTTGTTATTATTATTTTTAATTTGATCAGAGAGAAACAGAGAGAGAAAGGGAAAATGAGAAAGCAAGCTGCCAGGTCCAGGACTCAAACCACAGGCAGCCATGTAGGAGTCCAGTGCAACCACCATGCCCCTGGAAGAGATATTTTTGAAATTCATTCCTACTTCAGAATGGTTGGTAATAACTTAAATATGAAATAGAAACATAATTCATTAAACCCAAACTATCCCTTCAAGTTCACTGTGGATATATTTCAAAAATGCCATGGCTATCTTCAATGCCACCCAATACAAGGAAGGAAAGCCAGAATGGAGAGAGATAGCAGTCTTACCTAATTGTGGGTCAGATATCTTACTTTTGCAAATATGACAGAAACATATGACCATGTGAACACATTATCTGGGAAGGGGCTAAAGTATGCCATTGTACCTTACACTTCATTAGCTTCCTCATTAATCCACCTCTAGGGGCAAGAGTAGAAACTAAATGATGCACTCTACTAGAACCTTCTCTTCTCTCCACTGATAAATCTGCCTATGTTCATAAGTAGCATATTTTTTTAAATACATGTACATTCCATGTCTGCTTCACTCACTCCTCCAACATTTCCAACTGAAATGCCTATGCTAGAATTATAGTTTAAAGCTATTATAAAAAGAAACAATTATTAAGCAAAGAGTTGTTTTTCTCAAAGAAAGCAAGATTTTTACTGTTTAAGTTGACAAAGAGTTTATTTAACCACTTCACTAAACCTAATGTTTGCCAGGAATACAAGGGAATTTATGGAATTTATATTGCTGGAATATAAATTTCTACAATACTGTGATGATGAAAGTTTTAGCTTATTATGAAAACAAGAGTTAAAATACAATGTAAAAAAAAAAGCTACCAAAAGATTGTTTAAAAAGGCATCATTCTCTTGAATAACAATGCTTGTCGGTTTCTGAATAAGATTAGCATTTTTTTAAATCTCATCTAGAAAGCTTTTATAATTGAATCTTGATTTATTAATAATTTCTGTATCAGTGGTCAAAAAAATTGTAATAAAGACTTGACCGACATTGGTAGATAAATCCCAAAAATTGTAAAGACTCTTGTAACTACATACTGGGAAAAAAATAAACTTGAATTCCCTGATTCTTGATGACTTCTTTCTGGTCCATGTGTGTGTGCACACATAATTCTTTCCCTTACACACAACCCAACCAAACACCTCTTTTTAAAATATTATGATCATCACTATCTCTGTTGTACCAGGAGAATTTTTAATATTCTAAAAATAGTTTCAATTCTAGGGAGTCACTGTTTTTAGTTACTGCTGCATGAACAACAAGGTTTCATATCAGATCCATTTTGAAATACCATAAAAGGCACGAAAATAATGGAAACAACAAAAATGCTTTGGAAATTAGAAAATAACTAAATCTGGTTAAAATAAACTTCTGTAATAGTAAAAGGATCAAATCCTAGTATTAATGGTTCATCTGAGAGGCTCATATAAACCTGTTTCCTGTTTCTGGCTTCCTCATGTTAGTTAGAAGTGACAAAAGCCACCTAATTTCTAAGCTGTCCATCTTTTTATCATTCTCGATTCTTTACCTACACCCCTCTCCATGCCATTCTCAAGTACAATCAGTCCCTAAAATAATGATTCTGTCTGTCTGTTTTCTCAAAACATCCTCTTCCCCCTCTTTGGAAAATTGTCTTGGTCAAGGACCTCCAGTTTCTTGCCTTAACCACTGTGAGAATTTTCTAAGGCTTCTCTCAGCCTCCAACTTCTCTCCACCTCCAACTTACCTTTTCCCCACTGCACAGTGACCTTTATAAAATGTAGATTGGTAGTTCCCCGTTGCCTTCAGAGTGTAGTCCAAACACCTTGGCATGATGTACAAAAGTCCTTTCCTTCCTCCTTAATTATCTCCCTTTCCTCTACCTACTACCTCCCACCATGCATATTTTACTAAACTTGACTGAGCTACTTGGTGTTCCTCAAACTGACTGGTCAGTGCTCCCCTTTCACTCTCTCTCTCATGTTCTCAACTTTTCATATAATAATCCTTCAGAATGCCCACCTCACTGCCTTTACTCTCTGGGATAATTTCTTCACATTCTTCAAGACTCACTTATAGAACATTTCCTCCACTATGAAAATCCTCTATTTACCCTATAGCCTCTACTTATCCCCTACTGCTGAATGCTCTTTGCTGTTGTCTTCATTATATAATTTTTTAATAAAAATTTATTCATTCATTTATTTTAATTTGACCAGAGAGAGACACAGAGAGAAAGAAAGGGAAAGTGAGAAAGCAAGCCACTAGGTCCAGGACTTGAACTCCGGTGGGCCATGTGAGAGTGTCTGGCATCTTAACCACCACGCCACCTGCTGGCTCTGTTTCCATTATATAATTAGCCTCAAGAACAGTTCCTTTCAGGTTTAATATTAATTACTATTAACTTAGTTTATGTTCTTCACTAGATTATGAGATTGTTGAAAGTAGAGACTTTTAACATTATGTCTGTCTTCATAGTAAATAAGTCTTAGTGCATAGTCAATAGTAAGTAAATATTTGTTAACTTGAGATCAACTGAATTAATTAAAAACAATATCCCAGCTCTCTACTCTGGGGTGTCATTTCAGTTTTCAGTCCATTGGAAATAGTAATTTCACCGCTTAACAAAATACTATCTAGTTGATGTTGACCTGAATTAGAATATTTAAAGTTTTTTTCACAAGTATTTTAGTTGGTGGTTGTAATTCAGTACCAAAATTGGTTTCAACATGTAAATGACATCTGGCAATGGAGACAATTGAGGCTGGGTGGGGGCAGTTACACAAATGAGACCCTGCTCTGTTTTCAACTTCTCTCATGTTTTTTTACTTCCATTGTCACAGGAGCTCTTTGTTCTCACCAGACTGAAATGGAAATGCTAATTTTTTTTGAGTAGATGGTGTTAACATAGCTCTAGGGGAAAAATTCTGTCACAAAAAGCACTGGAAATGATCTCACCAACCTGCCATCCGAATGACTTGTGTTCTGGGCTATGTTCCATTAACGGAAATATGTTTGCCTTGTTCCAGATGATTCCCTCACCCAGGACCCTTGTCAGCTTTCCCTCCCCATAGATCCACAGTAGGTATCACAGAGTTATTGTTCTGGTACTAACACACTTACAGAGTCACCCAGTGGTCAAGGGCACTGGCTTCAGGGACATGATAAACCCAAGTTTGTATTCAGCTGCTCACTCTAGTTATTGACAAATGACTAACATTCTCTGGTTCTCAGTTTTCTCATTTATGAAATGTGAATAATAACACTCTCCATAGGGCGAGGCTTCATCCAGCCAGTGTCCTACACATTGTAATTCTGTACCATCTATTTCCATTTTACATAAAAAACAATATAGTGTCTAGCAGATTGTTAACTCCCCATATCCTTTTATAAATGACTGTCTTGAGGAGGTTATTTCTATAATTAGATATCTCCTTTAGAGCTTACTTCATCCTGAGAGATTAGTCTTGTGATCTGCCACCCAGAGCCCCATTCACATTCATTTCCTAGAACTGCTGTAACTAAGTACCACATACTGGGTGGCTTAAAACAACAGCAATTTATTCTCTCACAGCCTCTTCAGAGGCTAGAAGACTGAAGTCAAAGTGTTGTCAGGCCACACTTCATCTCAGTCTCTGGGTAGAATCTTCCATACATCTACTACATAGCTTCTAGTGGTACTCGTTGGCATTCCTTAGCTTGCAACTGCATCACTATCTCTTGTCTGTCTTCATATGACCATCTTATTACCTGTACATTTCTGTCTTCACATAACATTTTCTTCCTTTCATAAGGACACCAGTCAAAAAGAAGAGGGCCTACTTTAATGATGTCATCTCAACTTGATTACATCTACCAAGACCCTATTTCCAAATAAGGTCACATTCGCAGCTTCCTGGAATTAGGACTTCAACCTTTTTGAGGAACACAATTCAACACATAAAACAATTCAATGAAGTACTTGCTACCCCAAGTTATTGGAAGGAATGGTGGGAAATGGATTTCAAGGAATGCTCAACTACAGAGACTCCCCCTCCCCTAAGGTCAAACCCCTTCTTGGGGTGACACAATTCAATGACTGATTAAACTAGGGATATAAAGGCCTGGCCATCTGCCCAACTCAGGAGAACTCTGAAGGGTCCTTCCAACTCCAAAGCCTCCTGTGGAGTTAGTGTAGGCTGTTGTACTTGGGTTACTGCTTGAATTCTCTCTTTGCCTAGACCTGCTTCTGTTCTCAAACATTCATAAGTGTTGATCCCAGTCTATGTCCTTGTACTTATCTCTATCCTAAAGGCTTCTTCCTGGAGAGCCAACTCATGATAGTACTTGAAAGGAGAGAGTGTCTACTGGAATGTTTTATTCACGAGAGTTGCCACTTCCTGGATACATACCAAACACTCAAATCCTAACTGGCCGACTGGCTGGGTCACATTTCCAAGTCTAGTTGGGCAGATTGAGTGGGCCTGTGGCATGAATGAATCCTATGTAGGTCAAATCCATGATGGGCCACACACCCAAATGGGCCACCCACCATTTAGCCCAAGCTCCTTGTCATCATGACCACCAGTAAAGCATTTTTTGGAGTCTTAAGTGACATGACAGGCAGATGTTCTTAATATCTGCTAATAAGAGCACTAATACCTCACCATGAATTCAAGAAAATTAACCACAAAAATAACCAACCCAAAACAGTGGTTTGGAAAATGATGATTAAGGAGTTGAGAAATACACATATTTCAATTCAGAGGGCCAAATGTAGAGTCAGGAGAATGTGGTAGTGCAAACACATTGACAGTTACTAGTTCTAGGTGGGTATGTTTATAACAGAACTTAGCAAAAGGGAACCTAAAAAGTTCTTTAGATCCTTGGCAAATACATCCCTATAAAGGGGGTTAAAATATGAATGACCCCAGCTGTTAACTCCAGACAACTCCACTTGCTATCTGTCTTACTCCTTCAAAGAATACATGGTGGTGACAGCTGACATGAGGACTGTGGTCTGCTTGACAGGAATATTTTTCACTATTAAATGAAAAAGTTGGCATGCTGGTACATGTACCAGCCTAGTGTGAGAGTGGTTAGTGTAGGTCATCCCTGAGGAAGTACTCAACTATGGGTACCCTAACTAATTAGACTTATGAGTCTGAAAAGCTGATGACAGGGACCAGCAGTTAGCGTAATGGCTATGTCGCTGGACTCCCACATAGTTGACCACGGTTTGAGTCCCGGACCTGGTGGCTTAAAACTCACGCCAGGCGTGTGTGCGTGCATGCCCAAGACCCTGAGAAGAGAATGGAGGAGAAGGTATTGTGGCAATGGCCATCCACCCTAGGGGGTGATTTCTCCCTTTCTGTCTCTCTGTCTCTCTCTGTCTGTCTGGCGAGCGTACGTGCCCTATAGCAAAAGCCTCTCAAAAAAAAAAAAAGCTGATGACAGTACTTCAGAACATGGTTAGGATATGTAATTACATGTTGTCTAATCAGCTTATCAACCAAGTAGTATCTCTGCCTCCTTATTTCTGTAGTTGTTTTTAAGTTCTACTACAAAGAAGGCATAAAAATGCCTGTGAATCCATCTCAACTATGTTAAGAAATGTCCATATGTTTTCATTTATTCTTTGAACAAATATTTTTTGAAGGTCAGTTCTGTGCCAAGAACTGTGTCATATCCAAAGGGGTTATTATGAGTTGGACTGTGTCTCCCACAAAATTTATATGTTGACATTCTAATCGACATTAAGAATGTGACTTTATGTGGAAAAGGGTCACTACAGAAATAATTAGTTAATATGAGGTCATTCTGGAGTAAGGTGGGCCCCTAATCCAAAATGACTGGTGTCTTTATAACTTGTTTTCAGATTTCTGGCCTCCAGAATTGTGCGATTACATATTTTATTGTTTAAGCCACCTAGTTTGTGGTACTTGGTTATGATATTAGCTTGTCAGGGAAGTCATGATGGTATTTTTTATGCAAAAATGTGTCATAACTTTCCTGACAACCCAATAGCTCTAGCAAGCTAATACAGGCATTCAGTGATGTTTATATTTGAAAGCGTTCCTACCTTCATAAAGCTTACAGTCACCACACATGTGTTTGTGTGAGTGTGCCCACATCTTCCAACCAAGATCTCTTAGAGACAGATGTAGTCAGTCGATCCATCTCCCATTTTCTGTAAAACCCGACACCCTTCTGGATATTCTTGTAATTCCTGGGGACTTGAATGCTCTGGGTCACTTCTGGCTCTGCATTGTTGATCCCATGCTACTCGTGTATCTCACCATCTCTGGCTGGTCTCTTTTCTCTGCTCTCCTCATCCAGCTTTTTTTTTTTCTCTCTTAAAACCTCCTCATACATGGCTACTATATGCATAGAAGGCTTCTCTGAAGGTTTACAAAGATAGAAAATGGTATATTTAACTATGCTAATTACTTAGAATTGAGTTAAAGACAAGGCATCTTAGGGTCAACAGGTGGTGTGGAGATTAAGGCACTGAATGCCTCACAGCCAGCTTTGTGGTTCAAATCTTAGACCCAGCAACTTGAGAATCATACCAAGTGTTGTGTGTGTGTGTGTGTGTGTGCATGCCCAAAATCCTGAGAGGAGAGTGAGAAGAATGGGACTGTGGCATGGCCATGCCCCCTGGGGGGGTGATTTATCACTTTCTCTCTCTCTTCCTTTCTCTCTCTGTCTCTCTCTGGCAAGTGTACATGCCCTATAGCAAAAACTGAGGGGAAAAAAAGGACAAGACATCTTTCTAAACATTTTAAAAGTCTTCCTGCAGGTGTGAATGTTCTCCAGAAGCTCTACTTGATTGTCATTCTTACCTGTTTTTTTTCTCCCTTTTCACCTTCCTCTGTTGCCTTCCAGTCCCAAAGCTGCTGATCATTTTTTCTGCAAAAATTATTTACTTTTCTCTCTGTTTTTCAGTCTTTTTATTCTCCCAATAGATTAAGTTGAACCATATTAAAAAAAGCTGACATTTGGTCATTTGACCAAGAAAAATGATAACTTCATTTGAATCTATCCAATATTTTTCTAAATAATTACAGCTTTATTTTTAAAGGTTTTTGCCATAGGGCATGTGCACTCACCAGAGAGAAACAGAGACAATGAGAGGGAAAGTGAGAAATCGCCACTCAGAAGGATGACCATGCCACAGTCCCTTCTCCTCCACTATTCTCCTGGGATTTGGGGCTTGCGTACACATGCACCCAGCATGATTTTCAAGCTACTGAGTCTGGGACTTGAACCATGGTCAGCCATGTGGGAGTCCAGTGCCTTAACAACCATGCCACCTACTGGCCCCACCAGCTTCCTTTCTAAGAGTGTCATTGGCTAAAATAGTACCTGTAGATGTATATATAAACACATACCTTACATCCATGCATGTGCAGAAAAAAATAATAAAATGGGAAAAAAGTGAAGAATGGAGAAATGTCTCTCTCTCCATATAATGTCATCAGCACAGCTAAATTAGTGTTTCTTTTTAATCAGCCTGTAAAGGGCTATAGAAAATAAGGTGGGGGGTTAGGGCAGTACCTAAGGCCTCTGATCTGTCCCTAGGTCCTTTAATGTGAGCATGAGTGAAAGGAAGACAAGGATGAAAACTGAGACACCCAATCCAGTTGCTGTGTTTCTTACATCTGCATTTTGCTTCATAAATACCTTGTATCATACGAACCTATAAAATTTGAATTCTCAGGACAAAGATGGCATAATGGTTACATTGCTGGACTCCCACATAGTCAACCACAATTGGAATCCTGGACTCGGAGGCTTAAAACTCATGCTGGGCACATGTGCATGCATACCCAAAATCCTGAAAGGAGATGAAGAAGAAGGAGAAGGAATTGTGGTGTGGCCATCACCCTATCTCCGGTGATTTCTCGCTTTCTGTCTCCCTGTCTCTCTTTTGCTCTCCGATGAGTACACATGCCCTATAGCAAAAATCTCTCTTCCAAAAAAAATTGAATTCTCTTTAAATGTCATTTCTATTCAGAGGTACAAAAATCCAAGTTCAAAAATATCAAAGATCCAAGTTTAGAAACATCAAAGAGGTAAACAAATGCATTTCTATCATGATGTACCACATACAGATGTCCCTCATAAAGTTATTAGTTTTTGATGAAAAAGAGAAAGAAGAAGATGAAATTATTTCAAGTTTAAGGTAATTCATATTTGTAATACATATTCAACACTTAGGTGGTTTGTGATCTCATATAAAACTAGGTTTAAATTTTTCATAATTTTTAAACTAGTAATTCTGCTGCATAGACTGGCCTAGTGGGACTAGCAGGTGGCATGGTGGTTAAGGCACTGGACACTCCCACATGGCAAACCACAGTTCAAGTCCTGGACCTGGTGGCTTCCGTCCTCTCTCTCCCTCTGTGTGTGTGTGTGTGTGTGTGTGTGTGTGTGTGTGTGTGTGCGCACATCTCTCTCTGGTCAAATTAAAATAAATGAAGGAATAAAAAAAAATCTAAATAAATAATTTTTTTTGAAAAAAGAATCTTGCCTTGGAATTCCTAATGAGCTTGGTACCTAAAGATAGCCATTGCACCACTACTAATTACATAAATAAATTAAACATAAAAATATCCCAATACCCAATAAGAGAGAGTTGTTCAGTATTATGAACACCATAACTTGGACCATTACACAGCCATTAAAAACAGCCATGAAGAGCTGCAATAATTTGGAGAAATGTTTAACAGTAAGTAAAATAAGTAGAATACATTAATACAAAAATATATAGACAGTGTAACTTTAACAATATAAAAAAATATGTAAACCAAAGATAAAAGAAAATATACTAGGCTGGCTCTATGGCTTGGTGGTTAAGGCAGCTGGATTCCACACGGCCAATTTTGTGGTCTGAGTCCTGGACCCAGCAGTTTGAGAAACATACTGGGCACATGTGTATGCATGCTCAAAATTCTGAGAGAAGAATGGAGAAGGGGCTGGCAGGTGGCATGATGGCTAAAATGCTGAACTCACACATGGTTGACCACAGCTTGAGTCCTGGACCTGGTAGCTTGCTTCCTCACTTCCTTTCTCTCTTTTTTTTTTCTCTCTCTGGTAAAATTACAGAAAAAAATAAATAAATAAAATAAATAATTATGTTTTTAAAGAATGGAGGAGAAAGGGTTGTAGCATGGCCATCCCTCCTGGGGGGTGATTTCTCTCTCTCTCTCTCTCTCTCTGGTGAGCACATATACCCTATACCAAAACCAAACAAATAAACAATACAAAGAGTTGAGGCAATAACACAATTAGTCCACAGACCTGGTAAGAGCAAGAACAATATCTCTAGACATTAATATTAATCAATTTAAATTATATTTACATATTTACATTATCTGCATATGTGTAATTATTTTTTATTTCAATAATTTGTCTTATTCTTGAGTCCTTATGAATAATTATACTGACTATGAGTCATACTTCTCTCTCTCTTTTTATTTTTTTTTGCCAGAAGACATGTGCATTTGCCATAGAGAGACAGAGGAAGAAAGTAGTCCCTAATGGGACGTGGTCATGTTGTAATCCGTTCTCCATTTCTCCATCTTGTCGAGATTTTGGATATGCATACCCATATGCCCATAGGCCCAGAGCACCTTTCAAGCCACCAGTGCCAAGACTCAAACCACAGTCGACCATGTGGAATCTATGTCCCTTAAACAGAAGGCCACAGGCTAGCCCTATGAGCCTTTTAGGAAAAATGTTAGACTACTGGGGCTGACAGGTGGCATGGTGATTAAGGGCACTGGACTCCCACATGGCCAACCACAGTTTGAGTCCTAGACCTGGCAGCTCGTTTTCTCAGTTTCTCTGTCTCTCTCTTGCTCTTGCTCTGTCCCTCTCTGGTCAAATGAAAATAAATAACGAAAGAAAGAAAGAGAGAGAGAAAGGAAGAAAGTTAAATAAAGTAGTTCTTAAAAAAAAAGAAAAATGAAGAAAAATGTTAGACTACCATATTTTGGGGCAGAATATTATTTGTATAGGCATCTCTATTATATAACTATTATTCAGATATATTATTTCAATATTATTCAGATATATTACCATATACCAGGACTCAAAGTCTTTGAACAAAGCAAACTTTCCTAACATTACTCATCGCATTTAATGTAGGCAGGCTGATTGTGGCCATACTGTTACCTCCTTTAGGTATGTTAAATTAAATTGTGTCTTTCTATGTTTTTGAATTTCCATGATTACAGTATTTTCTGAACTCTGAAGTCTGCTTATGTGATGACTTAAAGCTATGTCCACAAATTCTTTGATATTGTTTCCTTTAAAAGGTGGAGTCTAGGGGCCAGCAGGTGGCATGGTTATTAAGGTACTGGACACTCCCACATGGTCGACTACAGTTCAAGTCCCAGACCTGGTGGTTTGCTTTCTTACTTTCCTTCTCTCTGTGTGTCTGTTTTTCTCTGGTTAAATTAAAATAAATAAATGAATAGATAAAATTAAATAAATTATTTTAAAAAAAAATATAGTCTAATTCCTCTCTCATTGAATGTGGGTTGTAGTTAGTGACTTGCTTCCAATAAATATAATATGGTGGAAATTTAGCTTATTTGTTATTCTAAGTTATTAGTAATGAAAATACATATTCATAACCAAATTATGATAGGCACCAAACTAAATCTAAACCATGGTACCATAATTTTTCCAATAGATTTCCACATTAATGGCTCTGAGGAAAGCAACTGGGAGCTTCTTCCAGTAAAGTTTCCAACTTTTCAAAAGTATCAGTGAAAAAAAAACCACAATGTATGTGACTTTCTAGACTAGGTCATATCAGCATTGTGGCCCCTCTTCAGTCTCTTAGATCACTGTCAGGGAAGTCAGCTGCCATATTATGAGAACAGCCAAGCAGCTCCATGTGAAGGTTCACATGGCAGGAAGCAGAGGCCTCCTGACAACAGCCACCTCATGGAACCATGTGGGAAGCAGATCCTCCTGCCTCGGTCAAACTTTCAGATAGCTATATCCCTGTTCACATCCTAACTACAACCTCACGAGAGAATCTAAACCCAAATTTCTAAATCGCTCTCAAATTCTTAATCTTATAGAAACTGTAAAATAATAATGCTGATTGTTTTGAACAATTGAGTTTTAAGGTAATATGTTACATAGCAATAGATAACTAATACAGCTTATCACAGAAATGTATTGCTGGAAAACTAACTGGAAAGGTTTCATACCCTGATCTTGTAGTAATGACCATATGACAGAGTCTGAGCTATATGGTAGGCTTGCAATGGTAAGGAAAACAGACCCGGAACCTGCCTTCAGGTAGCTTAGACTCAAATTCTATAAACATATAATGAGAAAATTCAAACATGTTTGGCATTAAGGAAAATACTTACCATCACTCAGCTTTGGCTTATGAAATGGAGAATAATAAGCTCTGATTTTTAGTAGAGACTAAATTTAATGTACTTTAAGAGTTGTTGCAAGGTTGAAAAATAATATTAAAGTAGCTAGCACTAAGAGTTATTCTATAAATGCTTACTGTTGTTCTAGAAATGGATTTTTATCACTGATTTTTTTTCAGACTTCAAGTTACATAGTACCAAAAACATATAATCATGGCATTATGTGGAAGGCAGCATTTTTTTTTTGTTTCTTTCAAGAGCTATTTTATTTAACTTTATGGATCTATTTATTTATTTTAATTTGACCAGAGAGGAACAGAGTATGAGAGAGAGAAAGCAAGTCGACAGGTCTAGGACTCAAACCTCAGTCGGCCATGTGGGAGTCCAGCACCCTTAATACCATGCCACATGCCAGCCCCACATTTTTTTTTTACTGATAGTTTTGACAAGTTAGAAACTTTATTGGAAGAAGTTCCCCCATTGCTTTCCTCAAAGCCATTAGTGTGGAAATCTATTGAAAAAAATATGGTTTAGATTTTATTCAGTGCCTATCATAAGTTGGCTATGAATATGTATTTTCATTACTAATAACTTAGAATAACAAGCTAAATTCTCACACCGACATGCCAAAATACTGAATGCCACCAGCCATCTTGTTTAAAGGCAGAGTAGTAGTTATTATGCTAGACCATGTGTGTTATATTTTATTCCAAAGCAATTCTCATCTCATTTAGATAAAGAATTATCCATTATCACATTAGTTAGCCCAGAATTACATGGGCTTCTCTTTTCCTTAAGTATACAGCATTTGTTTCAACTTCATCTCATGAATTATGTTGATTTCTTTAGCCCTGGAGTCAAGGGAACATGATCCATATACACTTGTTTATGCTTTTGCTCTAGTATTGTAGTTACCAAGAGAAAAAACTCAGAACCTACAGTTAGAGAGATGATCAACAGTTTTCTGAACCTAAATCTAGATAAGTGATGTAAGGGTGAAATAATCAGGTGACTGTATGCAAGACGGTTATTTCTGACCAGGGGCTGCTCAGCTTCTCTGCCAGTTTTCTTATATGCATAATCAAGGCCTTGGATTGCGGTGTTGCTATGGTAACAATCTCTGTATATCACACTAAAATTTGTTATTGAAATATACTAGAAGTATGTAGCATATATTTTTCATATTTTTTCCAAGTTCATTTTTCAGTTTCATGTAGCAGTCCAACATGAAATATTTACTTGAGTTTGAAAAATCATAAGTACATATTCACCCATTTTGAGATTTAGAGCTTGCTTCTGTGACTAGAATAGCAATTCACCATTAAATGGGTCCAAGACATTTCAAACAATTAGACTTTTTTCAAAAAAGAAGGGAGGAGGATTGTACTTGATGGTTTTCTGTGGAGCAAATCCTCATCCCTTGCTCCCTGATATAAACAGAATTGTCTTTCAGAATCCAAATTGCTGTGAGACAATGTGTAGGGATTTTAAATGAGGTGAGACATTTTAGCTTCTATTCACAAGGGAGTAGATAAATGTTGCAATTCACATGGTGTTCTCTGTTTAATTCATATGACAAAGTCAGGGGCTGCTTGACTCAAGGACTGGCTGCCCCTCCCCTACTCTTTTTATAGCAGCTACTACGTGATGGGTTTGGCACTTGAAAGAGACACGCTGTTCTCATTATTGGAATCGCTGGTATTCAAATAATGGGTAGAAGGATGTAGATTAGAGTTAAATACAGAGCACAAAAAATGATTTTTTAAAAACTTTCAATAACCTAATTCCACAACTACCAAGGATCTTCCTGCAAGAATTTTTCATTAAGTGTTCATATCAAGAGAAAGACCCACATCCATTTAGCCAACACATT
>NW_006210084.1:1321307-1337320 GCF_000334495.1 Tupaia belangeri chinensis | reverse complement strand
GGGAAAGAGGATGTATTAATAACTATGTAACTATCACAACAAATGGAAATAGAACACAGGAAAAAAAAAAAACCATTGCTGAGTAAATGGCCGATCTGGTGTGAATTTTTGCAAATATTTCTTTCTTTTTTCTTTTTATTTTTTTTTAAATTTTTTGAGAGGTTTTCGCTATAGGGCACGTGCACTCGCCAGACAGACAGAGAGAGACATATAGACAGAAAGCGAGAAATCTCCCCCCCAGGGGGTATGGTCACGCCGCAATCCCTTCTCCTCCATTCTCCTCTTGGGATCTTGGGCACGCACGCACACGCGCCCGGCATGAGTTCTAAGCCACCAGGTCCAGGACACGAACCGCAGTCGACTACATGGGAGTCCAGCAACATAGCCATTACGCTAACTGCTGGTTCCTGCTTTCTTTTTTATTTTTTAAAGTTTATTATAGGACCTGTGCACTCAACAGAGAGAGGTGGGGGGAGGTGAGAAATCACCCCTTAGGGAGGATAGCCATGTGTAATCCATTCTCCTTCATTCTTTTCTTGGGAGTTTGGGCATGTACATGTATGTGCCCAGCATGTTTCTCAAGTCTCTGGGTCCAGGACTCAAACTGCACAGTCAGCCATATGGGATCCAGCTACCTCAACCACCATGCCACTGGCTAGCCCTGTGAATATTTCTTAGATGCAAACCTAACAGGTTTTTTTCCCCCAATATTAACATTATAATCCTCACTACCAAGACTAGAATATAATTTTAAGAGTTTTTAAAGAACCCCAAAGTTTTAAAGTTTAGACCTATTTTTTTAATACTGAAGGTAATTCACTTGCCTTATTATTTTTAATGGAAAGATCATCACAGTGAACTGGATGATCTCACTAGAATATGGTTTGAGAGGAAAAAAAAGGTTTTCTTTTAACAGCTAAACAGTTCTAGGATTCAATTTATGAACTTTGGAAATGGAAATAAAAATAAAGATTAATTGAAAATGTTCTTGAGCCAAAAAGTAAGCTAAGATGGACAGGTGAATGTCTTCTGATTTACTTTGCTTCAACTCAAATGTCACATGCAAACCACAATTATTCAATGGTCTCCTTAAGTAAATATCTAAAACTGGAGGCCAAAGAGAACTGAACTAGGCCATGGCAACCTCCAGTCCACTGTTGAGAAAACTGCTGACCAAGAGTACATTTCTGGGTTGGCTGTGTGATACAGTCAGAGAAAATTTCCCTGTGCCTAGAAACTAATGTCCGACTCTCCTCATGGGGAGTTGAATCAGTCACAGTTCCTGATTGTTGCATTCTGCTTCATCTATTAAGCCAGGAACTGTGTTCTTAGTACCTAAGGTTCCCAACCATGATGCCAAATCAGAACAGAATAATGTCCTTAGTAGACACCATATTTTAGAACATTTTTATCTAACAGACAGCACTATTTTAGACATAAAACAAATTATTAAAATCAATCAAAATTAAAAGTATGGCTTTAGAAATATTTCTTGGAATAATATATGAACTTTGAATATTCCATATTTTATAATGTCTTAGAAATAAAACAAACATGTTTTGGCGGCTAAGAGAAAATAAACATGAAATAAAGTCCTGCATCTAATAATAGTAAACATGTACTTTTCTTCATTAAAAAAAATTATTTAACAAAAATGTATGGTTCTTCCTCAGACCAGATACTATGTTAGGTATGAATTCAAAGATAAAGAAATATAAATAGTAGTCTCATAACATATCCAAAAGTTTAAAGAGAGTAGAGATGGACAAATGAGTGATATAAGCAAGCAACAACCCACAGAGAGAGCCCCTCCTCCAGATGTACAGAGGTCTCTGGAATGCCTCTCAAAATCCCTTTCAGGAACCAGCATTCATTTCCCTAGCTTTTGGGAGTACTGCCTACTGACCGCCACAGCTGAGCCCTCCCTAAGAAGGCAACTGCCAAGACAAGGTTATGCCCCCTCCCTATGGGCAGCCCACATCCAGTGACTGCTTGGTGCAGGACTGCAGAGGCCTGGCCTTTGTTCAGTGTGAATTAGGCCATCCCAGTTCCAGAGCTTCCCAAGCAATTGGCTGCCACCTCTGCTGTAAATGTTTTGCAACCCTACCCTCTTTATAAGCACTGCCCCCAGTAAACTTACTGCATGCCAATCTCTATCTCAGAGTGGTATTCACGATGTGGGGGAAATAAAAATGTCTCAAGGACTAATCATTAGCTTCACAGGTTCAAAAATCTGACACAGTCTACACACTATGAGTGGAACTTCCTTTGCAAGGTACATTGATATTAGCTAAACATGATACTGAAACATAAAACCAAGATGTCAGTGTGTTCATTTCCAAAGAGAAATGGGAGCACCAGAGAGTAATATATTCTCTCTCCAGGGCCCATCATATATAGAAAACCAATTTTCATCACCAGCATGACTCAAATGTGTGTTGACAGTAGGCTAAAACAGAAGAGGGATTGATAGTGGCATTGAGAATGACTTTGAGGAGAAAGTAAGCAGGAATTATTGTAACAGCCGGGGTGGGATATGGTGAAGGGCTATCAGAGAAGTGGCAATGTGGTGGGTTCTTCAAAGCATGGTCCATAGGCCAGCAAGCATCACATTCCCTGGGAGCTTGTGAAAATACAGATTCTCAGGCCCAAGCCCAGTTCTGTGGTATCAGAACCTGCATTTTCAAAAGACCTCCACGTAAGAATTCACATGTAAAAATCTGAGAAGTTCTATAAGCACACAGGTCCTCATTTCCTGTTGCCACCTGAGGATACAATAGCTCAGCACATGAAAGTTTCTACCCCCTAAGTTCCTTTCCGTGTTCCCACACTCTCAAACTCCAGCCATGCACTGAGAATTGATTCCTCATCTCTGTCAGAAGCTCATACATACTGGCCTACAGGTTCTCAGAATATGTGAAGTACCAAAGTGCATAAAATATGCACTTACAATGAGCCTGCCACACAACCAGAAGACACCAAGAAGCAGACAGCTCAAGAGGAGGGAATTTCTAGACATCCAGATCTGCTTATTTGACTTTTTTAGTGTTTCTTTTGGATATTCACATTGAGGTTATACTTAAATCCTTGTGGGCAGGAGAGGAGCAGGAAAGAGAAAGGATGAAAACAAAGACCACTAGGGTATAAAGATTCTGACAGGGAAAGAAAGGAGACTCCAGCTGCTGAAGAGAAAGCCTTGCTCACAGGGAGGGCTGGTTTCTGTCAGAACACATAGTGCAGCTGAGTTTCCCACCACAGAAGTCAGCCCCCTCAATGTTCTGGTGCATGATTCTTTGGGAACAAAGTACCGTTTGGGAGTCATTACCATTTGTAGCTATTTTATTGTATGAATCAAATAAAAAAGAACCCTTCCTGAACATTCTAATGAACAAAATGACACAAAAGCGACTTCAGCAAAGTTGGAAAGGCAGTATTGCTTGTTGCATATTTATGAATAATTACAGCTGAAAAATAATATGACAGAGAAAATATAAATAACAAGATTTATTTGCTAATGAATACAATTCTGGAACATGCTGGAAACCTTCTCATCCTCCATGAAGTAGCTCATAAACCTAAAACTAAATTTGTCATTGAACTTGCTCTTTGATGCCTTTTGTGCTGTGATAGGAGTTTGCTCTCATTTTATTAGACATCATGCACCAGGATCACATTCTTTCCTGGGGGCCAAACAAACATAAACAAGCCATCATCTCAAATATCATGGCTCCCAGAGTTACGCTACCCATTATAGTGGAAATCAATACAGTGATACTCACTTTATAGCTGGAAGAAGTTCAGGGACAGGAAGTAATTTATCCAAGGTCATAGCCAGTCCAAGCTGGGGATAGGCTTAAAATTTAGATCCCCTGTCTGCAGTCACATGATATAAAACATAAACGTAAAAATAACGTGTTCCAAGTAAGAGCTGGTTTTTTAACTTTTGAGTCTTGGTTTTGTTACTTAGCTTTGTTTCTCCCTTCCTGGCCCTTAAGTATTGTTATCTCCTGAATACAACACCACGGTTATGTCCAGGACAACAAAAGGAACTTCAGAGGAAATGGATTTCAGTTAGACCTTAATCGAAAGCCCACTTGTGAGAATGTGATTTCCAGATTGGGCAGATTCCCTTTGGATAACCCCATGACTCAATTCATTTAATGAAAAAGAAGAACTCTGAAAACTCTGCCTCCTCCCTCCCCAATTCCCAGATACACTTTGAAATTTAATAAGATGGAAAAATTAAGGAGTGGTGGCATCTAGAGGGAAGTAGGGCAGTGATTTTTGACCGGAAAAGAAGGTGCAAGAGGGAACTTTCTGGAGTAAAGATAAAGATTTATTTTCATATGGATCTGGGCTAGGTGATGCAATATGCACTTGTCAAAACCCACTGAATGGCATATTTTAGATTTCTGTGTTTCATTATATGATCATTTTACCTAAAATAAAACTGTATAATAAAACAAACTCTAAGAAAATATTTTGGACACTAATAATTTTAATAGCTAAAAGTGCTAAAGTTGAACTTTTATCATCTTCACCAACCAGAAAAGAAAAAGTATGTCTTTGACCACCTCTGTAGAGGGAGAGTGGGGGGCAGGAAGCTCTCAGAAGCCATAATATGTGTCTAAAGTAGAGGGTGTTATGTTCTGGGGAAATTATTTTTCTATAGACACTACCAGAAGACCATATCTTTGCCCTTGAACAGAGCAAGTTTTGTTTAGCAGTCAATTCTTATGTGAAAATAGTCTCTACAGTTGGGGCAGGATGGGGCAGGGGCGCATGTGGAGGGAGGGGTAGCTGCAGACTTTACTTGTGAAAACTCTCTAATAACTTCCTTGGAGAAGACCCCATGCAGAAAAGTGGGAATTTAGGATTTCGGCTTCTCTGAGATTCTAAGTATACACAGAAGTGGGTCCAGAAAACAGCAGAGAGGAAGAAAGACCCTGTTGTTCCCATTTTACAAATGGGAAAGCTCAGAAATGTTGATGTTTGCCAAGGATCACGCCACTCTCAAGCATCAAAACCAGGATTCTAACACTATTCTTTCTTATAGCAAATGAATTATATTTCTAATACAGAGGTTTCCAAGTTTTGGGGTAAGGGTGGGTGGTCATAGAATTATTTGAGATTTTACTGAAATCTCTTAAATTTCACCTTAGAATAGTTCACATTTGCATATATACAGTACTGACACCTTATTTCTAGAGGTTTTAAGTTCTCTTGGAAATCCATCCAGAGATTACCCACAACCATTTAAAATCCAAAATTAATAAGGTCCCAAATGTCAGTAGCACTGAGGTTGAGAAATGCAGGGTTATAGTATCACTGTTATCATATCATTGAAAATTGTTGGGGCCAACAGATGGCATAGCAGTTACATCACTGGACTCCCACATGGGCAACGGCATTTTGAGTCCTGGATCCAGTGGCTTAAAAATCACGCCATGCATGTGTGCATGCATGTCCAAGATCTTGGGAGGAGAATAGAGATGGGATTTTTGCATGGCCATTCCCCCCTAGGGGATGATTTCTCACTTTCCCTCTGACCACATTTGTCTCTTTCTCTCGTGTTCCCTAAGGCAAAAACCTCTTTTAAAAAGAAAGAAAATGACAATAAATACTTATTGTGAGCATCCTCATGGGGATGGTTTACATTCTCTTTTTCTTTGTGACATATGATATGATGCCAAATATTAAAACATCCCTGAGGAGGAAGTTCTAGGACACTATAGGGAAGTCAAGAACCTCTGCCTCATAATTTATTGATCCCATGAAAACTATATCCCATGGGGTCCTGGGGTGTATATACAGCATGGAGCTGTCAAAGGGAAGTTAATCTTCCCACATATAGCACTGTAGCATGCATATGCTGGTCTGCTTGGCAAAAGCAAGCAGATAAAATAATTAGAATGTTATTTACAATGTAAGAAGAACATGATCTATAGAGGAAAGAATTAAAACACATTATTCTCACTGTCTCTCTGTTTCTTTCTGTCTCTCCAGTGAGTGCACACATCCTACAGCAAAAATCTCTCAAAAAAAGAGAATTATTATTATTATTATTATTATTATTATTATTATTATTATTATGTATTTAACCAAAGAGAGAGAAAGAGAAAGGGAAAGTGACAAGGCAAGCTACCAGGTCTGGGTTGGCCATGTGGGAGTATAGCACTTTAACCAGCACACCACCTGCTGGTCCCAAAAACCATATCATAGTCTTTCTTTTTGTCCCCCCAGGGGAATGGCCATGCCACAATCCCTTATCCTCTACTTTCTTCTCGGGATTTTGGTCATGCATGCACACACGCACCAAGTGTGAGTTTTAAGCCATAGGATAGAGGACTCAAACTGCCGTCGACTATGTGGGAGTCCAGCAATGTAACTATTACACCATCTGCTGGTCCTCATAGTCTTTCTTAAAGAGAGCAAACACATGCTGCATAAAACAACATATCCTTAAATATTATACTTAATATCCTGCAGAATAATACAAGCTTGCAGATCAAGCTTAAATATATGGTGAGAAGTTCAAAATATCCTTCACTGTACTTATGTTACCTTAGAAAATACCTTAGAGAAAACCTTAAGTAATTATCTGAGCAGTTTGCTTGCTGGAAGTTTCACTCCCCAAAAAATTATGCTTGGCCTCTCCTTAGCTGCAGGAATATGTCCCAATTAGAAGATGTCATGTTGAACACATTCTTTGACAACCTGGTGGTCACACAGGGATGATTCATTATAGTTCCTCTGTAATGAGGTTACCAAATTCATCTGTACCTGCCCTTATAACAATCCATTTTGCAGTGGCCATCTAGAATAAATGGAGAATTGTCTTCAAGGACAGGGGGCACTTGCTTACTTCAATTCACTCACACTGAAAATTTCATGAAGTGAAATTCACATCTTTCTTCATCTAGGGGTCTGGTCAAGCCTTTCTGATAACAGTGCACACTCTGTGAAGTCACAACTTCATATGCTTGCGATCAGAAGACTATTGCTACAATAGAAAGTGATGTACTGGAAAAAAATTATCAAATACACACAAGGGTGGGTGTGAGTTCCTCTGCATAGAAACTGATTCTGTCCCAAAGTGGTTGCATGTAAACATCCGTTTTAAATCATTCTGAGCTAGGAACAATGTGGGGACCGACCATATGGTTCTCTTGGAAAATGTTTGCCTCAGTCAGGACCTGAAAGATGGCATTCGGGCAGGGAAGGAAATAGAAGAGGTCTTGGAATCATATCCTATTTTTTTTCTTTAAATTTATTTATTTTTTTACATTAATTCACTATACATCATTACAGCATACAAATGAATTTTCCATTCAAAATACACTGTATATTGGCTCAATCAAGCACATCAACATGTTATCAGCAAATAATTTTCCATTTCTTATGTCTCGTATACTTTGTTTTTTTGTTTGTTTTTTGTTTTTTTTGTCTTGTATACTGGTTTTTTTGTTTGTTTGTATTTTGCCATCCTTGATTCCCTATCCCTCACCCTCTGCCATGTCCCATCCTCCTCCCACATTGTCTCTGGTATCCATGGTTGCTTTCTATGCCTTTCCCCTCCCCTCATTTAATTGATTTGCTAATGAACTTAGTCTAAATATTTCCAATAACAAGCACAGCTGATATATACCTATACATGAACCCAAGTCTGACTTTAGGCATAAACCTCAGTGAGTAGAATGAACATACTATAAAGTAGTACCTAGCTGGGGCTATATAGCTTACTGTAGTCATCAAATATGCATTTTTTAAAATTTTGATAAGAATAGTTTTACTGTTGTTTTTTTTTTCCTCCTGAAACTCTTTTTTAATTACTTAACATTCATTCCCTGAGCATCATCACAACATACTAAATGTGGTTTCACATCTAGAATAAACTGTACAGTGGCTTAATCATGCATGTTATCATCAATAATACTCCATTTCTACTCTCATATATATATGCATATGTATATATACGTTTTTTACCCCATGTTTGACCCTCTGCCCTTTCCCACTCTCTTATTACACTATCTCTGCTATATACAGTTGTCTTCAATTCCTTTTTCCCCAACATTTTGTTGATCACACAATTACCAGCTGAACTTGCTATTGAAAGTAGTTAGATTACTTATGATATTGTGGAATCATATCCTTTTAAAAGCAAAATAAGGGGCCAGCAGGTGGCATGGTGGTTGAAGAGCTGGACTCCCACATGCCTTTTGATGACCCTCTTCTCTTCATTTTGACTGAAACAGTAAGCTTCATTTTTAAATTTTTAAAATTTTATTGTATTGTTTTATTTTAATTTCATTTATTCATTTATTTATTTTAATTTAACCAGATAGAGACACACACAGAGAGAGAGAAAGTGAGAAAGCAAGTCACCAGATCTGGGACTTGAACCATGGTCGGCCATGTGGGAGTGTCCAGCTTCTTAACCACCACGCTACCTACTGTAGGTCCCACAGTAAACTTCATAATGGGCTCTTAAGCAGTCTCCCTAAATACACAGGAGTCAATTTCCAATTTTATTTATATCGTAAAGAGAAAAAATAAACCTGTGAAAAATTGAAAAATTTCATCAAAGGCTCTCATAGCTGCCATTTTTATCTATGTAAAACCAATTATCATCCATTTAATGAATTTATTTTCCATGATTTTATCAATTACTCTGTCATAACTCAAATATAGCGAAGTCTATTTTATGAGTCAGAACAAGAGGTTGTCAGGCAATAAGGACTAAACTAGGAGAAGCAAATTCTTAGAAACTAGACTTCCAGACTGGGAAAGAACAGAAGTTTGGACTAGATCAAGCTCAAATGTATGAAAGAAAGTTCAGACTGCTAGATGACATAACCAAAGAGGGGCTATAAACTATTGGGTGTGCCTCAGGCATACAGCATCCAAGAGTAGACATGGAAGTAGACTGGGTGTGGTAGGTAGGCAAACAGACTAGCAGGGGAGTGCCTAAAAGGGATAGGTCAAATGCAAAAGGCAGGGAAGATCAGCTAGTAACAGCAGGAAGGCTATCAGCTTGGGCCCACATGGCCTGCAAATCAGAGGTGGAATCCTGGTCCAAAGCCTCAGAACTTAGGTTTGGAGCTGGTATCTCTAGCAGAGTCTGGCTGTGTAGGAACTATCCAGAAGCAAGACACTCAGGGGTCAAGGTGTGAGGTACCTGGGGTACCAAGGTAAATGGCTGATTACAGGAACCTTAACCATTAGAATCAGGGTGGGGTAAGAGCAAAGCTAGAACTCAGCTTAACCTGAGGTTGAATTAACTCCCCTACTGAACAAGAGATACTAAATTTCCCCTGAATAGGAAAAGTAATCTAACTCATGGTTTTTCAACCTCAGCACTAATAACATTTGGGGCTATAGAATTCTTTGTTGTAGGGAGCTGTAGGATATCTAGCAGCGTCCCTGGTCTTGACCAACAAAGTGTCAGTAGCACCCCCACCTCAATTTTTTTAAACTTGATAATTCTTTATTTTAAACTTTATTTATTTATTTAATTTGACAAGAGAGAGAAAGAGAGAGAGAGAAAGAAAGTGAGAAAGCAAGCAGGTCTAGGACTTGAACTACAGTCAACCATGTGGGAGTCCAGTGCCCTTAACCACCATGCCACCTACCAGCCCTCCCACCTCAAATTTCAACAGTCAAAACTGTCCTCACACATTGCCAAATGTCCTCTGGAGACAAAATCACACCTGTTGAAAATCACTGCTCTAAAATGAAGCAGATCCACCGGAGGAATTAAGCTGTCTCTTTCGGTAGAAAACCGTCTGGGAGAATGAAACTAGGTCAGTTATTACATCCCAGAAAGGAAATCAAGAGAAGTGATGTACCTATTAAGGCACTGTGAACTCATTGGATATGGCAGGTGTTCGAAAATTTTGGTCTTGACTAGAGGGAACCTGGGATGTTAAATTGCCTTGCTCCATATAAACAACATACACAGCAGAAATGTGTATTCTCTGATTTTATAGGTGAAATGTAATTGGAAAATGCTTCAAACAATGCTTGGTGCATAACACTAAAAGAAACCAAAATTTTCTTTGTGTTCTCACATCATAAAAGCCTGCCTTGCTTTAAAATGCCTTTGGCCAATGTGAGACATGATGATATTTTATTGAATCATTCCCTTTTTCACTCTGGGTCTTTTTCAATGGAATCATACAAAGGCACTGTGTAAGGCTTTTTTATATCAGAAAATAATAGCCATTTTGGTGGACTTGCTACTGTGTATATACAATTCTAGCCTAGATTTCGCTGATGTTTTGTGTAGATTTGATGTTTGAAAATAAACTGGTGGGTCTGGCAGGTTGTATGCTGGTTAAAGGTGCTGGATCCTCACATGGCCGACTGTGGTTCAAGTCCCAGACCTGGTGGCTTGCTTTCTTGCTTTCCCATCCTCTCTCTCTCTGTGTCTCTATCTGGTCAAATTAAAAAATAATAATAACAAATGGAATTAAATAAATCTTTAAAAAAAGAAAAGAAACAAAACTGGCAAAGAGCAGTGATCACCAGACACTTTTCTGCTTAAGTCCATGTGAATTTCTCAATTTCATGCCATGTTGTACCACTACACTTTGGCTGGCAGCTTCTAGAATGGCCTTGTGATTCTATCTCCTCATGTCCACACCCTTGTGTAGTCCCCTCCCCTTGGGTATGGGTGGACTGGCTTTTGGCACACAGCAAGTGGCAGACATGATGGGAGAACACATCCAAGATTAAGTTCTAAAGACAGTTACTTGAGTTGTGCTTTCTTGCTAGCTCATCTCACTTGCTCTTGCTGATGAATGAAGTTGCCATGTGGAGGCCTGCCCTATGGAAATGCCCATGTGGCAAGCAGCAGAGGAAGGCCTCTGGATAACAGCTAGCATGGAACTAAGGCCTCACTCCAACAGCCTGGGAGGAAGTGGATCCTGCCCACAAACACTTGAGTGAACTTGGAAGTGGGTCCTCCTCCAGCTGAACCTTGAGATGACTATAGCCACTGGCCAATGCCTTGATTGCAGTCTGGGAGACACTGAGTCACAAGACCCAGCTGAACCACTCTCAAATTCCCAGCCCACAGAAACTGAGCTAGTAAGTGTTGTTTTAAGAAGTTGTTACATTTTAGAGTAATTTGTTATGCAGCAATAGATGATGAATATATACACTATGGTCATTCTGCACTTAGATCACTGGCATAATATGCTGTTGGCAAATGCAGCAACACAGCTGTGACAGTAAAACTGTTAAACTTGAACTCTAGTTCCTAGTAGGTAGAAAGGTGTCATAACACACAGAAGTTAAGGCTGCTAAGAAATCAAAGAGAATCTATTTGTGACCTGGAAATGGAAAATTTATCATTCCTAATAAGATCCAAAATGCTTATCATTTGTTGAACAGGGGAAGATGGAAGCAAGCAAGAACAAAAGTGGTGGTAAGAAGATTAAGTGGAGTCTTCGTTGTGCCATGGAGATGGGGTGCTGAAATGAAAAGACCTAGTACTCTAAGAGCACCAAGAATTCATGGAATAAAATAGTGATTACAGATAAAAACAAACTATCTGCTGCACATCAGATAAAGACACTCTGTCGAGTCTTCACTTCCTTCTCTACCTCCACCTCCCACCTGTTTTCCTTTCCACAAACTAAGATCTTATAAATATACCCCTATAGGCAGTGGAAACTGGCAATTTGTGAAACTTCTAAGCTTGACTTGCAGTCTACAGAAATAATATATACTATGTGTTTTTTAAATCACATTTGTATTAGGGCTAAATGATATGTGTAGTCTGTAGATTAGAGATTCCTAAGAATATACAAAAGAAAGATTCTAGGTAATCACTACATTCACTAGACACTTGTCATTCCAAGTGTGGTTCACACCTTTCTTCTTCAAATCTACACTTATTTAACCTGCCAGGCTGGAGGAGGTCAACTCTATGATTATTTTTAGTTTACCTCATAATCTTGGGATTTCACAGGAAATAGAGACCAGCTTTTCCCTGAACAGCTGAATCCTTTTCCTTTGCAAGAGTCAGGATAGGAGCTTTTCTTTCTAGAGAGATCTCTGGCTGGGACTCGCTGTTCCTGTACAGCTTTCAGAACCTCATGCATGCGCTTCTATTTAAAAGCTGTCTTGTCTACAAATGCTCAAGGGAGCAGACAATCTGGCTTCTTTCACTTTTTGTTAGTTTTTGCTGGAAATAAATTTCTGTGTTTTATCCAACAAGTGGAGATAGGACCCAGCAGAAAGGCGGCCTGGTAGAAGGTGGGCTGGAAACAAGGTTCACATTTCTGCCCGTATGCATCATGCATCTGACTGGATGATACAATATTGAAGTAAAGAACTTCAGTACCAGTTAGGAAACAACACTGTCCTGAGCCTTCTGGGTGTCCCCGCCATGATCCGGTACCTATGACCCAGCAGAGGTCTGCATGATGCTCAAAAGCCATCACGTTCTGGTTATTCTCACCTTGTGCAACATGGTTAAATTTTCTGGATATTATCCCTGGGTAAAGTATATGCTTAAGGCTCAAATTACTTGTGTTTATCTGGCTCCACCATTTAAACATCTCATTACAAGGTCTTAGAATTTTCATCTGTGAAACCTTAAGTTTAAATAAACTGTAATGCACCATAATTGATATGTGCTACTATTGTTTTTGAGTTGCTTGTCCAATTATGAATAATAGACTCATATCCCTAACTCTCTCCTTCTTCCATCTGCTAAGGCACTTTCTTGTCCCTCAGGCCTATGGAACTGTCCACAAAATTTAGCTATAGCTTAGTAGCACAGAGGGCTGGGGACCCAGGCTCCTTTTTGGGATGGTTGTAACTGTGGTTGTTGTAGGGATGTTTCACTCTTCATCACTAGCCCCATTTCAGAAATGCATTTGTGAACATGCTGCACATTTCCCCACCTTCTGCAACAAAGAGGGTGCCAGCATTACTCCATTTGCTCTGTCTCAAGACACACATCATGACCATCAAATACCGCCATCTTCTACTGGTATTTGGTCTCTGATTAGTGTTGCCAGATAAAATGTATGTGTGCCAAAGATACTTAAGTAAAACATCATTCATTGTTTGTGTGAAATTCAAATTAACTGGGCTTCCTGCTAAACCTGGCCATGCTAAAGCTCCATTAGTCTCTTTCCACTTCTAAGTCTCTTCCCTGCTTCTAACCTACTGGGAGGTGGTGGATAAACACAGAGCTTGAAATTATAGAGCTGCCAAGAGTATGAAGTTCTCAATTATTTTCCATCTGCCTTGCCTCCCCACAGTTTCATATACTACTCTATTCTGACCCAACTTATTTCCCCTACCCTTCTCTCCTGAAGACTCTTGGTCCCAGTTGTGTTCTTGGCAACCAGACTATCCTTTCTCAACTGTCAGGATCTTAAATGTGACATGCTTGAAGAAGGATTCTTGATTACACTCAGCCCTTCCTTCATTCCACTGGTTTCTGCTTCAATATTCTACACCTCAGTACATGGCATTGAGCGCCAATGACATACAAGCCACCTTGGTTGCTGATCTTTTCTGCACACATCCTTTCCAGTCATCAACAGGTCTGGTGGCTCATGGCTCCCTCTCCAGACATTCTCCAATCCACCCCTTCCTCTTCATTCTGACTACTAAAATCCTGTTCTATTCACTACTATGTCTAGTGCTGTGGAGTTAGCGGTTTTCTTAGAATAGCTCCTAATCGCCTTTCTCCCCATCCCCCCCCCATAGCAGAAAAAGGACCTGCCTGAAGCATCAATCAGATCTTTCACAAACCTCCTTTGGCTTCACTCAACCACTCCCTGCTGCTGCTACCAGGGCCCTCGACAGAGATGCAGGAAAGGAAGCTGAGCTGTGCTGAGAGGCTTGTACATTCTTACCGAGTGATAGTAGGCATAACAATGGTGCTTGAATAACACAATTAAAAACCAAAGCCTTGTGTGCTGATGGGTTGTATATCCAAAGGTCCCAGGGAAGAGAGGAAAATGCTCTGAACCTCCTTACCATACATAGCTGCCCAGAGAATTTGCAGAGAACAAAGGCCTCTGATTGCCCCCCACACCCTCCCCACCCCCGCACGCAAGCAATTATTTTTAGGTGAAACAAAGGTAAGAAAGTTTCTTTGGTGTCTCCTGACAATTAAAAGATGATGCAGGTAATATGCTTTGATCCCTTCCAAAAACTGTGTAATATTTTCTTCTGGTGAAACATATTTTCCAATGACATTTCAACAAATTAACAAGGGTAACTTTCAGAATGTGTGTTTTTCCACCTAACAATGCAAAAAACAACTGTTCTTTTTCTGCTTCATTAAACTGAACAGACTTGATATAAGGCTGGCCTTTTCTGCTAGTGCATAATCCCATGTAATATGAATATAGCAAAGAGCTAATAATCTCCCCCAACTAGGTTTCCTATTAACTATTTTTATCTCATGTTTCCCTGATGGTTAGGAAACACTTTATGGTTGGTTTACCAGAGAAACCCTCTGGAATCCCCTCTCACTTGATAGGGTAAAGCCAAAACCTATCTTTGCGGGTGAGGTTTCAAGAGTCCCACAATGATAAATAAACTAAATAAAAGATGAGGGTGGGGAGAGGCCAGTCCCATGGCCTGGTGGTTGGAGGAGTCAGATCTTACATGGCTGACCATGTGGTTCAAGCTGCCTGGACCTGACAGCTTGAAAAACATGCCAGGATTATGTGCATGCATGCCCCAAATCAAGACAAGATGGAGAAATGGAGGAGAAAGGACTATAGCATGATCATGCCCCATTGAGGGGTACTTTCTCCTTCTCTCCCTTTATGTTTCTCTCAGACAAGCACATATACCCTCTAGCAAATGAAAAAACAATGATAAAATAAAATGTGGGGACATAGTTTTGGAGGAAGTCTCCATGAGAGCATCCTCTCTGTACCAGTGCTTCTCTACTCTGGCTACACATTAGAGTCACCTGGGGAGCTTTTTAAAAAGCATCAGTACTTGGGCCTTATCTTCAGAGTTTCTGATTTAGTTGGCCTGGGGAAGTATCAGAATTTTTAAAAGTTTCCCAAGTAACTGTAAGGGACACTGACAGTTGAAAATCAATTCTCTAGAGAATGGTATATGCATTTGGACATTATTGTTATGTGTTGCATCAATCATTTAAAAAAAAATTATTTGTTGAATTTCCTGGTCTTCCTCCTCCCACAGCCTGTCCTGTCCCTGCAGTAGGTGACAGACCCAGCTTCAGGCCTCTGGCCAGCAAGGGACATTGAGGCAAGGGCACCTCTTTCCCCCACCTCACTTCCAGGACCCCCAGCCCAAGAACCCACCCACTAACCTGTCCTGTCCCTGCAGCAGGCGACAGATCCAGTGCCAGGCCTCTGGCCAAAAAGGGACATTGAGGCAGGAACACCTCTGTCCCCTCGCCTCACTTCCAGGACCCCCAGCCCAAGAACCTGCCCCCTAGGAGATACTGCTTTTCAGACACCTCAGAGTACTCCTCTTGAGACCACACTGGTAAAAACAACACAAGAGAGATTTCGACAAACATCAATTCGCAGCATAAGGGAAACACACTCACTCCTAGTCGGAAAAACGTTCCCGTAAGAGGTATTCAAAGGTGAATACATCTTCCAATGGCTAGAAGTAGAAGAAGAGCCTCAAGTCTGAATAAACAAGGAAATATGTCTCCATCGAAGGAAAATGGTAACTCCCCTCCATGTCTCGTAAACATGAAGGACGTTACCAAAATGTCAGACAAAGACTTTTTTTTTTTTTGAGAGATTTTCACTGTAGGGCGCGTGTGCTCGCCAGACAGACAGAGAGAGACATAGAGACAGAAAGCGAGAAATCACCCCCCAGGGGGGATGGTCACGCCGCAATCCCCTCTCCTCCATTCTCCTCTCGGGATCTTGGGCACGCACGCACACGCGCCCGGCGTGAGTTTTAAGCCACTGGGTCCAGGACACGAACCGCAGTCAACTACGTGGGAGTCCAGCGACATAGCCATTACACTAACTGCTGGT
>NW_006210084.1:1310070-1320273 GCF_000334495.1 Tupaia belangeri chinensis | reverse complement strand
ATAAGTGTTGGCAGGGGTGTGGTGAAAGGGGAACTCTTTTACACTGCTGGTGGGAATGTAAATTGGTCCAGCCACTATGGAGAACAATTTGGAGATTCCTCAAAAATCTACAAATAAAACTACCATATGACCCAGTAATCCCACTCCTCGGTATCTACCCAAACGACAGAAGAATTCTTCATTGGAAAAGTGGTTGCACATCAATGTTTATTGCAGCACTATTCACGATTGCTAAGACATGGAACCAACTCAAATGCCCCAGTACGGATTAATGGATTGAAAAACTGTGGCATATATACTCTATCGAACACTATTCAGCCATAAAAAAAAAATCAATAAAACCCTGACTTTTGACAGAAAGTGGAAGAATATGGAAGATTTACTGCTGAGTGAAGCAAGCCAGTCTATGAAGGAGAGACATTGTATGTCCCCACTTAATAAATACCGAGTGTCTGTACTCTATGACTGAAACTGATTGACCTAAGGTTGTACAAACACAAGAGATGGGGGTTAGTGCCAGATGTGGTGTGTGTGAAGAAGCGGGACCTGAAGAAGGACATTTGGAAGAGAGATACAGAGGCAGAGCATTGAGGGGATGGGGAGGTGTGGTATTATTGGTTGAAGACATTTTGATCAACTGGACTGGGGAGAAATGTTCACATATTGAAATGTTTACTTTGTAAGCTAAATAATGTGATTGAATGTATATAAAAATTAAAATTTAAAAAATTTAAAAAAATAATTTGTTTAATTATATGTATATTAATTTGACCAGAAAGAGACAAGGAGAGAAAGGGAAAGTGAGAAAGTAAGCCACTAGGTCTAGGACTCAAACTGTGGTCAGCCATGTGGGAATCTAGTACCTTAATCACCACACCAACGGCCGGCCTGCTGCATCATTCTTTACTGTGGGGGCTGTCCTGTGAGTTGTAGGATGTTCATCACCATTCTTGACCTCCATCTACTAGATGCCATTAGCATTCTCTCTTCTTGTAATAACCAAAAATCCCCGCAGGCATTACCAAGTGTCTCTGGAGAGTAAAACTTCCCCACAAGACAGAATCACTGTTTTGGCCGTTGTTGTGGTTTTAAAGTTCCTCCCTCCACTTTACAATTTCAATGAATTTTAGTCTATGAAATAAACTGACAATTTGACTAACATAGGGGAAAAACATATTAATTTTATCAGAAATAAGCACACACATACATAAGAGACTCAAAGGAGGAATTGATGACTGAAGGTTTTTGTATCACTGCAGAGGCTGGAAGCTAAGCTAAGAAAGGGTGAGGGGAGAAAATGCAGAAAATCTTGTCTTTCTGGGCAAGGTGTCAGACCTCTGATCTCCTACTTCCTGTGCCAAGCAGATAAAAAAAGAGAAACTCAGAAGTGCAATACTGCTTACTTTACTAGTGTAAAGACATGTAAATGTCTTTTACAAAGGTTAGCTTTAAAAACAAAAACAAACAAACAAAAAAACTAAATATGTACCTGCAGCTTCTCTGAATAGTCAAGGAAGTAGTATTCAGAGGTGGCATATTTTGGCTCCCTACAACTGCATGTGCAATGTAGTCACACAAATAGTATGGTGGATGGGTAGGTGGGGGGTTGGAGATTCAGCTCTCTAAAATATAATTTTAAGAACTGAAAGCCTGTTCAACTTCCCATTCCTAGTCGGATCGGTGGTGTTCCATAACTCTATGCTGAAATACTTTTCCTCTAGATTACAAGCATACAGACTAAATTGGCCCTATGTTATTTATAGTCTATACTTGAATACACAAGGCCACGATCAAAAATATTACAATAATTTGGGGCCAGAAGGTGGCATGGTGGTTAAGGCGTTGGACTCCCACATGGTCAACCACAGTTCAAGTCCCAGACCCAGCAACTTGAATATCACACAAAGGGTTTCTTGGAACTTTGAGTTGAACTCATGCTCTTCCCTGACCTATCCAGACACCCATTCTAGGTAAGGGCCTTGCCACACAGCAGGCTGCCTGTGGTTGCAGGGCTTATCGGCTAGGACCAATGGCTCATCCTCTCCCCCACTTGCCTTTGGACTCTCAGGATTTGGATGTTTTACATAGTGCTCAGGGTGGTGAGTGCCATGCAATCTCTTCTTAGTTACTGACTTGAAGCTCAGCAGCTCAGTTTCAGGCATATCTGCTTTCTAGAAACAGGGAGGACTTTGGGTCACCCAGGACCAGTGACAAGAGTGCAGGGAGCTGGTGAGCAACAGGGAGGCAGAGCAGAAGAGAGATTGCCAATTTCCTACTCCTGCACACATGTGAATGCTCAGAAATACTTTGACTAATTTAGGAAGGAATGTGTAGATCACCAGATGACTAGGAACTATCACAGAGGCACAAGAAATATGAGCAACCAACAAAAAGTCTCTCTCCCAAGGGAGAACATCAATTCCTCATTACCCACAGACAACACAATGGAACTAGTGGAAATGTCCGATGAAGAATTCAGAATATCTATAGTGACCAAACTAAATGAGATGCAAGAGAAAAGAGACAATGAGCTCTGGGAGATGAGGCAGTTCTTTCACGACTTGAAAGAAGAAATAAACACCATAAAAAAGAATCAAAGAGAATTGTAAGAGATGAAGAATGTAATACAGGAGAAGAAGCCACGGGCCTTCAGGATAAGGTTCCACATGGCTACTGTGAACTAGATTTTTAAGGGAATGAAGACTTTCTACTAATAATTCAGCCTCCAACAAAAGAGCTAGCGGCAGAAGAAGCCACGGGCCTTCAGGATAAGGTTCCACATGGCTACTGTGAACTAGATTTTTAAGGGAATGAAGACTTTCTACTAATAATTCAGCCCCAAACAAAAGAGCTAGCGGCAGAAGAAGCCACGGGCCTTCAGGATAAGGTTCCACATGGCTACTGTGAACTAGATTTTTAAGGGAATGAAGACTTTCTACTAATAATTCAGCCTCCAACAAAAGAGCTAGCGGCAGAAGAAGCCACGGGCCTTCAGGATAAGGTTCCACATGGCTACTGTGAACTAGATTTTTAAGGGAATGAAGACTTTCTACTAATAATTCAGCCTCCAACAAAAGAGCTAGCGGCAGAAGAAGCCACGGGCCTTCAGGATAAGGTTCCACATGGCTACTGTGAACTAGATTTTTAAGGGAATGAAGACTTTCTACTAATAATTCAGCCTCCAACAAAAGAGCTAGCGGCAGAAGAAGCCACGGGCCTTCAGGATAAGGTTCCACATGGCTACTGTGAACTAGATTTTTAAGGGAATGAAGACTTTCTACTAATAATTCAGCCTCCAACAAAAGAGCTAGCGGTAGGGAGCCCCCCTCTGCGCCCCCAGCCTTCTCTCTCGGTCTCTCAGTTCCTGTCTCTCCCTGCTTCTATCTTCCCTTTTTTTTTTGGTAATATTTCCTTTTTACTCCTTTTTTTTTTTAAAAAGAGGCCCAGTTTTTCTCTGGCCCTTAGCTCCGCCTTCCTTCTTGTTAATTTTCGCTCTGCTCCTCCCATCCAGGCAGAAGAAGCCACGGGCCTTCAGGATAAGGTTCCACATGGCTACTGTGAACTAGATTTTTAAGGGAATGAAGACTTTCTACTAATAATTCAGCCTCCAACAAAAGAGCTAGCGGCAGAAGAAGCCACGGGCCTTCAGGATAAGGTTCCACATGGCTACTGTGAACTAGATTTTTAAGGGAATGAAGACTTTCTACTAATAATTCAGCCTCCAACAAAAGAGCTAGCGGCAGAAGAAGCCACGGGCCTTCAGGATAAGGTTCCACATGGCTACTGTGAACTAGATTTTTAAGGGAATGAAGACTTTCTACTAATAATTCAGCCTCCAACAAAAGAGCTAGCGGCAGAAGAAGCCACGGGCCTTCAGGATAAGGTTCCACATGGCTACTGTGAACTAGATTTTTAAGGGAATGAAGACTTTCTACTAATAATTCAGCCTCCAACAAAAGAGCTAGCGGCAGAAGAAGCCACGGGCCTTCAGGATAAGGTTCCACATGGCTACTGTGAACTAGATTTTTAAGGGAATGAAGACTTTCTACTAATAATTCAGCCTCCAACAAAAGAGCTAGCGGTAGGGAGCCCCCCTCTGCGCCCCCAGCCTTCTCTCTCGGTCTCTCAGTTCCTGTCTCTCCCTGCTTCTATCTTCCCTTTTTTTTTTGGTAATATTTCCTTTTTACTCCTTTTTTTTTTTAAAAAGAGGCCCAGTTTTTCTCTGGCCCTTAGCTCCGCCTTCCTTCTTGTTAATTTTCGCTCTGCTCCTCCCATCCAGGCAGAAGAAGCCACGGGCCTTCAGGATAAGGTTCCACATGGCTACTGTGAACTAGATTTTTAAGGGAATGAAGACTTTCTACTAATAATTCAGCCTCCAACAAAAGAGCTAGCGGCAGAAGAAGCCACGGGCCTTCAGGATAAGGTTCCACATGGCTACTGTGAACTAGATTTTTAAGGGAATGAAGACTTTCTACTAATAATTCAGCCTCCAACAAAAGAGCTAGCGGCAGAAGAAGCCACGGGCCTTCAGGATAAGGTTCCACATGGCTACTGTGAACTAGATTTTTAAGGGAATGAAGACTTTCTACTAATAATTCAGCCTCCAACAAAAGAGCTAGCGGCAGAAGAAGCCACGGGCCTTCAGGATAAGGTTCCACATGGCTACTGTGAACTAGATTTTTAAGGGAATGAAGACTTTCTACTAATAATTCAGCCTCCAACAAAAGAGCTAGCGGCAGAAGAAGCCACGGGCCTTCAGGATAAGGTTCCACATGGCTACTGTGAACTAGATTTTTAAGGGAATGAAGACTTTCTACTAATAATTCAGCCTCCAACAAAAGAGCTAGCGGTAGGGAGCCCCCCTCTGCGCCCCCAGCCTTCTCTCTCGGTCTCTCAGTTCCTGTCTCTCCCTGCTTCTATCTTCCCTTTTTTTTTTGGTAATATTTCCTTTTTACTCCTTTTTTTTTTTAAAAAGAGGCCCAGTTTTTCTCTGGCCCTTAGCTCCGCCTTCCTTCTTGTTAATTTTCGCTCTGCTCCTCCCATCCAGGCAGAAGAAGCCACGGGCCTTCAGGATAAGGTTCCACATGGCTACTGTGAACTAGATTTTTAAGGGAATGAAGACTTTCTACTAATAATTCAGCCTCCAACAAAAGAGCTAGCGGCAGAAGAAGCCACGGGCCTTCAGGATAAGGTTCCACATGGCTACTGTGAACTAGATTTTTAAGGGAATGAAGACTTTCTACTAATAATTCAGCCTCCAACAAAAGAGCTAGCGGCAGAAGAAGCCACGGGCCTTCAGGATAAGGTTCCACATGGCTACTTTCTCCTCCATTCTCCTCTCAGGATCTTGGGCACGCACGCACACATGCCCGGCGTGAGTTTAAGCCACCGGGTCTGGGACTCGAACCGCGGTCGACTACATGGGAGTCCAGTGACATAGCCATTATGCTAACTGCTGGTCCCAATAAATAATTTTTTTCAAAAAGCAGATTAGATCATGCAGAAGATCAAATCTCTAGAGTAGAAGATAAAACCTCTGACCTAGAAAAAATTATCAAAAAGACTGAGAAAACAACCAAGAAAAAAAGAATAATATACAAGAAATACTAGATACCATCAAGCGCCCAAACATCCAGATAATTGGTATTCCAGAAGAGGAAGAAAATAATAATTGTATTGATAATTTATCCCATGAAATAATGGAAGAAAACTTTCCAAATCTAGAAGGGCATTCAAATATCCAGACCCAAGAAATACATAGGACCCCAAATAGAATCAACACAACAATATCCTCTCCAAGGCACATCATAGCCAGATTGGCCAAAACCACAGACAAAGACAAGATACTAAAATTGGCAAGAAGGAAACATTAAGTTACTTACAAAGGTTATCCCATCAGGCTAACATCAGGCCTCTCATCAAAAACAATGCAGGCAAGAAAAGAATTGGGAAATATAGTCAAAGTATTAAATGAAGAGCAATTTCAACCAAGAATATACTATACTCAGCAAAATTATTCTTCATATGGGAAAAACAGATGAAAACATTTTCAGATAAACAAAACCTGAAAGAATTTACCAACTCCACACCAGCTCTTCAAGAGGTTCTGAAGGGAGAGCTATAGCAGGAAAACTAAAAAAGATAGACCGATATAAGAGAACAAAATATAACCAAGAAAACAGCTAACTTAATGATAGAACAAGTCTGTAAATATGGATAATAACGTTGAATGTTAATGGATTAAATTCTCCAATCAAGAGACACAGACTGGCTGAATGGATAAAAGAAACAGAAACCCTCTATCTGTTGCCTACAAGAAACATACCTTATGGATAAAGACATACATAGACTAAAAGTGAAGGGCTAGAAAAAGATATTCCATGCAAATGGAAATCAAAAAAAGGACTGGAGTTGCAATACTGATTTCAGACAAAATAGGCTTTAAGACAAAGATTGTTAAAAAGAGATAAAGAAGAGCATTATGTAGTAGTAAATTCGCTAATTCATCAAGAAGACATAATGCTTATAAATATCTGTGCACCCAACTCAGGAGCACCTAAATACATGAAGGTAAGACTACGGGAACTAAAAGTAGAGACAGAGTGTAACATTATAATTGTTGGGGATCTCAACATACCATTATCTCATTTAGACAGATCTTCTAGATAAAAAAAATAAGCAGAGAGATACAGGACCTAAACGATACTATAAATCAAAAATGGGCTTGACAGACATCTATAGAACTTTCTACCCTAAGACCAAAAAACATACATTTTTCTCACCTTGACATGGAATCTTTTCAAAGACTGACCATATGATAGGGTACAAATTAAGCCTTTACAGATTCAAAGGCATAGAAACTATATTCAGCATCTTCTTGGACCATGATGGAATTAAACTCAGTATTAATTTCAAGAAACATCCTTGAAAATAAACAAACCTACTTCTGAATGACTTCTTAATAATCGAAGAAATTAAGTCTGAAGTCAAAAAACTTACGGATATGATGTCTTTACTCTGGTGGGTACTTTATTGCAGCAGAAGATGGCTGTGCCTCCCACGTACGTCGATCTGGGCAAGCCTGCCAGGGATGTCTTCACCAAGGGCTACGGATTTGGCCTAATAAAACTCGATTTGAAAACAAAGTCTGAGAATGGATTGGAATTTACCAGCTCAGGCTCAGCCAACACTGAGACCACCAAAGTGACGGGCAGTCTGGAAACCAAGTACAGATGGACTGAATGTGGCCTGATGTTTACAAGAAGTGGAACACTGACAACACGCTAGGCACCGAGATCACCGTGGAAGACCAGCTTGTGTGTGGACTAAAGCTGACCTTTGACTCTTCCTTCTCACCTAACATGGGGGAAAAATGCTAAAATCAAGACAGACTACATGTGGCAGCACATCAACCTGGGCTGCGACGTGGATTTTGACATTGCTGGGCCTTCCATCTGGGAGCTCTGGTGCTAGGCTATGAGGAGTGGCTGGCTGGCTATCAGATGAATTTTGAGACCGCGAAGTCCCAAGTAACCCAGAGCAACTTCACAGTGGGCTACAAGACTGATGAATTCGGGAACCAGCAGTTAGCGTAATGGCTATGTTGCTGGACTCCCACGTAGTCGACCGTGGTTCGCATCCTGGACCCGGTGGCTTAAAACTCACGCCGGGCGTGTGTGCGTGCGTGCCCAAGATCCCGAGAGGAGAATGGAGAAGGGATTGCAGCATGACCATCCCCCCTGGGGGGTGATTTCTCGCTTTCTGTCTCTATGTCTCTCTCTGTCTGTCTGGCGAGCGCACATGCCCTATAGCAAAAACCTCTCAAAAAAAAAAACTGATGAATTCCAGCTTCACACTAATGTGAATCAGAGTTCGGTGACCTTATTTACCAAAAGGTGAACAAGAAGTTGGAGACTGTTGTAAATCTCACCTGGACAGCAGGAAACAGTAACATGCGCTTTGGAATAGCAGCCAAGTATCAGATCCACCCCGATGCCTGTTTCTCAGCTAAAGTGCACAACTCCAGTCTGATAGGCCTAGGATACACTCAGATCCTAAAGCCAGGCATCAAACTGATGCTGTCAGTTCTGCTGGATGGCAATAACGTCAATCCTGGTGGCCACAAACTTGGTCTAGGACTGGAATTTCAAGCATAAATGAATACTGTACAATCGTTTAATTTTAAACTGTTTTGCAGCATAGATACCTTCGGAATTTAGTGTACCTTTGAATGTATGTCTGGGATGCAAGTGTTCCTAAATATCACGTTAGATCTCCAGGTTAAAGATGATTCAGCTTTAAGGTGTTACCCTTTAGAGGTACAGAAGAGACCCAATTTAAAAAAAAAAAAAGTCATTTCAGCTATAGGCATGGCTGGGTGAGGGTTCATGGTGGCCCTTCTAGAGATGCCAGGTGGTTTTGTTTGTTTGTTTGTGGTTTGGTTTTGTTTTGTTTTTAAATCTAAAAATGGCTGCAAGTGGAAGTTGATACTATGGAGGCACTTTGTAAGTTCCCACTGAGTAAATGAATCATATTTTGACTTCCTGAGAATTGAACCTTAGTTTCCTAACCTTAATTGATTAGAGGCTCATTTGCTTGATGGTGTGTACAAACTCCTAGGCAGATCTTTATGACCGATTTCCACCCCACTCCATCATCACTTCCTTTACACCAAAGTAGTCTGCTGGATATGGTAGCTGTTTCTTTTGTGCCATTTTGGGGTGGAGGGGGTGTATGTGATGAAGCCAATCATTCAGGACTCAATTCCTTCATGTGTTATGTTTTTTATTTATTTTTTTGTCCTTATACCAGAGTATGAAATAGCTTCTAGGAGCTCCAGCTGAAAGCTGGGAAGAGTCTGTGTGGTTGTAATCACGTGGTGACAGCACTCTGAATCCAAATTGGACTTCTGTTGTATTCTCACCACACAATTTATTTTTTAGCAGTTCAATGGATACATTTTAGAGTCTTCCATTTTGTGTGTAATTAGATCCTCCCCTTCAACTGCTGTAATTAACATCACTTAAAATAAAACTTGAATAAAATATTGAAAAAAAACTTATGGAAACAAATGATGAGTTCACGAGTGTCCATATCTATGGGACACTGCAAAAGCAGTCATAAGAGGGAAATTCATAGCAATTAGTGCACATAAGAAAAAGATGGAAAGGTGACAGACAACCTAACATCATGCCTCAGGAAATTGGAAAAACAAACAAAAAAACACATCAAAACCCCAAAAATGCCAGAAATGCTAGGAGAAAAGGAATAATAAAGATTCACGCAGAAATCAATGAACTAGAAAATAAATGAACCATACAGAAAATAAAGCAAAAGCTGGTTCTTTGAAAAGATAAACAAGATTGACATACCATTAGCTAGACCAATTAAGAAGAAAAGAGAAAGGAACCAGATAAATACAATTCACAATAAAACAGGCAATATGACAACAGACACAACAGAAATACAAAACATCATTAGAGGATACTGAGCAACTATATGCCAACAAACAATAAAACCGAGATGAGATGGACAAATTCCTGGACACATACAATCTACCAAGATTGAATCAGGAGGACATCGAAAGTCTGAATAGACCCACAACAAGCAATGAGATTGAATCAGTAATGAAGAAAAGCCCAAGTCCTTATGGCTTCACTTTTGAATTCTATAAAACTTTTAAAGAGGAGTTAATCCCCATTTCATTTGAGTTATTATTAAAGATCCAAGAGGAAGGAAACCTCCCAAATTAATTTTATGAAGCTTTCATCACCTTCATCCCCCAAACAGACAAGGACTTAGGAAGGAAAACTACAGACCAATATGGCTGATGAATATAGAGGCAAACATTCTCACAAGATATTATCAAATCATATCCAACAACTTATTAGAAAAAGATTATGCATCACTACCAGGTAGGCTTTATTACAGGGAAACAAAGGTGTTCAACATACACAAACCCTTAAATATAATACACCATATTAACACAAAGAAAAATTAAAAACATATGGTAGTTTTAATTAATGCAGAGAAAGCATTTGATAAAATACAACATTCTGGGGACTCACAGGTGGCATGGTATTAAGGCGCTGGACACTCCCACATGGCAGACCACGGTTTGAGTCCCAAACCTGGTGGCTTGCCTTCTCACTTTCTCTTTCTCTCTCTCTCTTTCTCTCTCTCTCTCTCTCTCTCTCTCTCTCT
>NW_006210084.1:1298595-1309430 GCF_000334495.1 Tupaia belangeri chinensis | reverse complement strand
GACACAAAAAAGTAGAAGGACATCCCATGTTCCTGGATTGGAAGGATTAATATAATCAAAATGGCAATTCCACTCAAATTAATCTACATATTTAACGTAATTCCAATCAAAACACCAGAGACATTCTTCACAGATCTAGAAAATACAATCGTAGAATTTGTCTGGAATCATAAAAGACCTCTTATTGCCAAAGCAATTCTGCACACAGCTATAAAGCTATGGTAATCAAACAGCATGATACTGGCACAAAAACAGACATGTGGACCAATGGAACAGAATAAAGACCCCAGAAATAAACCCCAAAGCTTACAGTCAACTGATTTTTGACAAAAGACACCAGTCAATCCATTGGGAAAAGAAAAACCTCTTTAGCAAATGGTGCTGGAAAAACTGGGTATCCACCTGCAGAAAGATGAAACTGAGTCCTCTCCTTTCACCATTAACAAAAATCAACTCAAATGGATAAAAGATCTAAACCTAAAACCTCAAACTATAAAACCACTGGTGGAAAACACTAGGAAAACTCTGGGAGACATTGGGGTAGCAGAGATTTCTTAAATAAGATTCCCAAAGCATGGGCAATAATCCCTAAAATAGACAAATGGGACTATATCGGATTAAGAAGTTTCTGCACAAGAAAGGAAACAGTAATTATTGTGATTCAACAACCCTCAGAATGAGAGAATATTTTTGTAAAACACCTCAGATAAGGGACTGATAACTGAAATACACAGGGAACTCAAGCAGCTTACTCAGAAAAAAAAAAAAAAAAACCCATTTAAAAGATGGGAAAATGAGCTGAACAAAAATCTAAGGAAGACATATGAACAGCAAAAAAAGCATATGAGGAAATGCTCAACATCCCTTATAATAAGGGAGATACATATTAAAACCACAATTCTTCCTCCCTCATCAACCATAAAAATAAAGTCAAATAAAATGATTCTAAAAAAAAAGATGAGAAAATGAGCTGAGCAAAAATCTCTGTAAGGAAGACATACAAACAGCCAAAAAGCATATGAGGAAATGCTCAACATCCCTCATCATAAGGGAGATTCAGATTAAAACCACAATGAGATATCACCTAACCTCTGTCAGAATAGCAAAGGTTAAAAATACAAAAGGTCTAAGTGTTGGCAGGGTAGTGGTGAAAGGGGAACTTTCCTCCACTGTTGGTGGCAATGCAAACTGGTTCAATCACTGTGGAAATCAATATGGACGTTCCTCGAATAGCTACAAATAGAACTACCATATGATCCAGCAATCCCACTTCTGGGTATCTACCCAAAGAACAGGAGAATGCTCAGTCAGAAAAGCGCTTGCACATCTATGTTTATTGCAGCATTATTCACAATTGCCAAGACATGGAACCAACCCAAATGTCCACAAACAAATGAATGAATTGAAAAACTATGGCACATATACTCCATGGAATACTATTCAGCCATAAAAACCAAAAAGGCCCTGGAATTTGATAGAGGGTGGACAAATATGGAAGATTTGTTGCTGAGTGAAGTAAGTCAGGCTATGAGAGACATTGTATGTCTCCACTTAACATATATGTACTGTCTGTACTCTATGGTAGAGACTGAAAGACTGGAGAACATAAAAGTATTAAAAATTGTAATGGACCCTAGAGACAAAGTGAAAAGAGAGTGTAGGAGGGGAAGAGCATAGGAAATTTTGGGGGGAGATGCAGAGGTAAGACACTTGTAGGAGACAGGTAAAGTTTATTATCTGTTGACAAGGATGTGTGTGGTGGTCTCAACTGGGCTGTACTGAGGTGTATATCATGCTGAGTAAAGTCTCTTCACAATCTAAATGATGTATAATGATTTAATGTATGAATAATAAATAAAACCCCCCAGGGGGAATGGTCACACTGCAATCCCTTCTCCTCCATTCTCCTCTCAGGATCTTGGGCACGCATGCATACGCACCCAGCGTGAATTTAAGCCACCAGGTCCGAGACTCGAACTGCGGTCGACTACGTGGGAGTCCAGCGACATAGCCATTACGCTAACTGCTGGTCCCGTACATGTATAGTATTCTCAACTGAACTGGTCTGAGAAGTATTTCATGTTAGGTAAATTCTTTTTACAAGCCAAATGATGTATAGTGATCGAATGTTTAAAAAAATGAGAATAAATAATGATAATAATAATCTGAAAAAAAAGAAAAGCCATTTAATGATGATGATGTGGATAGTAATGTCTTTATCTTAACTGATAGGCATGGTAATCATGCAGGAAAAAGAAATGTTATACACTGTAAAGATATAAGTGATTAAATGTAATATAAAAAAAATAATAAAAGAAAGGGAAAAAAAGAGAAAATCACACCAGGTGAGTACAAGAAAATCAGAGGAGGAGCATGGGGACAGGGGAGACTGCAGTGTGGCTATCCCCCACTGGGGGTGATTTCTCACTTTCCCTCTCACTGTCTCTCTCTGGCAAGCATATGCACCCTCTGGCAAAACCTAAATGTATATAATATATATAATTTTTTCATAATGTTAAAGAACTATCTCTGAAAGAATATATATACATATGTATTTCCATAATGTTAAAACTCTCTCTGAAAGTAATCAAATTAACAGCTCTCTAATCTAGTCCATTTTTTTTCTATAGGTAGCCTCTTACATTCCACACTGTTCCAGAGGAAATTTTCTTTTCTTTTCTTTTCTTTTTTTTTTCTTTTTTTGAGAGATTTTTGCTATAGGGTGCATGTGCTCACCAGAGATACAGGATTGACTGCAAGTTGAATTCCAGGGCTGGCCAGTCTAAAACGTACCTGGCACATGGGCATGACCCATCTCTGTCCAATGAGTACATATACCCTCTAGCAAAGTTTTTTTAAAAAAATAAGTAGTAGGAGAAGAGGAGAGATCCCACCACCATCATCCATCATGCCGCACACACAAGCACTGAGGAAAGGCCATGTGAGAATATAGTAAGAGGTCAGCTGTCTGCAAGCCAGGAAAAGAGCCTTCACTAGGAACCAACGGCTGGCACCTTAATCTTAGATTTTCCAGTCTCCAGAACCATGAGAAACTAAATTTGCATTGTTTAAGCCACCATGTCTATGGTATTTTGTCATAACAGACTAAGCTAACACAGCCAGCTTGATGAGTGAAAAATGAACTCATTGTTCTATTAATTAATTTGATCTTTAGGGAGATCATTTTGTCTATGGCCACTTTTCATATCCCTGGGAAAATTCCAAGACTACTGGGGGGACTTTAAAGTGAAATGTTATAAAAATCATAACACATAGAGAACTAGAATAAAGATCATTTCCACAAAGCTAGAATTACGTTCCTTAGAGTACTGCATTTTTTTCTTATTTAAAAAAATTTTTAGAGAGACATTTTTACTATAGAGTGCATACCTTTGCCTGAAAGAGAGAGAGATACAGAAAGTGAGAAATCACCCCCCAGGGGGTATGGCCACAGCACAATCCCTTCTCTATTCTCCTCTCAAGAACTTGGGCATGCACGCACACGTGCCAAACGTGAGTTAAGCCGCTGGGTCCGGAACACAAACTGTGGTCAACTACATGGGAGTCCAGTGATGTAATCATTACACCATATGCTGGTCCCCATTTTTGAAACATCTGTATCTGGGCAGCAGGTGGTATGGTGGCTAAGGGCACTGGACTCTCACATGGCTAACCACAGTTTGAGTCCTGTACCTGGTGTCTTGCTTTCTCACTTTCCCTCTTTCTCTCTCACTCTGTTCCTCTCTGGTCAAATGAAAATAAATAAATAGTTAAGTAAAATAATTCTTCTTAAAATTCTTTTTATTAATTTTATGTATTCATTCATTTCTTTTCATTTGACCAGCGAGAGAGCAAGAGAGTGAGAAAGTGAGAATGCAAGCCACCAGGTCCGGGACTTGAACCATGGTCAACCATGTGGGACTGTCCAGAACCTTAACCACCACACCACCTGCTGGTCCCTTTTTTAAAAAATTATTTATTATTTTTATTTATTCATTCTAAAATAATTCTTAATAAAACACACATCCGTATCAATCAGAATAAATGTTTTTGCTGAAATCCATTTATGTAAATTCCCTTTGCTTTTAGTCTCCACTTGTCTCTTTTTAAAGACCTTAATACACTGCCACCAAGGTAACAAGAAAACTCTTTTGCATTTGTATATATATAGTTTGCAACATGTGTGCTAAAACTATTTGATCCCTTCAAGCACCATAATAGGTAGGTGATATTGAGGCTGACTGGACAGTATGGATGGGGGAAGGAACTTATTATTGACTTACTGACTTGGAGGATATGAAGGTGCCAAGGCTAAAACATGAAAACATGTTGAAGTCAGCATACTCGGGTCTCCATGTAAACCTCACCAAGGCCTTCTACAATCCACACACACACATGCACACACACACACAAAATAGGTAGGAGTAAACTGAAGATAATTTTACCTCTTTGTATCTAGAAAAGAGATGTGAGCTGAGAAGAGTTCAAATGTGACCAGCCCAAGCAGAGGCCTGCAGCTAAGGCAACAATACTCCTTCCTCTATGGGTAATGATGTTCTAATAAGCAACTGCAGGCAAATGAAGTCAACAATTCTCAGAAGCAGAGCAGCATCTAGTTAAGTAAGCAGCACCCAGGGGAAGGTCTGGGGAGGTGTTTGGAAGGGACTTCCAAGATCAGAATGAGGGAGGTCTTACTATTGTACAGAAAGGTTGGGTCTGCTTGTGAGAAATGATCATAAATATACAGTAGTTATTATATGTATATTATCCAATATATGGAAAAGGAAACAAAGTTCAGAGACCCGAAATAGCTCCCCCAGAATCACACAACTGTTAGTGCCAAAATTTGAACTCAGATCTTCAGACTTGAACCTATGAATGAATTTTCTTGGCTTCAAAGCCTCCATCTTAAATAGACTACATTTTTTTGAGGACTGCTTCAGAACCCATTTTTTATTGCCCATTGCACAGATTGTGCATTTCTTTGCCAAGTGAATTCTATGCTAAAGTGCATTGTGGAGATGCCATTAGTCCATTAGTGAGTATGTGTGTTCTTTTTTTTTTTTTTAAGAATTATTTATTTAATTTTATTTATTATTATAATTATTTTTAAAATTTTACTATAGGGTGAGAAAGAGAAAGAGAGAGAGAAAGTGAGAAAGCAAGCTGCCTGGTCTGGGAATCAAACCATGGTCAGCCATGTAGAAGTCCAGTGCCTTAACCACCACATCATCTGATGGCTCCGAATATACTGTTTTTTACCAGATGTATCCCAATGGAAATGGATGGATATCCATTGGCCCAGTATCAGTACACTCAGTCACACTGTACTCTTCTATCTCTGGCACTCACCCAGCTTATTCCCAACTAAAGACCTAGAAGTTAGCGTAATGGCTATGTCGCTGGACTCCCACGTAGTTGACCGTGGTTCGTGTCCTGGACCCGGTGGCTTAAACCAACTAAAGACCTTGGCTGTAATTGTTTTCTGTGCCTGAGTTGTCCTTCTTCTCCCAATATTCTTATGAATAGCACCTTCTTGTCAAGACAATTTAAATATCACCTCTTTAGAAAGGATCTTCCTGACTACCCCATCTAAGTGGGACATTTATTGACTGGTGTATTCATTCATGAAAGTAGTTTCATAAGAGCAGGAACCAGATTTTTCTTTTCTTTTCTTTTCTTTTTGGATAGGTTTTTGCTATAGGGCATGTGCACTCGCCAGACAGACAGAGACAAAGAGACAGAAAGTGAGAAATCACCCTCCAGGGTGGATGGCCATGCCACAATCCCTTCTCCTCTGTTCTCCTCTCGGGATCTTGGGCACACACGCACACGCACCCAGCATGAGTTTTTTAAGCCGCCGGGTCCAGGATGCAAACCGCAGTCGACCACATGGGAGTCCAGCGACATAGACATTACGCTAACTGCTGGTCCCAGGAACCAGATTTATCTTACTGAGGACATTCCTTGTGTCAACCACCTGGTGAAGCTGAGGACCCAGAAGCTGAGGACCCACCATCTCAAAGAGTTTAGAAGATGGTGGAGCAGCTAATGTAGGGAGCCTGGCTTCTGAAATATTTCATGGAGCTTAATAACACATCTGCCATCCCCTGCCAACCAACAAGAAATTGTGACATAAGAAAGAAAGAAATATTGAGTCTGCCATTGAAACTCTTGGGCTATTTGGTACAATGTTTAACCTCTTCTAACAAATACATGACTAAACTGCATAGAATTCTACTTAATCTCTCTTTGCCTTACTACAGATAACTCAAAGTTTAAGATTCAGTTCACTTACCTCCTCCAGGAAGATTTCCTTGACTTCCACCTGGCTGGTTTTTGTGTTTTCACAAGCACCATAGGCACTATTTCAACCTGTACTTACCACATTGCATTACATATTATGTTCCCCACACTTGTGACTATGCTTTTTCTATCAGAAACTGTATCTTTTTCTCCTTTGTGTCTTCATGGCCTATTAGGGTGTCCCACACCATAATAAGTCTTTGTTAAATAAACAAATCTTGGGTAGACAGTTCAGGTTTTAATAAAGGTCAATATTATTCCTTTGTAATGGTTAATAGTATTAGAAACATTTAGAATTTGAGACAAAAAGTGGGGGAAAGGTTTGCAAGTATGAATTCATTTGTATGAAAAGAAACCCTGGTGCTACTTGGACTGAATAAAGACACAATAATCATTACATAATTCCAGAAAATAGAGATGCATCTAGAAAAATACTACTTTTAACCCTGTTGATATCAATCCAATAAATATTGAAGACACATTATGAAAAAATAACTGTGCCAAATAAGAAAGAAGACAATACTTCTGCCAGTTAACATTTCATAATTTTTAAAGAAGTATTTTATTTAACTGTATTTATTTTCATTTTAATTTGACCAGATTGGGGAGGGGGGAGAGAAATGAAAAGTGAGAAAGCAAGCCACCAGGTCTGGGACTCAAACCATGGTCAGCCATATGGGAATTCAGCCCCCTTAACCACCACACCACCTGCTGGCCCCAACATTTCATAATTTTATGACTTTGTGATTGTGAACACCCACATAAGATATTTTTAAAACTTGGCAGTTACATTGGGAAGATTTACATCCAGAACCAAGCATTATGGAAATAGAGCTTGCATGGATTTCTTTCATCACAGTTTCACTACAAACCAGCACCACTGAGTCATTTGTAGATTCTAACCATTCATTTAGTGGTTTCTCCTAAGTGGATTGGACAGTCATATGCCACCTGGCAGCTTCAAGGTGTGGGTTATCTGTCCTTTTCCCTAGGGACAAGTAGCCATTCCTCAAGCACATGCACACTCACAGAAAAGGTGTGAGGAAAGACCTTTGGCAAGAGAAGCCTCTAGCACAGCAGGCTGAGTCTCTGTACAGAGTTGGGATTGTTGACCCACTGATTGTGTCTGAAAGCCTTTTCAGTCACACAAAACCCTGGTTTCACCATTAGCATATCAGAGGTGGCGCAGTGGTGGGAAATGCTACAGGCAACAAAGGACACGGCGCAGTAGCATTGTCTCATTGGTGCTTACAGAAGCAGAAAAAGCGATAATCGGACCAGGGCTGCGATGATGGACAGATGGAGACATACTTTCTCAAGGGACAGTCTTTCACTCCTCCATCCCCCACCACCACTTCTGCCATTCTCAAGACTGCCCACCCCCTTCCATAGGCACAGTTCCTCAATCAGTATAAAAGGAAAAGCCAGAATCAAAACCTCACTGTAGCTAAAATGAAGACACATTTTCACCTTTAACTTGAACCATGACTAGAAGGGATTTGCAATTTTTTTCAGACTTGAAAGTCTTATTTGAAACATAACGTGATGCTAAACAGGCGAGTCAGTTGCCAGTTACTAATAGCGTCATAGACAGACTCACTCTTTATGTTGCTGCAGCACCTCTTCCCAGGAATCAGCCATCTTATTATTTTCTATTAAAAGGGAAAAAAGACATTTAGTGAAAAAGCAACTTTACATTTTTATTGTCCTAAATGATTTCCCATCTCTGAAGTTTGAAACCAGGGTTCTGAACTCTATAGTAATGGCTCTCAACTGGGGGTTATTTTGCTCCAAGGGAATATTGGGCAATGTCTGGAGACTTTTTCTAGTTGTCAAAGTTGGGGGGAGGCAGGACCAACAGATGACATAATGGTCAGGTCACTGGACTCCCACGTAGTAGACCGCGGTTTGGGTCCCGACCCGGTGGCTTAAAATTCATGCCAGGTACGCATGTGTGCATACCCAAAATTCCAAGAGGAGAATGAAGAAGGGACTGTGGCACGGCCATCCCTCTTGGGGGGTGATTTCTTGCTTTCTATCTCTCTGTTTCTCTGGTGAGCACACATGCCCTATAGCAAGAGTCTCTCCTTAAAAAAAAGAAGTTGGGAGAAGGAGTGCTACTGGCACTTGGTGGGTTGAAGTCAGAGATGCTACTAAAGATGCTACCATGTACAGGACAGCCCCACAATAAAGACTTATTTGGCTCAAAATGTCAATAAGCCAAGACTGAGAAACTCTGATCTATACCTTCTTTGTGAATATAATTTATATGAATATAAATTCATATCTAGTCAATTGCTATTGATAAATGAGTACCTTGAGGGACTTAGATCCCTATGCTCACTTTATTATTTTATTGTTCGAATTCTGAACAGTTTTTGACAAAGAAATAGGGCCCAAATTACAATTTCTTATCTTTGGCTACATAATTGAAAGATCTGATCTAAGCAGTGTGTGTACAATTTTAGAAAATTAACTGAGCATAGAGGGGTAAAAATTCCCCTACATGCTGTAATTTGACTTTCTTATAGCCAACAATATGTCTTTTACTTCATGCTCAGATGAGTCTTAAATATACTCCAAATGTCATAAAATTTGATTGAAGAATTATTTTTCCTCATTTGGAAATATTTATAACCTCTTAGAAAATGACATATAGGAGTATACTATATATATTGTTCAATTATATACATAAATGTATAATCAAATTTAGATTTAAAATCACATCTAATAGTAGGTTTGTATTTAACAGCACATTTGCCTGAATCAAAGTTTTTCCAGTTCAATATTTATTATTCAGAATACTTATAATCAAATGTATATACATATACATATGTGTAGGTGGGTATAGATGTACAGAGAAAGATATACACTTTTTCTTTCTTATATGGCACATGTGCTTGCTGGAAACAGAGAGACAACATGATAATAGGGAAAATTAGAAAGCACCCCCCAAGGGGGATGGCCATATCACAATCCCTTTTCCTCCATTCTCCTCTGGGGAATCTGGACACTAGTGCATACGCCGCCAGTTTGCTTCTCAAGTCACAGGAATTTGACCCACATAATCAGGCATGTGGGATACAGTTGCCTTAACCTCCACACCATCTGCTGACATATATATATATATTTTTTTTTTTCAGATACAAGTTGTTTTATCCAAGAAGCTATACATTGACCAAACCACTCCAGATTCAAAACACTGAGGATTACTAATCACTAGTCATTCTATTCATTGGCATACAATTTTGATAACTTCCTTTTATACAGAGTACAGTAGGGTTTTTATTTTCTCTTTTTTTGTAGAGAGATTTTTGCTATAGGGTGCATGTGCTTGCCAGAGAGATAGAGAGAAATAGAGAGAAATAGAGACAGAAAGCGAGAAATCACCCCTCAGGGGGATGGCCATGCCACAATCCCTTCTCCTCCATTCTCTTCCCAGGATTTTGATCATGCATGCACATGTGCCCAGCATGAGTTTTAAGCTGCTGGATCTGGGACTCCAACCATGGTCAAGTACGTGAGAGTCCAGCGTCATAACCATTAAGCCATTTGTAGGTCCCACAGCGTATAGTAGAATTCGTATGCCAGAAAAAAAAAAACAGATGATTACTAATGGACTTTATAAAGAGGAATATAAAGACCAAAGTAATCACCTTAATTAACCTTCAATTATCTTATGGTATAGTTTGCATCATAAACAGTTTTTGCCTTAAAAATATTAATTAAATTACTCTATTGTTTAGGAAATAATCAAGCATAAGATACTTTGGGAATCAGAGTTATGTTCTCTGGTGAAGATATTTCACCATTTATAAACATAGTAGCACTTTCTATAAGATGCAGTGTCTGTCATATATTCTATCACATATATTCCTATTATAATCACCCAGGTCTTAAAGGGGAACTCATGTCTTAGGCCCCACTTTGACTGAATCAGAATCTCTGAGGACAGGTCCCAGGCAATGGTATTAAAACAAAACAAAACAAAATAATATACTCACTGGTCCACATAATTTCTAGAGAAATTATTTTAAAATGTGCAAAATAGGTGAGAGCAGGGTTTGGTGATTTCTGTCTTTTTTTTTTTTTAACATTGATTCATTTATTTGTTTGTTGGATTTTCAAGTTGCCAGGTCTGGGACTCAAACTGTAGTTCACCATATTGGAATTCAGTGTCTTAACCACCATACCACCTGCTGGTCCTCATGATTCCTGTCTTAAACAATTAAAAAACATATTTGCATTAAAAATCACTGCTTTTACATAAGAACTACTACTAAAAGCTACTGTTAAATGGAGAGCTTAAACCTGGGCAATAAAGAGGGACCAGCAGATAGCATAATGGCTACATTGTTGAATTCCCATGTAGTCGACTGCAGTTCAAGTCCTAGACCCCGTGGCTTAAACTCACGCCAGGCGCATATACGTGTGTGCCCAAGATCCCGAGAGGAGAATACAGGAGAAGGAATTGCAGCGTGGCCATCCCCCCTGGGGGGGGGGGGGCTTCTCGCTTTCTGTTTCTCTGT
>NW_006210084.1:1296802-1298540 GCF_000334495.1 Tupaia belangeri chinensis | reverse complement strand
AAAAGAAAAGAAAAGAAAAGAAAAGAAAAGAAAGAAAGAAAAAAGAAAAAAGAAGAAACCCTGGGCAATAAAGAAATCTTCTGAAGAAATTTATGCTCAAGGCCTACTCAGGGGTAACCTTCTATCTACAGAGTGATCAGTTCTTCCTGTTTTGAACAGGACTTGCCTCATTTTAGCACTGAAAGTTCCATGTCCCAGGACACCAGGATTACTGGTCACTGTATATCCAAAGTCTTGCAAAGATTTTTTTTTTTCATGGAAAATCTAGGGTCAAATTGAAAGGAAAAAACTTGAAATGAAAATGTGTTTAGGAGCTTTACCATGTAAACAATAGGTAAAGACCCCAGCTTGACAGTGTGGGAGGAGAGTGGGACATGGCAGAGGGTGAGAGATAGGGACTCAAGGATGGGGAAAAAAGCAAAATATACAGGAAACAAGAAATGGAAAATTATTTGTTGACAATAACACATATGTTGATGTGGTTGATTGAGCCAATATACAGTGTACTCTGGATGGAAAATCTCATCTTGTATGCTGTAATGATGTATAGTGAATGAATGTAAATAAATAAATTTTTTAAAAATACAAAAAAAAAGACCCCAGCTTGAAAACTTTAAAGAGAAATTTACAAAAAAATAGTCTGCAGTATTTTTTTTTAGCTCAATTGAGCCTAAATCTGCCTTCCCATTAACAGTCCCAATCCAACACTTTGTAGACCAGGGAAGTGCTTATTCACAGGTGTGTCAGTTGTTTTATAGTACAAGTTTATACATCCTCCAGATATGATAAATGCTGGACATTATGATGAAACAGCCCAACCTTATTGCTCAGAAGCCACAGGAATTATAATTACTTCCTGGTTATCCTACAGAGGACATGTGGCATCAAACTGTAACCCCCGAGCTACAAGAGAACCAAAGTGACTCCATATTGTATTGAGCCTTGGAAGTTCATCTTAATAGATTAATCCTTAGGCGTATTAAGCCTTGGAAGTTCATCTTAATAGATTAATCCTTAGGCCAAATGCTTAACTAATGAAAATCAATAAGAACTTTGTTAAATCTTTACAGATATCAGGCAAAAGAAATAAAAAGGAGAATGATACGACCAGCCCCAAAATATATTCTTTCATTATCAATTTATTCCAATTCTGGTGTTATTTGTTTGTCCCTTCTCCTCCATTCTCCTCTCTGGATTTTGGGCAAGCATACACACACACACACAGTGTAATTTTTAAGGTGCCATCAGGTCCAGTACTCAAACCATAGTCAGCCATGTGGGAGTCCAGTGCCTTAACCATTATTCCACCTGCCAGCCCCAATTTATTCAATTCTAATCCAATGTTGAAAAATTTGGTTGTATCTTTATGACTCATCCTATCTGAAGTCATAAAAACATCTTTTCTGGGCTTCAGCCCAGCTTGGCATTAAACATCCTTGTTTACTTTGGAACTATGGGTACGGGCGGTTTTCATTAGAAACTAATTTAGTGGAGCATAAGTCTCATAGAGTAGATAAAACTGAGAGATCTCTATTCCTGGGCATGATATTAATTTTATTTTTTAAAAAATACAGGATACCAGCTCAAGTTCATGGATACTAAGGAAAGAAAAAAAATGTTAGTTGAAGAGAAAATAAAAAAAAAAAGAAAGAAAGAAATTAATTAAGTGGAATCACTGATGCTGAATCTTCCTTCCCTAGAAGGATCTTTCTTTCCTTCCACAGTATAAAATTGAGAG
>NW_006210084.1:1294754-1296650 GCF_000334495.1 Tupaia belangeri chinensis | reverse complement strand
CTCCTGCAAACTAGTCATTTCAGGGGACAGGAGAAATGAAGACTTTCTACTGATAATTCAGCCTCCAGCAAACAAAGCTAGCGTAGCAGGAGAGTTGAGGCCTTCCTTCAGAAGAGGATTCCTCATGACTCCTGCAAACTAGTCATTTCAGGGGACAGGAGAAATGAAGACTTTCTACTGATAATACAGCCTCAGGTCAAGATCACCTGTTCAGCCCAGACAGGCTGTCAAACCTACTACCGGAACCTCTTCCTAGCATCTTCCAATACCTTTACCGACTTTTCTTCTCTTATGTGTTCATGCAACAGACTTATAGAAAGTGGCTACTGAGTTCTAAATACCGGGCTAAGAGATGAGGATATAAAGAGGGAAAAGACACAGTTCCAGGTTACTCACACAACCCTGAGTTCTAAGTGCTCTGGAAAACAGGTAAATGCAGGGGTTGGTAAAACATGGATGTGGGTATGCAGTGAAGCCCAGGACTGGCAAGGTGATGAGAAGTTGGGTCTGGGATGGGGCAAGGTTTGGCAAATTCTAATCAGAAAGGGCTTCTTATTTTTGGAACTGATGTAGATGTTAGCCACAAATTGGGGGAAAGGATATTCCAAATCTGTGCAAAAGCATGATTTATGTGAAAAACTGAAGGTTTAGCAGGGGACAGAACAAGAATTGGGTTTGATGGATGAGGGAGGTGGGTAGGGACTGATCATGAGGAGCTGGACTTTCCTTGATGGATTTTATGCTCAACATTTCAGAAAGATCATTCACAGTGCAGTGTGGAGAAACCATTAGATAGGAGTGAGGCTGGAGACAGGATTCCATTCAGGAGATAGTAGTGAGAAACCAGGAGAGGTGACAACACCCTTTCTAAGAGCTAAACAGGAGCTAGAATCAACAGAGAAATAAATGGCTTTGATGTGTTCATTCTAAGCAATAGGCTTCCAAATCATCCCTTCAAAGATTAGCTAAAGGCATCTTAACAGAAGAGGAACATTCTGATATAATTTGTCTTAATATTCCTTACCAGAAGACCTAACTTCATGGCAGATTAGGCTGATCACAGACCAGTAGTAGGCCCCTCTCTGCGACTTTTGATTGAACATGGTAGGGAAATGGTTGGGTCTGGCAATGTCTTCGACCTGGTCTCTATGCTGCCATTCTGGCCCGGTTTGCACTCTTTCTTCATAATTTAACCGGAATGATCTTTTTATCATGTAAATGTGATTCTACCTCATTCCATCTCACACTTGCCAAAAACCCTCTAATGACTTCTCATTGTAATTACAACAACATTCCAAATCCTTGCCATGGTGAAAGTCTTGCATGCTCTGGCTCTCTTTTGTTCTCCCTCTCTCTCACCACTCCTCAACCTCACTAGCTTTCTCCTCATGGAACGATTACGCCAAAGTTACTCCTCCTTCAGGGCATGGTAATTTTACTTTTCCCTGAAAATGGCCTGAAATACTTTACTTCATATGATTCACTCTTACCATCCAAGTCCTGGCTCACATGTCTCAGTTCAGAGAGAAGCATTTCCTGACCAACCTTGTTGAGATGCAGGCCTGGAACTGAGGGAGGACTTAGCAAGTGACATCAAGAAAGACTTCCTTCACAGTTGTAGACACCAGAGACAGTAGGAGAAGAGGGTGGGAAAGGACAGAGGGTCAAAAAGAGGGGTAAAAAATTCTAGGAACTATAAATGGAAAATTTTGGATAATAATATGCATGATTAAGTCACTATGCAGTATATTCTGAATGGGAAATCACATTTTGTATGTTGTGATGATGCTTAGAGAAAGAATGTAAATAAAGCTACAAAAAAAAAGAGGTATCAGAAAAAAAAATCCATTCGATGACCGCAGTAAGATATATAGCCCCAGCTAGGTGCTACTTAAT
>NW_006210084.1:1290944-1294547 GCF_000334495.1 Tupaia belangeri chinensis | reverse complement strand
GGGGGGGAACAGTATAGAAAGTAAACATAGATACCAGAGACAGTGTGGGAAGAGAGTGGGATATGGCAGAGGGGAAGAGATAGGGAATCAAGATACAGTGTACTCTGGATGGAAAATCCCATTTTGTATGCTGTAATGATGTATAGTGAATGAACAAATAAATTTAAATAAAAATAAAAATAAAAATTTTTTAAAAATCAAGTGATCCTAGACAAAGAAAAAAGAATCAGGGGCCATTAGGATGCACTAAGCATGGCCATGGAGGAATTTTAAGGTACAAAGTATTGTTTTACCTGTTCTTTCCCAGTATGCATAAAGATGTATTATAATACAAATACAAATGTAATATTTGTGTTTAAGGTTACATTAGCTCCTACTTACCCACTTCCACTTACTTAAGTTCAGAAGACAAGTGGACATCAACTGTCTGTTTCACTTAGTGACTAGTCAGGAAACTCTTAATCATTTTTCATAGCATTTTAATACCTAAATTTTCTTTCTTTCTTTCTTTCTTTCTTTCTTTCTTTCTTTCTTTCTTTCTTTCTTTCTTTCTGTCTTTCTTTCTTTCTTTTTTAAGTTTTTTGCCATAGGGCATGTGCTCCCTGGAGAGAGACAGAGGGAGGGAAAGCAAGAAATCACCTCCTGGGGGGATGGCAATGCCACAACCCATTCTCTTCCATTCTCCTCCTGAGATTTTGGGCATGGGCACATGTATCCAGTGTGATTTTCAAGCTCTGGGCCTGGGACTCAAACCACGATCTGTCATGGGGGGTCCAGCACCTTAACCACCACACCACCTGCTGGTCCAATACCTAAATTGTAATACCATTGTGTGTATAAAAGTTAATTTTTTCTAAATTATATTTCAAACTACATGTGAATATAGAATCTTCTTTTTTACATATATTTTGTTCATATATATATGTGTATATATATATATATTTCATATACATATGAAAATACATTTTATTTTCTTTTAATTTCTTTTATACATTCAGTCACTACATATCACTTAGCTTGTAAAGTGAATTTTTCCAAGTGAATATGTATCACACCAGTCCAGTTGGGGATACTATGATACTATATACATTTTCATCAACAGATAATAATCCTTTTCTGTGTCACATAAATGTTTTGCCCCTCTATTTTTCTCCTTAATGTCTTTCCTCACACTCTTCTCCTTTTCTCATCCCCTTCCCACACTGTATCCAGTATCTACAATCATTTTCCATGTTTCTTTAACCATCACTCCACATGCTAGTCCACGGCTAGCCCTTTTCAAAATCTTTGTTTGCTATGAAATTTGCTGGACTTCCTTCATTGATTATAATTTCTTATTATTTACTTTGTGTTTGAAAACAGTTGTTAAAATGTGTATTTGAGTTGGGATCAGCAGTTAGCGTAATGGCTATGTCGCTGGACTTCCATGTGGTTGACCGTGGTTCAAATCCCGAACCTGGTGGCTTAAAACTCACGCCAGCCATGTGTGCGTGCATGCCCAAGATCCCAAGAGGAGAATGGAGGAGAAGGGATTGCGGTGTGGCCATCCCCTCTGGGAGGGGTGATTTCTCACATTCTGTCTCTCTGTCTCTCTCTGTCTTTTTGGAGAGCACACACACCCTATAGCAAAAACAAACAACAACAAACAAAATCTCTCCAAAAAAAGAAAATGGAAAAGAAAAGCCAGGGTCTTGTTTTTTATGGCTGAGTAGTATTACATGGAATATGGAAATTCTTTTTCTTAATAGCCTATGAAATAGATGAATACTGACCCTGCTCCCTTGCAAAATTTTCCACTAATCAATGGCTAAAATTGAGCCCCATCCAATCCCAATCTAGTTAATGCAATTGAGTCTACTATTCCTGGTCCCCCATGCCTTCCACTGCAGTCCTTATGCATTTATTTCCTGGTATAAGGGAATATTCCATGGCTCCATGCTATTCTCTGCTAGTAGTGTCAATCCTGCTGCCCTTTGCTTCTAGGGTCACTCAGAACCATACCCACTCTTTTTGTATTGTCTTGTTAGTTTGGTTACCAAACCACAGTCTCTCCCCTGATGCTGGGGCTGAACTCTGCAAATTTCATTGTCTCTTTGTCACTTGGATCCCTGTTTGGCTCTTCTAGTAAGGGGTGCTAGATGGAGGTAGAATCATGGGGGACAGAGAATGGCACTCCTTCCCATCTGTTTCTGATCCTGTCAGTGTCATCCTAGCCATGCTTCTTTGCCTTGACAGCAGTTTGTTCTCATTTCCAGTATTATTCTTCATCTCCTTAAAGTTACCAGCCCCAGTAGAGAGGAGTTGTCTTTTCAGAGGTCTGGTCCCCAAGTCTGCAGGTCTCTTCTCATACATTTTAGGTTCAGCTAATTCCAACTTCTTCCATTTGTTTCTGCAAGTCTAGGAGTGGCTCTTGTTTCCAGTAGTAATAAACTGCCTCTGTTACCTCAGCTTTCCCATCTTATCTTTTCAGTCTTGTAATACCTATTTAGCTGAATCTCTATATAAAATCCTCTCTGTTAAAATAACCAGTGTATTTCTTCCTTTCTCAATTGCATCTTAAGACCCTGCTCTGTAGGTCTCTTGGCTCTGATTTCTCAGACATGCCACAAATTCCTTCCAATTTGTCCAAGGTTCATAGTGTTCTCATTGAGATCCTTGTACTTATATATAGTGGCTCACAAAAAGTAACCCTCCTCCTTTTGGGGATCCCCACTCAGTCACCACACACTTTTCTGTTCTAACGCTCTGATTCCTGCATGGACTGACTATACATCAAGGTTTCTGTCCAAGGACTCTCTTTGCTATTTACTCAGAAAAACCTACAGCTGACAAAGAACCATAACAAATAGCCTGGACTCTGGGGAATTCCTATCACCAAATCCAACCTTAACAGGATAACTGACATCCTACTCAAGGTCAATCTGCTTTCCATTCCAACTATTTAGGAAACAGTTGGCTCCTGCCTAGAAGACCATGTCCTAGTTCATCTAAGAGCTCTAGACAAGCCCTAAAATCTCTCATTTTAACTCCAAGAGGTACCTTTTTATATATATTTTTTTAATCTTCAACCCAAGTCTACTCATCTTTAAGAGATGAGGTTATAATCTCAATAAATGCCAGGTTGGAGAACATGCAAATTCGATGGAGAACTAAAGCAATTTTCCTATAATTATTCAGCAGCTGTCATTTCTGAAAACTGTAATTGCAGTGAAATAGAATGTTCCTAAGTCATGATGAAGGGAGGCAATGTTCTGTGATCTGGAGCATGCAATGCTAGTGAGGAATGCAGCACATAATCTGAATATCTAGAATATAAAATGGAAATACTGCTAGGGCCCATCGGGCAAGCATTTTTTCAGTTTGTCAAAATAGCATATAATGTTTTGTTCCCTCAAGTCTCATTGGCCACATTCTAAATGCAATCCTATTTAATCTTCTGTATGTTCTAATCTGATCTTTGATTATGACATTCACACCATTATAAAAACAATCATGCTTATATACATTTTAAAAAAACACATTAAACAATAAACTCTGAGTTAATTTCTTTTTGTCATAACTGTAAAATAGCAGTAAGAGTTGAAAAACAGGGATAGTTCCCTA
>NW_006210084.1:1287692-1290902 GCF_000334495.1 Tupaia belangeri chinensis | reverse complement strand
TATGTTTAAATGTCTTCATTCTGTTCTGAATGTTAGTACTATGGCTACTTATTAGTTACCTACTACTACATAACAAATTACCTAAAAACTAGGCATTTAGATCAATAAACATTTATTATTCCACAGTTTCTGTGGGTCAGGAATTCAAGAGTGCCTTATATGGGTGGTTCTAGCTAAGGGGCACTCATGAAGTTATAATGAACTTCTCCAGAGCTGCCTCATCTGCCTATTACTGAGAATTTTGTTCTTTTTAGTGCTATTGTTAAGTGTATTTCTTTCTTTTTCACATAGATGGGTTTATTTCAAAATTGTAAGGATTTATATATTATTTTTATTACAGATTATGAGCCATTTTTAGCTTATAAAGGTGTTGTTAGCTTATTAAAGTGTTGTGTTGGCTTTGTATCCTGCAACTTTGCTGAATTATTTATTAGTTCCTAATAGGTTTGTGTATGTATCTGTGAGTATGTATACATGGGCAATCTTTTTTTTTTTTTTTGAGAGGTTTTTGCTATAGGGCACATGCACTCGCCAGACAGAGCGAGACAGAGAGACAGAAAGTGAGAAATCACCCCCCAGGGGGGATGGCCATGCTGCAATCCCTTCTCCTCCATTCTCCTCTCGGGATCTTGGGCACACACGCACACGCACCCAGCGTGAGTTTTAAGCCACCGGGCCCAGGACATGAACCACGGTCGACTACGTGGGAGTCCAGCGATATAGCCATTACGCTAACTGCTGGTCCCCGTACATGGGCAATCTTTAAGATTTTATATTGTAAGGGCAACTTCACTCACTCTCTGAGGTTTGCTGAAAACTCACTCACAAACAGGCAGACTAATAAGAGAAACAGTAAACTGATTTAGTTAACATATGCATGCACACATGGGAGCCATACAAGGTATGGCTCAAGAAAAGATCAAATGACTAAAAGTTTTATCCTCTACAGAACAGAGGAGGTTTTGGAATTAAACTAAGACTGAGGGAGAGGATATGCAAAGAATCTTGTCCTGGGCCAGGTGTCAGGCCTCTGATCTCCTTCCTATTCCAAGAAAAGTAAAGTGGGGGCAGCATCAGGAAAGGCTGCTTCATCTGCTGCTGATTTTATTGATGTATATAGATGTAGATTTATTTTATAAAGGTTATCAAGTTAATTCTTGTGTCTGTAGACTCTCTGAATAATTATCTCAGAAATATGCCAGAGAAGTAATATTTTGTGTTGGTATGTTTTGGCTCCCCACAATACATGTACAAGATCATGTCACCTGTGAATAGAGATCATTTTACTTCTTCTGTTAAAATTTGGATGCTTTTTATTCCTTTTTCTTGCATAACTGCTCTGGTTAGGACTTCCAATATTATCATGAATAGAAGTGGAGGCATCTTTACTTTGTTCCTAATCTTAGAGGAAAAACTTTTAGTCTTTCATCATTCAGTATAACATTAGCTGTGGGTTCTTCATATGTGACCTTTGTTATGTTGAGGTAGTTCCTTTCTATTCCTAGTTTGGTGAGTGTTTTTTCTATGGAAGGATGCTGAATCCTCCTGGATGCTTTATCTGTTCAAATGAAATGATCACATGGTTTTTGTTCTTTATCCTACTAATGTGATATATTGCCTTGATTGATTGTCATTTGTTGAACCATCCTTGCAGGAATAAATCCCACTTGGTCATGGCACATAATTAATTCTTATAATGTATTGTTGAATTCAGTCTGTTGGTATTCTGTTGAGTTTTGATTATGACCTTATGTTAACTAACCACATCTGCATTGATCCTATTTCTAAATAAGATCATAATCTTAAGCACTGTAGGTTAGAAATTTATCATAAATTTTTTGGACAGGGAACAATTCAACCCATCAGAGTCTCCAAGATGGATACTATAGTCTTTGTAACTAAACCTCCGAAATTACATGCTACCACTTCTGCCATATTCTAGTTATTAGAAGCTAGTCTATAAGTCCAGCCATATATAAGAGGCAGTGATTGTATAAGGGCTGAACACTAGAAGGTGGGCATCATTGGGGTAATACTGGAGCTTACTTACCACATTCATAACTGCCAAGGAGAAACTGGATGTAGTTGACTTGAAAGTAAAGTTGCTTTCATAATTTAGCAAAAGTAACTCTATCCCCTGTAAAGAGAGACTGGCTGTTTAACTACAGGTATATACGGGTACTGGGAATAAGGTCAATTTCACTTTTAAGTCAGGTAACAATGCTGTCATTTCAACTTTAATAATCTTTCTTAAAGAGCTCAAACCTCTTTTTGTTTTTCACTTTGTCTCTCATTTATCCTGGTTCTCTTTAAGAAAAGAAAGGGACAATAGGGATATTGACTCAACTGTGTTTCTGAGCCCTCACAATGCGTTGTTGGTTTCATTATCACAATTATATGACCCAGAATATTCATTCAATCCATATGATCTTTATCTCATAGGGCACTTGTACTCACTGGAGAGAGAGAGAGACAGTGAGAGTGAAAGTGAGAAATCACCCCCTGGGGGAATGCCCACACTGCAATCCCTTTTCCTCCATTCTCTTCCCAGGATTTGGAGCACGCACGTACATGTGACTGGCATGACTTTAAAAATAATAATAATTGTTTTATTTAACTTTATTTATTTATTTTAATTTGGGGAGGAGGGGAGAGAGAGAGAAAGAAAGAGAGAGAGAAGGAAAATGAGAAAGCAAGACCAGCATGATTTTTAAGCCTCCAGGTCTGGGACTCAAACTGAGATCATAGGCCTTATCATCTTGATTGCAACTTAGTGAGACCCGAAAACAAAGGACCCAGTTAAGCCATGTCAAGACTCTTGACCCACAGAAACTTTAAAATAATAAATGCATATTTCAAAGAAGTATTTCTTTAATTCCATTTTGTTATTATTATTATTTTAAATTTGACCAGACAGAGACAGAGAGAAAGGGAAAGTGGAAAAGTGTGGGGAGCCACATGCACCAAAATGACTGACATGACCTTTATACAAGGACCTTCAAGTATCCTTGTTCCGGGAGTAGACAATTCACCCTGAGACTTCCTCATTCAGGCAGGTCCTCAGTCAGGTCTGGGGCAATTCCCACTCCCTTTTCCTACCCCGTGTATATAAGAATGTTCTCTGGCCCTCAATAAATGAGCGACTGCATACCATCTTGAGCTGTGACACTGTGTCGCTCCCGTGTTGTGACACTGCACCAGTTCAAGACT
>NW_006210084.1:1255927-1283423 GCF_000334495.1 Tupaia belangeri chinensis | reverse complement strand
CAAGTATCCTTGTTCTGGGAGTAGACAATTCACCCTGAGACTTCCTCATTCAGGCAGGTCCTCAGTCAGGTCCACGACAATTCCCGCCCCCTTTTCCTACCCTGTGTATATAAGAATGTTCTCTGGCCCTCAATAAACAAGCGACTGCATACCATCTTGAGCTGTGACACTGTGTCGCTCCCGTGTTGTGACGTTGCGCCGGTTCCAGACCTCTGCTCTTTCACTCAGGCACCCTGCCCGATTGTCCCGCGGGCCAGGACAAAAAAGCAAGCCACCAGATCCAGGACTTGAACCATGGTCAGACATGTGGGACTCTGGTGCCTTTATCCACCACACCACTGGCCAGACCCATAAATGCATATTTTTTAAAAAAATATATTTATTTATTTATTTAATTTGACCAGAGAGGGACAGAGAGAGAGAGAGAGAGGGAGAGGGAAAGTGAAAAAGCAGGCTACCAGGTTCAGGACTTGAACCATGGCTGGTTATAGTGGGAAGTCCAGCACCCTTAACCAACATGTCACCTGCTGGCCCCTATAAATGCATTTTTTATTTTTTTGGAGAGGATTTTTGCTATAGGGCATGTGCACTCACCAGAAAGACAGAGAGAGACAGAATGTGAGAAATTGCTTCCCAGGAGGGATGGCCATGCCACTATCCCTTCTTCATTCTCCTCTCAGGATCTTGGGCACACACGCACATGCACCCAGCATGAGTTTAAGCCACCAGGTCCAGGACTCAAACCGTGGTTGACTACATGGGAGTCCAGTGACATAGCCATTACACAAACTGCTGGTCCCCAAATGCATATTTTTAAACCACAAACTTCATGGTAATATGTTACACAGCAACTCTATACCCCTATTATTTCCTAAGATGGCCAATGGTTAATTTGAAATCTCCAAACACTGGAACAAAAGGAGACAGTTATTCTCCATTCCCCTCAGTGACATTTTTCTTCATAACTTACTCAATATTTAGAACTGAAAGAAGTTTCAGATACCATCTAACTCAATTTCTTTAATGTCCAGATAAAGAAACGGAGACGTGGATAGGCAAATGACTTGTCCCATGTCATACCAAGCTAGACTTTCTCATAAGCATTTTAAGCTTAAATCATAACACAGTTGGTTTTCCTATTTTATTTCCTTAGGGTCAATGAGATTTTTTTGGACCTATCAATCAGTTCTTACTGCATAAGAAATGATTTCAAAATTTCAGTGCATACAACAACAGGCATTTACTTCTTGTTCACAGGTGAGCAGGTAAACTGAACTTCAGTTTATCTCAGTAGGTCTGGGCTGGCTCTAAGTTGCAAGACTTCATTCCTTTTTTGATTGAATAATTATCTACTGTATGGATAATATCACATTTTGTTTAAACATTCATTAGTCGATGGGCATTTGGGTTGTTTTCACTTTTTGGCTATTATGGAACCATTCATGCACAAGTTTTTGTGTGGGCATATATTTTCACTTTTTTTTTAAATTGTGGATACCAGAGACGGTGTGGGAGGAGGGTGAGAAATGGCAAAGGTGAGGGAGAGGGAAGCAAGGGAGAGAAATAAGTAAAACATATTTTCACTTTTCTTTGGAATATTCTGAGAAGCAGGACTGCTGGGTCATATGGTAACCCTGCAAACCAACTTTTTAAGGTGTGTATTTTCTTCTACATGCTTCAAAGTGCACGAAAATCAGGCCTGAATAGCAATCGAAGCCCAATCCTAACTCCGAGAGATGGGTTTAAATCTAGAAAGAACTTACTCTTATTGGGGAAAAATAAGGAAAGGACAGATGCTATAAAGCAAGTAGTCTTGGTATTGGAATTTCTTTATGAGATATATCAACATTTCCTTGAAGCATCTATAGACTAGGAGTCAGTGAGATGGACTAATTTTCCTGAGCTTGCTGGATATAGGGAACACACAAGCTCATTCCTAGCACAGAAAGTAGATTTAAGGTGGTTTATGAAGGAGCTATGATGTCGAGAGAAGCACACTAATTAGTACTGGGCTTATTATGGCTCACAACCCATAAATCCCATTCAAGGCCAAACAATTAGAGCCAGGAGGTAGGCAAGTGAAAAAGAAATGATTACAGATAAAACTGGATTGGTACACATAGCTGAGATATGTGATCAGTCAGTTTCCTATTACAGTTCTATAGGTCCTTATCTAAATTCTGTAATCCAAAGAGTTCCAAAAACCAACTTTTGCCCTGAGTTTGATGTAAATTCATTTGGTGGCAAAGCCTGACCTGAACTGATACATGACAACTTTAGTCTTTAATCTACTTAACAAGGACATTCTTATGTTTTGCTTACAAGTAGTAATAATTTGATTTCAGGAATGTTAGCATTGATCCTGCTGGGATTGTTACATACAGGTACAGTGTACATACCTCATTGCTAGAAAATTTGAATTCTGGGACACAGTTGGCTCTACAAGTATCACATAGGGAATTGTGGTCTTATACTCCTCACAACCCCTCCACCACATAGACTCATCCCAAGGCTGGACCTGAACCAGTCTACCCAAGGAAGAGCTTCATCCCAAGGCTGGACCTGGAACCAGTCTACCCAAAGAAGAGCTTAGGCAGGCAAAGGAAACACTTTTATTCAAAATCACTGCTTCATTCCCATTAAATTCTACTAGGGAGAACAGAGAAGAATGGTTGTGTGAGATCTAAACTCTAGAGATGTAGGCCCTGGCCAGTGAGTATACTTATACCTGGACAGGGAAATTAGCTCATCTACCCAGATTCTCTCATCATGTAAGTCTCCTCTTCTTCAGAGAGCCATGCTTCCTGTTAGAAAGAAAGGCCAAAAGTACTTTTATTTTTCTTCTTTCTTTTTTTTTAAGAGATTTTTTTTTTTTGTAAGAGGGCAAGTGTACTTGCCAGAGAGACAGAGACAGACAGACAGAAAGTGAGAAATCACCCCTGGGGAGAATGGCCACACCATAATCCCTTCTCCTCCATTTTCCTCTCAGGATTTTGGACATGCATGCACATGCACCTGGTGTGAGTTTTAAGCTGCCAGGTCCAGGACTTGAACTGTGGCCAACTATGTGGAAGTTTAACAACATAACCATTATGCCATCTGCTGATCCCTTCTTTTTTTTCTTTCTTTCTTCCTTTCTTTTTAATTTGCCAGAGGACACATGTGCTTGCCTGAGTGAGACAGGGAGACTGAGAGAGAGAGGAAGGAAGAAAGCACCCCCCATGGGTAATGGTTATGCTGTACTCACTACTCTTCCATTTCTCCCTCTATTTGGGATTTGGGGCACACACATGTGCCTGGCATGTTTCTCAAGCTGCTGAGTCTGGGATTCAAAATGTGCAGCTGGCCATATGGGATCCATTTCCTTAACTGCTAGGTCACAGGCCAACCCGTTCTTAGTTTCTTTTCATGAGGGAGAAAGACAGTGATAGAGAAATAGCACTCCCAATGGGATCCTGATGCCATGATTCACTGCCCCCCAACTCCAGCCAGCCTGGAATCACATGCATGTATCATATACTTCAGAAGGTCTCTGTGTTAATCCAGAACCTTCCATGTGGGTCATCCTCACAGAGTATCACATTCTATTGCTGCACCACTATCCAGTTCCAGGAGTACTTTTCTTGTCAGTGGATTTATCATGAAAACTACACTCTAGAAAACTGACACAACCCTACTAATTCCCCAATACTGGTGAGAATCAGCTGACTGTGTGATCTAGGACCCAATTCTTTACATTTCTGGGTCTCAGTTTCCTTACTTGTGAACTGAAAGGAGAAAGAGAATAACATGGGTCTTTACTGGGGATGTTTTAACTCATTCTACATCCATTATCTTATATCTTATGTTCAAAGCAGACACAAAATTCTAGGCAGTGAAAATAGAGAGATTAAGTGTTCAGGAGGACCACCCCACCTGTACTACCCAATTTTAAGGCCAGGAATCAAATCCAGTAACATAAAACCAACTGTGCCAGGTGCTTCTGAAGGCCACTTCTAGCTCTCAGACCCCTGTCACTCCCACCAAAAGTACCCACAGACTTTATTTTGGGTTCTGCAGTTCTAGAGAATAGCTTTTTACTGTTTACAGAGGTCCTTTGAATGCAAACCATTTATATCAATCCTTTGACTTTCTTTTATCCTGTGGAAACCAGCCACTTTTGTACCGTGAGCTCATTTTTAATTCAGGAAAATAAAAGAAACGATTGGTATGTAGGTCAGTTCCTGATTCTGCCTAGGTAAGGAAACAAAGAATTAGGGTCCAGCTAGATACTCAAATAGTTCAGTTATTCCTTCATATGGTTATTCATACAGATGCTCACAGATTCTCATGTACATTTTATCTCGCTCTTTCCTTGTGACCTAAAATAATAAACCTCCAAAGAGCTGGCTTGAGGCTACGTAAGAGTCCAAATTTATTACATCTTGGATGAATCTAATTTGAAGCTTCTGAGAATCCACTTTTGACCTCACTAAACCAGCTTCTTTTCTCTACAATGATATGGATTGCTTAAAAATGAACTTCGTATGGCTATTCAAGAGAATGTGTTTTTTCTGCTAGCCAGATAATTACTGTATGATTTTGAGCATATTATTGAGACTTTAATACATAATCTTTCAAAACATTCGAGGAATGTCTAGTGTCTTTGATTGTTTTGGGTACCTTTCCCTTTATGAAGCCACCCTGGTGTCCTGAGCCTTCTCATGCCACCCTGAAGTTCTGATCAATTTACAACTTGGAAGAATAGTCTCATGTTTTTCATTGATCGATACCCTGCTACTTGAGGCATGGTGGTTAAGGGCACTGGACTCCCACATGGCTCCAACCACGGTTCAAATCCTAGACCAGGTGGCTTGCTTTCTCATTCTCACTCTCTCTCTCTCTCTCTCTCTCTCTCTCTCTCTCTCTCTCTCTCTCTCTCTGAGTTTTCATGATAAATTTCTTTCTTAAAAAAATAAAGAATTATTTTATTTAACTATTTATTTATTTATTTATTCAAATTTGACCAGAGAGGGACAGAGTGAGAGAGAGAGAGAGAGAAAGAGAGAGAAAGTGAGAAAGCAAGCCACCAGGTCCAGGACTCGAACTATGGTTGGCCATGTGGGAGTCCAACGCCCTTAAACACCATGCCACCTGCCAGCCCCAAACCTATTTCTTAAAAAATGTTCACATCCAACCTTCTTTTAGGAGATTGGGAAATAACAGTGTTGCTTTTTACCCAATCAAATATGAAGTAGCTCATAATGTTGATTTAAAACAGATTTATTATGTATAGCATTTATCTAGTGGGGTGCTGCGGCTGTAGCTCACAGTAGCCCATAAGAGCTGATTGTTAAATACTCGGTAATTTTGTTAATTGATTGATGTATTGAAATAAGCCACAGTGGGAGTATTTACACCATGAATATCAGAAAATGCTACAAATCAGGGCTTTTACCAGCATTGCATTCATTTTGTCCCATCTTAAAAACAAAAGGCCCTCACAATCATCAATATGCAATGCCTACTTTTTAAGATGGTGGACTCCTTACAAAAAGACACATTTTCCCCCTTGGAATTCATAACCTATTTGAGGAAAAAAAGTAAAAAGGAAATACCAAACAAAGTGGTGTAATAGTAACCATGAGAACAACAGGAGTCCAAAGAAGAGAGAGAAAGGGGTGGGTACACATATGCCACAGACTTCTTGGAAATGCCGGCATTTGAGCCAGGCCTCAAAGACAGATAGGATAGGAAAATGGGCAATCAGGTAGAGAAAAAGTCATGGAAAAGTACTGGGAAGCAGATAGAAGAAATATAATCTGCTATGAATAAGAAAAGCACGCAGTAAAAGAATGCAGTGATGTAGAGATAGTTCTGTGTGACAGAAGCCTTTCTCATGCATCGCCACATTCTGATCCTCAAACCAAGCTGGACAAATGAGGGCAACTGAGGCTCAGGGAAATGGTGCAAGCCAGCTGTATAAGCCTGTGGTCAGAACAAAATAAACTGTCTTTTATCCCTGGCTCAACATTCTTCCCACAGCACCATGTTGACTCTGCTCATCTGCATTTTAAAGTATGTAATAAAGAAAAGCAGCAACGAAAAAGAATTTTAAGCAAATGATATATTGAACACTTTCTGGTATAATTTAAATCTGGTTGGGTCTAAATGCAGTGAAATGTAATTTTCAAGTACAATTGCTTTCAAAAGTTCAGATGTAATCTCTCTGTAAGATGTCCAACATACACAAGCCCACAGCCTTACTGTATTCAACCCTAACTCTTGACAGGAAACAGAAGTATAACCAGAGCTCAGTTTCTAAGAAAAAGAAAACATAGAACAAGTAAAAAAATAGTGTTATCTAAACTCTGAGGGCTGGATTCTTTGGTTACCTGAGAGTCAACTTTTTTAAAAGAAATGTTTTGGTTCTTCTTCCCATACCATATACTAAACCTAAAAAGGAATAAATAAGAACTGAACTTTTGAGTTTTAAAACTTTCCAGTAACCAGAATCTCACAGTGTTGAGTGAATGAAGCCAGGCACAAATGTAATACTCATGATTTTATTTCTATAAAGTATGAAAAATCAGGAAAAACTAATATGTGCTATTCAAAGTCAGCCTCATGGTTACCCTTGGCAGGGTTCAGACAGAGGCACAGTGAAAGGAAGTGGTCAAAAAAGATCTTCTGGGATGTAGGTAATATACAGCTCCTCCATCTGAGTATTGTTTACATGAGTACATTTACTGTATAAAAATTCCTGAGCTGGACACACCAAGTTGTACATTTTTCCTTATGTATGCTACATTTCAATAAAAAGGTACTTAAATTTATTTCTGTACTATTAAACAGGATAGAGCCAGGATTATAATACTTTAAGACGCAAAAAATTTTTTTAACATTGAAAAAACGCTTTATGGTAACAGAATTGTTATCAATCATTATCAGTATTGGAAGCATGGTTCAAAGAGATGTTGGGATGGAGTGGTCTTAGGAGGAAAGAAGGCCAGGTACACAGGAACACTGGGGTATATTTCAGATGGGTGCCAGAATCTAGCTGAAGGTTACTTCAGAGAACTAAAGATACAATAAGAGGTCTTACATAGCATGTAATATTATGTCAATGAGAAAGTCATGACATATTTTTCTGTTTTTCTATGCAAAAATACACCATGATTTTCATAGTGACCCAATATATAATATTATAATACAATGGATAATATAAGAATCTGGTCCACCCTGGGGACATTTTCTCATCATTCAGCAGATTGTTTGCCCCCTTGAGATCTTAATTCAGAAGGAAATTATTTCAGACAAAAACATTAAAGACCAGACCCATATAGCAAAAGTAAAATAGACATTTGATTTTTAGTCATTCAATGAATAGAATAAATTTTAAAAAGCAGAATGTTGGGGGACCAGCAGTTAGCATAATGGCTGTGTCACTGGACTCCCACGTAGTCGACCGCGGTTCACGTCCCAAACCCGGTGGCTTAAAACTCACGCCAGGCACGTGTGCTTGCGTGCCCAAGATCCCGAGAGGAGAATGGAGGAGAAGGGATTGCAGCATGGCCATCCCCCCTGGGGGGGGGGTGATTTCTCACTTTCTGTTTCTCTGTCTCTGTCTGTCTGTCTGGTGAGTGCACGCGCCCTATAGAGAAAACTTCTCCAAAAGGAAAAAGAAAAAGCAGAGTATTGGGCCCCGTGAACCTCACTCACTGATGACTCTTCTTAACATTAGCAGGTACTCTGGATCATAGGATTTCTGAGCAGAAAGAAGTGTACAATTTAAGAGACATACTAAAAATCCCTCTTCTAGGTTTTCTAAGCCTATACTAATAACAAGTTTAGATCATAAGAAAGTTCTTTACTATGCTAAGTTTTTTTACCTCCTTTCCAAAGTTTCCTTCTCCAAGTTGTACCTTGGAGCAAGTATCTGATCTTTTTCTATGCCACAGAGCCTACCAGTGGTTTGATGAATCCTGTAGACCCATTTCCAAGTAAGTAATCAAATGCATAAATAAAAAAAAATGTATGACCTTACAAAGAAAATTATCATACTAAAATGCAATTAAGAGTCACTGTCCTTGGACTGCAGAGCTACCAATGAGGATCTGGGATTCCAGTCTCCAGACCATGAGGTCTTTCCTAGACCTCAATAATTTCTAACTGCTTCATTGTTTGCCTATAAAACTAGTTAGTGGATTAGATTTTTAATTCTGGACAAGCAAGGGTAAAAAGATGTTATTTCTGGGGACAAGTTGAAAAATGATCCACTTCCAGGAAGGAGGCTAGAGTTAAAAGCCCATGGCAGGTAGAAGGAACAGAAGCTGCAGGGGCTAACAATGTACATCGAGCCTCCCATCACTCAGGTGCAGGAAGGAAGTTTTACTTATGCTTTTCACACTAGAGAAGAAGTGAAATGTCATTGTCCATCACATGACAGTTCAAAGGTACCTTGCAAAAACTCTGAGTCAGTACAGAGGTACCTAGTCGAGAAAAGACTAACTAACTACTCTTCTCAAGAGAGCACTGATGAGTTTCTCTAATTTCTTTGGAACATTCTTGAGATTTAAAATTTCATGTGGATAATTTTATCCCCAGTCACAATCCATTTTCTTCCATTAATTCTACTTCCTTCAAATACATACAAAAACACACAAGTTGGATTATTCCAGAATCAGAATATTTTGAAACAAATTATATTACCAGGAATAAGAGTTTACCTTGAGATTGGAGGAAGAAAAAACAACAAAACCTAGGTGAGCTCTTTGCCAGTGTCCTATTTCCAAACATTTGAAAAACCTGGTAAATAATAGGCATAAGGCTGAGAACTAATTTGTGCTGTAACAGAATAAGGATTTGTAGTTATGTGGGAGAGACTGGTCCACAGCAGACAGGAATGGCCTTTGAATAATATCCAAATATAGAGTAATATTTGGTATGCTAGAGTGTTGTGTCTTTGGGTCCTGTCATTGCAGGGCAGTCAGAGGGTCAACCAGGCCTCATCTCAGGTAACAGAATGATTTGTTCTAATTTTCCCACCTCCCATTTAAATGTGATTTTTATCTTGTACTGATTTCAATTTTAAAATTCTACACTTAGGGAGAAAAATTAGAAGAGTAACATATTCATTATTTTTATAGATAGTGAAGTGACAGAAAAGGTCGTAGCATTCAGATTTATTAACTTCATGGTATTATCTGCATGATGTATGACAATCTACTTGCTGGACTGAAAAGGGACTTTATATGGCCATCAAAGAAAAATGATGGATAAATTGCATGGGAATTTTCTTTGCTTTTATATAGAAAATGTTAAAGGTGTGATTTTCTTCACTGTTCGGTTTGAGAGCAAATGTGCCATTAGGTGACAATTTAGAGGGAAGGCCATTTTTAAACATGCTCTCCATCCTTTTGCTTCTATGCAAGTAACTATGACAATAGCTGGCCCTACCTTAGAGGCAAGTCCATCCTTAATTGTTCTCTCCACTTTTCTGTCTATATATCTGAAGCAGGAACTACATGGATTCTTGATGAGTTTCTTTGATAATCTCTAAAGCCAAGTCCTTCAAACTTTGGGGTCTGAATGTCCACTGTTGCCATTCAGCAAGGGCATAGGATAACTCTCAAACACATTAAAATGGTCCTCCTGGGGCTGTCAAGTGGAGAGGTGGTTAAGGGTGCCAGACACCCACATGGCTGACCATGGTTCAAGTCCTGGACCTGTAGGCTGGCTTGCTTGCTTTCTCTCTCTCTCTCTCTCTCTCTCTGCCTCCTTTCTCTCTCTCCCTCTCTCCCTGGAAATATTAAAATAATGAAAATAATAAAGTTAAATAAAATAATTCTTTTTAAAAAATGGTCCTTCTATGCAGACGAGGATTAAGAAGTCTGTTAAGAGTCCTCTGAGCAAGTTATGACTTCAGGGTAGATCTGTGATCTGGTTTCTGACTCATCTTCCTCTATCCTTTACATGTCATATCCCAGCAGCACTCATTACGAGTAATACTCTCAAATGTCATGTTCTGTCTTGTCTTTGAATCTTCACATATACCTTTCCCCAAATGACCTCCCTGATTTGCATGCCTAGTATACTCCTACTCATCCTTCAGAACTTAGTTCAAAACCTTCACACAGTATCATCTCTAGATCAAATAATACTTGTCTCTACTATGCTTTGGATGCTTCTTACATATCTATCTGCAGAGGGTCTCAACCCTACCTGGACACCCTGTGCCCATTACATCAGAATTTCTGAGGCTGAGACCCAGGCACCAACATTTTTCAAAAACTCCCCAAGTGATTATAATATTTGAATACCACTGTTTTCCATCCCCAATACTCCAGACAAGCAACAACCATGCTTTTACTAGTTTATAAACCTATTGCCTAGCCCCAAGTGAAAAAATACACAGAGCCTGGGCAAAAACTTCCTTCACTAATGTATCCTCTAGGAAATGACTCCTAGAAATAGTGAATACTGCTTAATCCAAATTAACCCATTTTAATATTTTAAACAGTAAGTTTAAATTTTTTAAAAGAATTATTTATTATTTATTTAATTCCATTTGTTTTTTTTTAATAATTTTTTATTTAATTTCATTTATTCATTTATTTTAATTTGACCAGAGAGAGACACACACAGAGGGGGGGGAGAGACAGAACGAGAGAGAGAGAGGAAGAGAGAAAGGGAAAGCAAGAAAGCAAGCTGCCAGGTCCAGGACTCAAACTTCAGTTGGTCATGTGGAAATCCAGTGTCCTTAACCACCATACCACTTGCTGGCCCCCAGTAAGTTTAATTTTTATATTTCTGAATATATTCATTTTTTGTAAACCCATCTCCCATCACATTTAGAAAGAAAGGGGGCAATGTCTCCAAAATTGCTATTTTTTTAATGGGGTGTGAAAAAGCTTATTCATTTAGCATAATTAGAAAAAAAATAACAAAAAGAAATAAAATTAGCAAGGTAGCTCCTTTAAAAAACAATCAGGGCCAGCCCAAAGCATGGTGGTTGGGGTGGCTGAATCCCAGGTAAGTGACTGCTCAGTTCAAGTCCTCAACCCAGCAGCTTGGAAAACACTCCAGGTACATATGTGTGTACATGCCCCAAATCCCCAAAAGCAAAAATGGAGAAGAAATTGTGGTGTAGCTATACCCCAAGGTGGGGAGTGCTTTCTCTCTTTCCTTCTCTCTCTCTCTCTCTCTCTCTCTCTCTCTCTCTTATTCTCTCTCTCTGGCAAGCCCATGCCCTCTAGTAAAATTTAAAACAACAAAAAAAGTGGGGCCAGCAGGTGACAGGGTGGTTAAGGAACTGGACTCCCATATGGCCGACTGTGGTTTAAATCCCGGATCTGGCGGCTTGAAATTCATGCTGGGTGCAAGTGCATGTGTGCCCAAAATCCCAGGAAGAGAACAGAAAAGGGATTGTAGCACGGCCATCCCCCCCCTGGGGGGAGTGATTTTTTCATCTTCCCTCTCACAGGTTCTTTCTCTGTCTCTGGCAAAAGCCTGAAAACAAACAAAACAAAACAAAACAAAACAAAACAAAACGAAACAAAACAATCATCATCTGAAACAGGATAACAAGTATTAATACCTAGCAATGTACCTGGTCCATTCTGTATGCTCCTTAATGGCAGCTATTATGATCATGTGCTTCCTCTTTCAGGAAGGATTTCCTCACCTCCCACAAAGGCATCTGGAGATGACACTACTAGAGAAAATAAGATGACTTTCTAGGCATTTCCCTTTATTTATGTATAGCCCCTGAGATCTCCTGACCTCCTCCATCTTGAACAAAGAAGCCTTTGCAGCTTTAGAAATTCAATGAAAGGCGGAGTTGGCAGGTAGCATGGTAGTTAAGGGCACAGGACTCCCACATGGTTTGGGGATTGGATCTGGTGGCTTGCTCTCTCTCTCTCTCTCTCTCTCTCTCTCTGTCCCTCTCTGGTCAAATTATAAAAAATAATAAGGTCAAATAAAATAAGTCTTTTTAAAATTTAACTTTATTTATTATTATTTGTTTTTGTTTGTTTGTTTGTTTGTTTTTAATTTGACAAGAAAATGCGAGAAAGTGAGAAATTAAACCGCCAGGTCCAAGACTCAAACTGCAATCAACTACATGGGAATCCAGTGTCTTCAAACCACCATGCCACCTGCCAGCCCCACTAAAATAATTCTTAAAAAAAAAAGAAAAGAAAAGAAAGAAAGAAAGAAAAGAAAAGAAAAGAAATTCAATGAAAGGTCAGCCCCATAGCCTAGTGGTTAAGGGAGCCATATCTCACAAGGCCAAGCATGGTTTGAAACTGCCCTGACAGCTTGAAAAACATGCTGAGTGTGTGTGTATATTGCCCTAAATCCCGAGAGGATGGAGAAATGTAAAAGAAGGGATGGCACTATGACCATGCCCCATTGGGGTATTTTCTCTTTCTCTCTCTGGCCCGCTAGCAATTTAAAAAAAATGGAGATGTATAGATATGCTACTCATAACATGAAGAGAAAGCAGTTTCAGTTTTTCGTCTGTTTTCACTGCATTTCTCTATTACTATGTAAGTCCTACTTTTCTAGATCCTTCTTCTTCCAGAAAACTCTGGTTCTACATTTACCCAAAAGCCTTGAGATTGATTGCTCTGACACTAGCCAACTACTTACTGGGTTTAACTACATAACTCTGCTCCCACACAATCTCTTCTCTCCTAGGTCTCCTGATTCTCCACCCCCAGCAGAGTCATTCAATCACATCCACATTTAATTGCCTCCACCTGAGTGGCTTTTCTTTGGACAGCCTGCCCTTGTCAAGCATTCCACAGCAACATTTATGCACATAGTGTTTCTCAGTATCCATGGTACAAATCAACTTTCCAGAAGAAGCAAAATGACAGCAAAATTTGAATTAGCTTCAAGTCTCAAGAAACAGGTGCATTTCTATTTAATTTAAAAATGTTTTAAGTTTGCTATAGGGTGCACATGCTCGCCAAAAAGAGACGGAGAGAGAGGGCAAGTGAGAATCATCCCCCAGGGAAGACGGCCATGACACTATCCCATCTCCTCCATTCTTCCCTCAGTATTTTTTGGTCATGCATGCACACTCATCTGGCAATGTTCCTCAAGCCACCCAGTCTAGGACTCAAACCATACAGCTGGCCATATGGGATTCAGGCTCCCTAACTTCTGTGCCACCTGCTGTCTCTATTTAATTTTATTTTTATCCAACTCAGGATAACTTAAGAAATTATAAATAAGCTAGAAGAGAACCAAAATGACTCTATTGATAACATTGTACTTAGTCTTAGAGTCCATCTTAATAGATTAAAACTTTAGGAAAATTAGTCTTTAGCTTCTACCTGTCACTTCACTATAAGTCTCATAGAACCTAACCTTTTACCTCCCTCACAGTAGATGGAGCTTAATGCTTAACTAATGAAAGTTAACAATAACCTTGCTGAGTATTCACAGATACCTGGTTATGAAGACGGGGAAGGAAGAGAAGCCCCCTCCCATCAGCTCAACCACTACAAAGTCACACCTAGCTCCTAAACCAGGATCTGAGACTTGTCTTGACTGACTCCTTTTGCTTTTGTGGCCTTGTTAATAATTGCTTATCTTTTAGCCCCTTGTAGAGGAAAAAAAGGGCCATTCCACTCTGCCCTGAATGCCCAGAAAGGAAACTGCCCCCAGTGATTGACCCCCTGACACTATCACATGTCCTTGCGATTTTACCAAGACCCTGACCAAGGCCCCTTGCCTGTCACTTTTGCTTCAAGATAATGAATAAGTTGTCCTTTGTTTCTAAATTTATCTCCCACAGATCTTTTCTATTGTACAAGCTTTGTATCTAGTCCAGTAAAGTCAGACAGTTATGGACTCCTGTCTGGTCTCTCCCAGGTATTGACCTCAATGAATACATTCCTTTCTTTATTCACCAAGTCCTGTTTCTTTGAAGTGAGTGATATGAACTTGATTTTGGGCCCCTGCATTAGCATCCCTACCCGTTTCAGCATCAAAATCATGGTTTTCAACACTTGGTTTCATATTTTCATTAAACACATGCATTAATTAAATGAGGTTTTTGTTTTGATGGTTAAGTCTTCTGTACACAATTTTTTTTAAAGAAGTGCATTTATTTATTTATTTTAATTTGACCAGATAGGGACAGAGTGAGAGTAAGAGTGAGAGAGAGAGAGAGAGAGAGAGAGGGAGGGAAAGTAAGAAAGCAAGCCTCCAGGTCTAGGACTCTAACCCACAGTCAACCATGTGGAAGTCCAGTGCCCTTAACCACCATGCCACCTGCCAGCCCCTTCTGTACATAATTATGACCATAACTCTTCACTGACTAGGCCTCCAGAAACTGATAAAGGAAACACGGATAATCAGAACTTTTTTGCATAAACTGCCTAGCTACTGAACAAACCCCTCTCCTCTTTCCCCTGGGTACCCAGTCAGACTACATTTCCCAGCTGCCCTTGTAGTTAGCTGTGGTCCTATGACTACATCTTGGTCAATAAAATGCAGCTCTTGGTTTGTTCCTCAGGACAGGAACTAAGTTTGAATCAACTTGGCAAGACTCATACATCTTAAAAGCTAACATCTACTGTCAAGGGAAGAATCCTCAAAATAAAACTTGTATCTTACTCATAAGATATTCTCTTGGCCAACCAGCAAGTATGTGTGCATGTGAAGAGGAAACTTGACTTTTCTAAATTTATTTAATGGTCTTAAGCCTCCAACTTATAAATAAAGCAATTTTGGAAACGGAAACTTTCATGCAATTGAGCCTAGGTATATTGGTACAGTTTCTGTAATGCATTCAACTTTCATGCAGTTATATGCAAAGCTTCACACTGAGTGCCATATTTGAGTGTCATGTTCCTTTGGGCAACTGCTAAGGCTTACTATACAATGCACTATTCTTCACTTACTCAAAAAACACTTATCAAATACTGACTATGAACTATGTAGGTACACAACATTGAGTAGGAAACGGTCTTGATCATTGAGGAGCTTATAGGCCTGGGCAGGGGTAACTAATCGTTGTGAAGGAAGACATAAGAAATACTTCAAAAACAAGACTGTATCTCATAGAGGTTTGGAAAAAAAAAAAAAAACAAGACAGGAATGTGACAGGGACAAATGAAGGAAGGGCTTCTAAGTAGAGGGACCAACATTGACCAAGGTATAAGGTTCTGAATGAACTTGAAACATTTGGGGATGGGTGAATTTACTTTAGCTAGGGTTTAGGGGATGAGCAGGAAGCACAGAATAAGGGGATAGGGAGGTATGGTGAGGTATGTTGGGGTTAAATTAGGGATCCTTGAATAATATTCTATAGATTCTGATCATTTTTTTTTCTGTATAAAAAGTGAAGTTGGGGGACAAGCAGGAGGCATGGTGGTTAGGGTGCTGGACTCCCACATGGCTGATTTCAGTTCAAGTCCTGGACCTGGTGGCCTGCTTTCTCACTTTCTCTCTCTCTCTCTGTCTGTCTCTCTCTGGTGAATGCAAGTGCCCTACAGCAAATTTTAAAATAGTAATAAATAAAATAATTCTCAAAAAAATGAAGTCGGGTCAGCAGGTGGTACAGTGATTAAGGCAGCTGGATCCCACATGCCCAACTGTGCAGTTCAAGTCTCCATCCCAGCACCTTGAAAAAACATGCTGGGCCATGTACACACATGGCCAAAATCCCAAGAGAATGGAGAAGGGACTGTGCTGTGACCGTCCACCCTGAGGGGTGATTTCTCACCCCCCACCATCTGTCTCTTTGATTAGTGTATGCACCCTACGGCTAGTTAAATTGGGGGGGGGGAGTGAGGTTAACAAATAGATAATAATAAGTAATAGATTTTATGCAGACCAGTTAATAACCTCATCAGGTTTTGGGTCAGGAGAAATAATTCCAGGCACAGCAAGGACAATGGCATAGAACAGAGATAATCGCCTACAAACAAACACTGCTTTTTACTACTTTTCCAAAATCCTTTCCAGAGGGCCTAGTGGGAATCAGGCCCACAGATTTTGACAGACCATTTTGGCTGATTAGTAACAGGCTTCTTCCTACATCTGCCCTTGGCATAGTATTGGAGTATATTTGCGATGTATATTAAGCGTCTTTTAAAGTATGTTCCTTTCTTATCTCAGCAACACTCCTTTTCTAATCACCACCTTAAAAACCTTAAACTCACCTATAACCTACAAGCGCCCCCCATGTCCAACCTTTTTTGCCAGACCAACAGAAAATTTGTCACTAAATTCCAAATTATGTCTCTTGTTCTCAAAATTAAATAAAAGGAACCCCTGTACCTGATCACCCCCAGAGAAAGGCATGTTTTGCCTCCTCTCCAGGCCTAGGTCACTTAAACTCTGCTTGGAAATAAACCGTACTAATTATTAATTAATTTTTAAGAGTTGGTTATTTTCCATCAACACACAGGATGCATAGGAGGCTACTGAAATAATGAAGCAGAGGAGTTCCTTGATTTGGGAGACATTTCTGAGACAAAATCAGGAGGCTATGACTATTTGTTTATAGGGAGAAAGAGAAGTTAAAGACTCCTGAAATTTCTAGCTGGATATTCTGGGTGGATAATGATACCTATAGTCAAGAGAGAGCATTCAGAAAGAAGAGCAATGTGGGAATAAAGCCAAAGAGGTTGGTTCTTTTTTTTTTTTTTTTTTTTTTTTTTTTTTTTTTTTTTTTTTTTTTTTTTGTTTTTTTTTTCGTGTGCTCGCCAGGCAGACAGAGAGAGACAGAAAGCGAGAAATCACCCCCCAGGGGGGATGGCCACACCGCAATCCCTTCTCCTCCATTCTCCTCTTGGGATCTTGGGCACGCACGCACACACGCCCAGCGTGAGTTTAAGCCACAGGTCTGGGACTTGAACTGCAGTCGACTACATGGGAGTCTAGCGACATAGCCATTACGCCAACTGCTGGTCCCAAAGAGGTTGGTTCTTAAATGTCATAATAAAAGTACCTGTGGTCAAGGCCAGCAGATGGCATAGCACTTACATTGCTTGGACTTCCATACTGCTGACTGAGGTTCAAGTCCTGAACCCGGTAGCTTGAAACTCTTGCTGGGTCTATGTGCCTGTGTGCCCAAGATCCTTGGAGGAGAGGAGAAGGGATAGCTGTGTGGCCATTCCCCCAGGGGGAGAGGGTGATTTCTCACTTTCCCTGTCACTGTCTTTGTCTGTCTTCCCAGCGAGCACATGTACCCTAAGGCAAAAACCTAAAAAAAAAAAAAAAAAGTGCCTATGGAATATACAGGAGAAACAGGAGCAAAAATAATCTGTGGTTTATGGTTTCATGATCTCTCCTTACTAACTGCAAATGGGGAAAGGGACCTTTAAAGTGTAGAAACTTGAAGGACAGTTCCTTAGCCGATTAGTCAACACATGGGTCTCCTGACACACTACACTGGTAACAAGGCAAAATTACTTACTTTCCAAAATTGATACCTAATTCTAATCATGAGAAGACATCAGAGACCCTGAAAGGAGGGACTTCACAGGAAACAACTGCTTTATAGTCTTCAAAAATATCAATACCACAAAAGGCAAAGAAAGACTGAAGAATTGCTCCATATTCAAGGTGAGGAGAGACAATGACAATAAAACGCACTGCGTGGCCCTGGATGGGTTCTTGGATAAGGCTGGGTACAGTTATTTAAAACTATTATAAACATTGGGCTACTGCACCTCGGGGGCACCTCACCAGGCTCCCTCCGAAGGCTGAGGAGCCTGGCCACGTCCTCGCGTCCTCGCATCCTCGCGCAGTATACCGCGCCACTTCCGGGGCCTGCTCCCACTTCCATGCCACACGTGACATCCGGGCACTGCGGAACTGGAGCGCCTACCTTGCGCGGGAAATACGACCTCTTCCAGTGCGCCTGCGCAGAGCTGCCCAACTGTGGCGAGAAAATGGACGCCGCCAACGGTTCGGAATGTGACTGAGGGGGTCGTCGCCACTGGTTACCTCTGTGAGAGGCAAGTGAAAGTTCCGTATCCAGAAAAAAATGGGTTAGTTCCCTCAGCCCCCAGCTAGTTCTAAGAAATAAAAAGCCTCAAATACTTTGCCTCCCTCACAGACTGGTGCACATTTTGTTGGGATCGCTCTGTAGAAGGGAGGGAAAGATAGCTGCCGATCAGGTTTTATTTATTTAGTTACTTACTTCTTACTTTTAATTGTACATCTTTGTGAAGTTGTTGCACTATTAACTGTTTATGGGGCACTTCACCTTTTACCAGAAGGTGAACAGTACTAGGAAGTTTCAAACTCAAAGAAGTTTAGCACTTTCCTTAGATCGATGTTGTAATAGCCTAAGGAAACTGGGTATGAGACACAGAGACTAGAGATTTGATCTATGGATTACTACAATAACATTTCTAAAAGAAAATTCCTGAAGGGGTGGAAGAGAAGCGGTTATTTGTACAGAAACAGAATAAGGTTTTCTCTCAGTTTTTATTTATTTATTTATTTTTTTATAGCTGAGAAGAAATAGTTCATCTTCAGATAAAAAGGCCCTGTCACCTGTCATGGTCAAAGTGAAATTGACAGAAACCATCTAATACCTGCAGGTGGCGTGGTGGTTAAGACGTTAGAGTCCCACGGTTGATTGCGGACCTGGCGGCTTGATTTCTCACTCATACATCTTGTCTCTTCTCTGGTAAGTGGATGTGACCTGTAGCAAATTTTAAAATAAGAATAATAATGGTAAGTAAAGTTAAAATACATATTTTTAAAAAAATGTCTAATACTTGGATATGAATGACGTTTTGAATTTCAGAGATAAAGAATACCATAAACATTATCCACAAGGTATATAATCAGCCTTTGCCTGAGTGTTACATGGTACACAACACATCATATATGTAATATTTTGAAGGGAAAGACTGTGTGGATCTGTAATTTGATTTTAACTCACATGTGAAAGCCATAGAAATAATTCTAATTATATATGGACGCTAAAGATTCCATTCTCTGAAAAATAAACCTAGATATGCTATAAACGATTAAAAGATTAATCAGAATAAAAACTTTTTAAGTAATAGTACATAGTAGAAGTCCTGATGGTGAGTATAAAAATCAATTAAATTAGGAAGTAAGTCCAAATAATTACTGTAAATATAGTTTAAAAGTACTGGAAATGTTTAAAATAATTTGCATTTTAATCTTTTTAAGAATAATTTTAATAAAAATAATTTTGGTTCAATTAAAAATTTACTGAGTCTTGATAACATTTGAATTAAGACTACATTCTAGATAATAGCACTGTGCGAGTACTTAAAAACGTCTGCAGAAAAATGTAATTAAAATACCAGTTTATTTTGTTGAAAAATTTTTTTGAAATCCATACATAGCTTTTTCATAATGCACATTTACATGAACGTTTTAAAGATTGCATGTGTGTGGGGACCAGCAGTTAGCGTAATGGCTATGTCGCTTGACTCCCATGTAGTCGACCGCGGTTCAAGTCCCGAACCCGGTGGCTTAAACTCACACCAGGTGGGTGTGCGTGCGTGCCCATGATCCCAAGAAGAGAATGGAGAAGGGATTGCGGCATGGCCATCCCCCTGGGGGGTGATTTCTTGCTTTCTGTCTCTCTGTCTCTGTCTGTCTGGCGAACTCACGTGCCCTATAGCAAAAACCTCTCAAAAAAGAAAAAAAGATTGCATGTGTGTGTATCACAATTAAATTTTCCAAATTTGAGAACTGCACTGTGATTACGTTTTGTTCTTAGAAAATACTAAGTACTCCTATACATGTCAATGAATTTCAAACACTGAATCTGTAAAGAACAGAAAAATTTATTTGAGTTTTGGGGGGGATTTTTTTGAGATTTTTGCTATAGGGTGCATACGCTTGCCAGAGAGAGAAACAGAGAGACAGAAAGCAAGAAGTCACCCCTTGGGGGGATGGCCACACTGCACTCCCTTCTCTTCCATTCTCCTCTCTGGATGTTGGGCACGCACACACACACGCCTGGCCTGAGTTTTAAGCCTCCAGGTCCAGGATTCAAATAGTGACTGACTAGTTGAAAGTCCAGTTCCATAACCATTACACCATCTGTTGGTCCCCTTATTTGAGGTTTTAGAAGAGTTGCAAATTGGAAGCATAGATCTGGCTACAGCTAAATATGTGTTTCAGTTAAGCAGAAGAGGTAGCTTGTATCAATAGAGAAGGGCTGGAGAAAGAATGAACAAAATTCAAAAACTGGTCATTTCAAAATTACGTTTGTTCAAAGGTGGGGACTGGGAAACAGAATCATAGGAAAATAACTTATAAAATAAAATAGAAGTTATTAACATCAGGTTTTTTCACTTGTGTAAGGATTAAAATAGGAAATGTCATCATGTTGATTGAAACTGGTCTGTTTGGAAAACTAGGCTATTATCTCTCTCTCCTGATTTCTCTGAAGGTCAGATAATAACTTAGGTTTGCCTTGATAACATGAAGGCATAAAACTCCATTTTATTTTTTAGTTTGATCTGTTGGGACATAGTTTGGGAGCTTAGTCTAGAACAATTGTCTTCTATGATTTCTAGTTTTATTTAACTGGAAAAGCTGAATAGAGTATGTGGCAGTTCTTTGTATTATTCTTGCATACCTTCCATATATTTAAAATCACTTCAAAATAAAAAGTTTAATGTTTTTTGTTTGTTTCTTTTTTAAGTAGGATTGGATGTTATTAATATTCTGGCAAGAGCCATTTCTATGAAGTGGTTGGGACAGAAACAGGTTATAGTGGGTTTCTAGACTACAACAAGAGAGACAGAGAAAGTACAGAAAATGGGGGAGTGATTCTTGACCCACAGGTGGAGTGACTTATGAAATGCAAAGAATTCACCTGCTTGAGTATTGGGTTTTTATAGTTTGAATTTTAATAGGTAGACCCAGTGATCACTGTCCTTTATATTTATTTCATGTTATGATGTAACATAATTTAACTTAGTCAGGGCTTCCATTGTTTTAAACTGGGAAGTCCAATTAACTCCCTGACCAAAATTATAATTCTGGCAGAGCTGTAGCACCATGTGAGGAAAGAGAAGTACCAGTGTCCCAAAGTTGCTGTTTGTTGCAGTGATTGGTATGCTGCATCAGTCAGCCCCTTCCCTCCCTGGAAAGTATTTAGTTCTGCAGGTCTGTGCAGGGTTCTTGAGTAGAGATGAAAGTGATTGCTTTATTGGCTCTGGCCCTTCCTAGCTACCTAATTATACACACTTTACTCGTTAAATAGAATGGAAGTGATTGTTTAAACACATTGCTTGTCATTACCGAAAATTGCACTGTGGCTTCTTCCTGGCCATCCAGTCAAATGTTAAATTATCTGCTGTAGCCGGGAGGGAAGAAAACAAGACCCAAGGAAGAACCCAGGGAAGAAATTGGCTATCAAGATGAGAATATTTGGGACCAGCAGTTAGTGTAATATCTATGTCATTGGACTCCCATGTAGTCGACTGTGGTTCAAGTCTCAGACCCGGTAGCTTAAAACTCATGCTGGGGGCATGTGTGTGTGTGTGTGTGCCCAAGATCCCAAGAGGAGAATGGAGGAGAGGGGATTGCGGCATGGCCATCCCCCCAGGGGGTGATTTCTCGCTTTCTGTCTCTTTGTCTTTCTCTGTGTCTCTGGTGAGCACAAGTGCCCTATAGCCAAAAACAAAAAACAAAAACAAACAAACAAAAAAACTCAACAAAAACAAAAACAAAAACAAACAAACAAAAAAGATAAGAATGTTTGTGGGGAAACAGAAGAAAATGGGAATATGTGGTTAAAGGGTATAAAGTTGCAGTGATGTAGGATAAATAAGTCTAGAGATCTACTGTATAACATGAGGCCTACAATTAATAATATTATGTTGTATACTGGAAACTTGCTACAGGAGTAGACTTTAGGCACTATTACCACAAAGAAAGTAAGAGAGAGAAGAAGGAAGAAAGACAATAGGAGATGATGGATGTTATTTGCATAACTGTAATGTAATGTTCATTTTAATATGTCTATATATCAAAACATTATGTTTTATAACTTAAATATATATACTAAAAATTTATGAATGTTTATAGGAATGTTCTATTTATAAGAACATTTTATTTATTATTTAAATGCTTTTAAAATAGGGACATTTTCAAAATATGTACACGATTTCAATATTTTTGCAACATAAAGATTTTCATGTTTATAATTCCTTTAAACTTTTACTCATGTGGACATACTTTTTCTAAGTTGATCAAACTCTATATTTTATACATTTATGTTTTGCATATTATGTAACATAATTTTAGAAATACTCTCCCTTGATTTTATATTTTTATTATGTAATTTTTAATAACTGTGTAATACTGTATTTATATATTATGTATATATTTTCTTTAATCAGTTTTTTATTATTGGATGCCAATTTTTTAAAAGCTATCTTTTATTATTATTATTATTATTTTACATTTAATCACTGTATTATTAGAACATACAAAATGAATTTGCCTAGCATGAATACACTGTATGTTAGTCCAGTCAAAGATATTACCATACACATTAACAGGTAATTTTCCATTTGTGTCCCTTAAATGCTTTGCTTCTTTCTTTTTTCCCTTGGTTCCCTCCCTTTCACACTCCACCATTTCCCACCCTCCTTTCACGCTGTCTCCAGTATCCATAGTTGCTCTTCATGCTTTTATACCTTCCAATCTTTCAGTTTCTGCTATAGCGTGAAAACATTCAGTATATATTCAGTGGGAACAAACAGTGCCTCCCTTTCACAGTCTGGCTTGCTTTGGTTAGCGGTAAATCTTCCATAATCGTCCACTTTCTATCAGATGCCAGGTTCTCATTTTTTATGGCCGAGTAGTATTCCATAGTGTATATGTGCCACACTTCTTCAATCCATTCATCTTTCCATGGATATTTGGGTTGGTTCCTTGTCTTAGCAATTATGAATAATGCCACAATAAAAATGGATGTATGAATGTTTTTCTAACTGAGTGTATTCCTATCCTTTGGGGAAATATCCAGGAGTGAAATTGCTGGATCATATGGTAGTTCTATTTGTAGGTCTTTGGGGAACCTTTATACTGTTCTCCACAGTGGCTGTCCTAATTTACATTCCCACCAACAGTGTAGGGGAGTTCCCTTTTCACCATGCCAAAGTTATTTTTTTTATCATGAAAAAATTCTGCTGTAATTGTCTTAATACATATGGATTTTTCTCATTTTAAATTTTCATATTTTCTCAATTCCAAAATATACACTTTTCTCCTTTTTATATTTATCAGGGTATGTTTCAGTATAAAGATGACAGAGGTTTTTTCCCTTTAAATATTATGATTACATTGCTATTATATTTTAAAATTGGAATTGTCTTACAATTGGGAAATGCACTAAGTCTATAATTTGGATTTGGAATAGAGGGTTTACTGAATCAAAACAGGATTATCATACTTGATAAATATGTCAAAATGTCTTTTAAAAAAAATTGCCAGCAGATACATGCACTCACAAGCGAGAAATAGAGAGAGAGGCAGAGTGAGAAAATACCCCTCCCCCCATGGGGTGTGATCACACAACACCACCTCTCCTCTATTTTCCCATCCTGTCAGGATTCTGGATACACACACATGTACCCAGCATCCTTTTCAAGTCGCCAGGGCTGGGATTCAAATCATGCAGTCATTCATATGGGATCTGACTCACTTAACTACCAGGCCATGGAGCCAACCCTTGAAATGTCTTCTAAAAGGATTTTACCAGTAACAATGTCAGCAATATATGTGTGTTGCTGTTATCCTACAGCTTTGCCAGGATATGAGATTTGACTTTATGCTTTGATTTTTAATAAGTTTTAATAGATGCAAATTATTATTTCAACTTTAATTTATTTAGTATTCTACTTTTTGTATGTAAAGAGAACAAAAGGTAGCATTTGATGACATCTTGAAAATCATTCAAAATAAAAACCTGGCAGCCTTGATGCTGCAGTTGATAGTATACTGAACTGCAGTACTGAAAGGCATTTGACCAACTGCAGGTTCAGATCCCAGGCCCAGACAACCTGGAACCCTCCAGGTGTGCATGCACATGCTCTCTATCATGAATAAAATAAACAAAAATATTTTTTTTTAGAGATTTTCACTGTAGGGCGCGTGCGCTCACCAGACAGACAGAGAAAGACATAGAGACAGAAAGCGAGAAATCACCCCCCAGGGGGGATGGTCACGCCACAATCCCTTCTCCTCCATTCTCCTCTCGGGATCTTGGGCACACAGGAACACATGCCCGGCATGAGTTTTAAGCCACCGGGTCTGGGACGCGAACCACGGTCGACTACGTGGCAGTCCAGCGACATAGCCATTACGCTAACTGCTGGTTCCCTGTACAGCAATTTCTTTATGGCATCAGAGTTTTTTTAGTTAAATGTACCCTTAGGGATAATTTTAAATATGATTAAGTAAAAACTCAAATTCAAATTGTTCAAGATTGTTCAGCTAGTAAGTACCAGGACTTAAATTTAAGACCAAGATTCCAGACTTTTCCACCAGGTACATTGACTCTCTAGTGCAAATTCCATTTGAGGGCTAGTGGCACATCTGCCAGTCTTTGACAGTATTTAATACTCGGTAGTATTAAATTTAGGCTAAGGATATTAGTAATTCTTAATAAATTAGTCAAGAAAGTGAATTCTTATGATCTCAGGTTTAGTATTGTACAATTAAGCATTTAAAAATTGCCTATGCATGAATATGTTGTTAGAAGCATACATTGTGCACACCCTATAACAGGCTTATGCAATGAATTCTCAGTAAAGTGTCTTTAGAAATTCAGATTATAGGTGAGTAAGCTCTGTGAGGAACTGAATCACCATGATCTTGAATTTTTCTCAATGACGATCCAGTCTCTTTGCATCTTAAATATTGATGTTGTGCTCGCCTTTTCCAAACCAAATTAGCACCCAAATTTTACATCTGAAGAATGGCATATTTTATCCTGTTGTCTTTATAATTGTTATTTCCAGTCTTTCATGATTTTTTTCAAATGTTCCCACCACTGTTAACCTTAGTCTTGGGCTTTATCAGTCTGTGGTTAAACAAAATTTAAGTTGTAATTCCATTTCAAACCCAAACTATTATGACATGAGTGCAAATCAGCAAAACTGCTGGAAACTGGTCTTCCTCAAATTGTTTCCCTAATTATTTCTGCAGTCCCTGGGTTAATGTCTTATAAATACTCAGGACTGACCCCTACTTCTTTGTCTTTCTTCCAGACAGTAACACTGTTGGATACCACTGTCCTTCCCTGGTTATCACTATTGATGCATCCCTACTGTGGTCTCACAGCAACATTAGTTCTTCTCGCAGTCTCCCACATGTAAATTGTGATGAAACCATATCTTGAGAATTCCAGGAAAAAGAAATTGAAAACACAGCATACCCTTGAAAAGCCAAGAGAAGTAGATATCTTCACAACTGACAAGTCTAAACCCAAAATATGAAACCCTGCCTAATTCCCAGTAGTTCATCACGTGTCAGGAATGCAGTTTAAAAGGAAACAGGCAACTCTAGGTATCTTTCTACCATGGAGTTCTGTTGCTATTGCTCCCCAGTGTAGAGAAAGAAGTCTTTCAAACACTTTCAAACCTGCATCTGACTTTACTTTTCTGCCCTGGAATTTTCCTCTTCCTAGAATGATTAATAAAAGTAATATCCATGGGACAGATGATAGCATAATGTTTATGTCACTGGACTCCCATGTAGTTGACCACAGTTTGAGTCCCAGATCCAGTGACTTTAAAGCTCACATAGGGCATGTTTGCATGCATGCCCAAGATCCCAAGAAGAGAATGGAGGGCAAGGGATTATGGTGTGGCCACCCCTCCTGGGGAGTGATTTCTCACTTTCTGTCCCTGTGTCTCTCTGGCGAGCACATGTGTCCTATAGCAAAATTGGGTTTTTTGTTTGTTTGTTGGTTTGTTTGCGAGAGAGCAAAAATCTCTCTTTCTAAAAATAAAAAAAAAGAGAGAGAGAGAGGAAAATCTATTTCTTTGGTGATAGAGGTGTTGAGGAAAGGAGAGTTGGAAAGCCTATACCCACTTACAGGATTGATCTGGGCTTTATATCTTGAACAAGTTCATCACAACAGCAGGCAGTTATTTTCCAAAATCTGACTTAAACAGTCTGAAAATTGCCACATTATAGGGGGAAAAAATGTGCTTCAGTGGAAAACTATGCAATGTCTAGAGTAGAGCATACCCTTCCATGTTATCTGATTCTTTGGGAGCTATTTTATAACTGTGTAAATTGTTTAAAATAGATAGAAATGCAAAACACTTGTTAATAGACATCAGATTAGTTCCTGTCTAGTCAGAAGAGTAGAGGTTCAATTACCTACGCTCCCCTACTATGGAAAAGCCAGGTTTGTCTCAATTTGGATATTCATTTCACAATTCTTCATAGATAATTGTGTCAGTTCTTTGTAGCCTCCTTTGAACTTGCTAATACCTTAGCATTTTCCTCATTAATAAACTAAATAAAATCTTTAACACATGTTCGTTTTTGTATAAGGAAGTTTTGATTTTATCATTTTAAAAATTACCTTCTAAAACCATAAATGGGGCCTTAAAGCAGTTTCTTGTTACATTAAGTTTAGTTTAGTTCCTCATTATATTTTCCCATCAGCATGAAGAATAGAGAGGAACACACACACACACACAGTGCACATGGAACATACACATAAATCCCCCAAATAGGTGATAATGTTCAGCCATAGAACAGTCTAAAATCTACATGCAAGAAGAAAATATTCTCTAATGTGATAGAAATGCAGTTCTGTTGACCCATTAAGCAGAACGTATGTGAAATCATCTTGAATGATGTGTTTCAGTTATTTCTCCATGCCAAGGAATTCTTCAAGAATGTAGAGTACTTAGCTTTCATCTATATCAGAGTTTCTCAATCTCAGCACTACTAACATTTTGGACCATTTTGTTTTGGGGGCAGTCCTGTGTATTATAGGATGTTTAGTAGCATCCTTGGCCTGTACCCACAACATACCAGTAGTAACCCACCCCGAGTCGTGATAAACCCACATAGCTCCAGATATCACCAGATGTCGCTGGGGTCAAAATCCCCTCCACCCAGTTGAGAGCCACTGTTTGATTTTATTGAAGGTCCCTTAAAATAGCTCCTCTTAGAGTAAAAGGAGTTTCTGAAAGATAAGTGAATATCTTCTGTGAGTGTTTATCAGCATGGATGGATCTTGGTGATAATGTTGGGGGAACAGTAGGTTGCAGAATGCCTTACACAGTGTGATACTATTTCTACAAATCTTAAAATCACAAAACATGTAATGTATATTGTTTCTAGAAACATACGTAGAATAAAATTATAAAATCATGAGCATGAAGAATACACACCAATTTAATGAGTCTGGGTCACTTTAGGAAAAGAGGAAGGGAATTAATATAGGTGAAGATTATAAAAGAAAGTTAAACTGTATTACAATGTATTGCCTTTTTTTTTTTTTTTT
>NW_006210084.1:1221958-1255364 GCF_000334495.1 Tupaia belangeri chinensis | reverse complement strand
TGGGAGAGAGGTTTTGGCTATAGGGCGTACACACTTGCCAGAAAGACAGAGACAGAGAGACAGAAAGTGAGAAATCACCCTCCAGGGCAGTTGGCCATGCTGCAGTCCCTTCGCCTCCATTTTCTTCTTGGGATCTTGGGCACACATGCACACACGCCTGGCATGAGTTTAAGTCACTGAGTCTGGGACTTGAACTGTGGTCAACTACATGGGAGTCCAGTGACATAACCATTATGCCAACTGCTGGTCCCTATTGCTTATTTTAAAAAGCAATCTCAAATACTGTAAAAATGTTACCATTTTTCATTCTAGCTAATGCATGTGTGGATATTATGTTACTTTATAAACTTTATTATATTTTTGAAAATATCCATAAGATATGAAAAATGCTGCTTAAGTTTCATATAATGTTCTTTGAAGCTATGTGTTATTAATTTTTCAATCATCTACTGTTTTATATTATTCATGCTGCAGTTGGCCTTCCCAATTATAGGTAGCTATGAATTGGCAGTGCTTTATAAAGTAATTCCCTGGCTCAGACTCCTAATGACAACCATAATGTAAATGCTTTCAGCTTGTATTTGTGGAGTGCTTTATTTTTTTCCTCAGTAATCTTATATCTACTCATATTCACTTCTCCTCTCACCCTCAAACTTAGTCTTGTCTATATTCATCACATAAATGTGTATATGTATATATATGAAGACTTTCAGACCAGCCCATGGCCTGGCAGCTGGATCTCAGATGGCTTACTGCGTGGTTTAAGTCCTGAACCTGGTGGCTTGAAAAACATGCCAGGTTTGGGGACCAGCAGATGGTGTAATGGTTTCCATCATTAGACCCCATGTAGTCCACCACAGTTTGAGTCCAGGACCAAGTGGCTTAAACCTCACACTGGGCATAGAAGAAATGGAGGAGAAGGGATTGTGGTGTGGCCATCCTCCCTGGGGGGTGATTTTTCACTTTCTGTCTCTCTGGCAAGCACATGCGCCCTACAGCAAAAATCTCTCTCAAAAAAAAAAAAAAAAAAAAAAAAAAAAGAAAAGAAAAGAAAAGAAAAGAAAAAAACTCAAAACAAACAAACAAAATGTCTGGTTTATATGCTTACATGCCCAAAATCCCAATAAGAGAGAGAAATAGAGGAGAAGGGATTGCAGCATGACCATGCCCTATGCCCCATGGGAGGTACTTTCTCACAGTACTCTTTCATCTCTCTCTGGCAAGTGCATGCACCCTCTGACAAATTTTTTTTTAAAGGCTTTCATGAAAGCTTTTATTTTGTCTTCTGCCTTAGTGGGTTTCCCCAGATACTGACTCTGAGATATTGGATCCTGGTCCAAGTGGTTAAGTGACAGTCCCACAAAGCATTGAAATTGAATAAAACAAGGGAGGGAAGGAAGCTAATAAGTGGCACATGTTACAGTTGAGGGCGGTTGTGGCTCAACTCTGCTTATTAGTTTACACATTGACTTTGTGGCTTTCATGCCACAATGGCAGAATTGAGTAGTTGTGATAGAGACCTATAAAGTGAAAAATATTTATTATCTGGCCTATTACAAGAAAAGTTCACTGGCCTCTGTTCTATACCATAAAATGTATATATACAAGGATATACATGTATCTCTCTCTATATATAGATATGTATGTGTGTATCATAAAGTTTTTGCCATAGGGCACACATACTCGCTGAAGAGAGCAGAGAGAGGGTGGCAGGGAAAGTGAGAAATCACCCCCTTGGAGGATGTCAAGCCACAGTCCCTTCTCCATTCTCTTCTTGAGATTTTGGGCACACACACACACATACACACACACATACCTGGCATGAGTCTTAAGCCAAAGGATCCAGGACTGAAACCCCAGTCACACATGTGGGACTCCAACACCTTAGCCACTACACCACCTGCTGGCCCTGGTAAAGTTTGTATTCCTAAGAGTTTTGAGAGCTTCCAGTGTGAATAGGTACATAATAAGGAAAATATTAATAGTTACTCATAAAAATTCCTTTTTTATTTAGTGGGCTAGAAGCAAAACTCATTGTATTTAAGATAAAACCTTTCCTATAATAACAAACATTGACCATTGGCCTTAAAAAATATATCAAGATCCAAGAAGAAATTCGAGGCAGTTGCATCTCCACTGTGGGATGGTAAACAGGTAGTTCAAACATACAAAATTGTAATCAATTATTGTGCCAAGCCCTAACTAATTGAAAAATGATAGCATAATGATCCAACACTATGTTCAGGCTTTAGTGAAGGGGCCATACTCGATAAGCACGGTCTGCAGTGGGCACAGGTGGGATGGAGTGGCCAGTGTTGAATACAACCAAATAAGCACAGCTAGCTGTCATGGGATGGGAGGAGGGGAAAAATAAAAACAAAAAACTCTGAAGAGGAAAGGGGACAGTTTGGTTTCTCTTCCTGTGATTTCATGAGGTTAGGAAGGCTGATGAAAGAGAACTATACACTAGTCAGTAAAAACTGAGCTGGTGGCTTTGACCCTGTTGCGTGAGGTAGTTTTGAAAGGTGTCTGAAATTGGCAGCTTTATTTCTTTTTAAATTAATAGAGTACTTTTTATTTATTTATTTATTTATTGGTCATAATGCATGTGCTCTTGAGGGAGAGAGAGAGAGAAAAAGTGAGAAATCCCCCCCATGGGGGGACAGCCACACCACACTCCCTCTTCCATTCTCTTGGGATTTGGAGCATCCACACACATGCACCCACTGTGTTTCTCAAGCCTCCAGGTCTAGACTTAAACATTTGGCCATGTGGGATCCAGCTGCCTTAACTACCATGCCACCTGGCTAGCCCAAATTAATAGAATACTTTTTAGAATTTAGTTTGAAGTTTTACAGAAAATTTGAGCTAATAGAACAGATAGTTCCCATATATCCCTCTCCCCCTCCACAGTTTTCCCTATTATTAATCTCTTGCATTAGCATGGTTCATTTATTACAGTTAATGAACCAATATTATCCATTATTATTAAGTAAAGTTCATAGTTTCCATTAAGGTTCACTCTTGGTGTTTTAGAGTACTATGGATTTTGACAAATGCATAGTGTCATGTATCCACCACTATAGTATAACACAGAATAGTTTCACCACCCCCAAAAATGTTGTACTTCACCTATCTGTAGCTCGCCTCCAACTCACCCCCATCCCAGTTCCCTGGCAACCACTGACCTTGTGACTGTCCATAGTTTTACCTTTTCCAAAATGTCATGCAGTAGATAACCTTTAAAGACAGGTTCATTTCTTTAGGAATATGCATTTAAGATTCCTCTATGTCTTTTCATGTCTTAATGGCTCTTTTTCATTGCTAAATACTATTCTATTGAATGGGTATACTAAGTTTTGTTTATCCACTCACCTATTGAAAGACATGTTGGTTATTTCCAGTTTTTGACAATTTAATGATCTATTTCTCTTATATGTATTTTGGTAGATTGTATCTTTCAAGGAATTGGTTGATTTCACCTAAGTTATCTAATTTATGAGCAATATCTAATATTAGCAATATCTAATATTCCCTTAATACCTTTAATGTCATAAAATCAGCCTTTATTTCACTTTTGATCAATTATTATTTATATTTTTTCTATCTTTGTCTTTATTAACCTTGCTAGAAGTTTATCAATTTTATTTTAAACATTAAATATTTTTAAAAATTCATGTATGGGCACATGCACACACATGAGAAATGAGGAAATAGAGAGAGAGGTCCTCTCTACAGGGATGGTATGTCAGGATCCCCTTTCACCTGTCTTCTGGCCTGCTGGGGTCCTAGGGACATACCTGGTATGTTTTCAGACCCACCAGCCTGGGGACTCAACCAGAGCTGGCATGTGGTTTCTAGCTCCACACAGTTCAGTATGCTACTGACTGTGGCATGGAGTCTGGGCCTATCAACTTATTGATCTTTTCAAAGAATCAGCTTCTGGTTGGTTAGTTTGTTTGTTTATTTGTTTTATATGTTAAATTATTTTCCTGTTTTCAGTTTCATTGATTTCTAATATAGTTTTTTCTATTTCTTCTGTTTGCTTTAGGTTTCCTAAGGAGGAAGCTTAGAGTGCCATTTCTTTCTTTTTCAAACATTGATTTACCAAAGGATGGGCATAGTCATCAGAGAGAGACAGAGAGGGAGAAAGGGAGAAAAGGAAGCCACACACCCCCAACCCCAGTGGGACATGGTCATGCTGCAATCCATTCTCTTCCATTTCTCCATCCTGTCTAGATTTGGGACATGTATGCATATCTGCCCTACATGTTTTTCAAGCTGCTGGGGCAATATTCAGTCATGTGAGATCTGGCACCTTTAACCACCAGACGGCAGGACTAGCTGTAGAGATTACTATTTCTGGCAGAGCATTCACAATTCCTTCCTTCCATCCCTTATATAATTACTGTTGTTCATTCCATTCATCCATAAGCTATAATCACCTAGTGCATTGTTGCTGTTATTGTTACTTTGAATAGCTATCTTTAGATCAGTTAAGTGGCAGAATGGGTTTATTGTAAATTCTTTCCATTGCAGTTGCTAATTCTTAAGTAAAGTTGCTCTCGAACATGGACATGCTTTCTCTGGCTTATACACAGACCTGTACTCCACCTTATAAATTTCTAACGGCTTGCCTTTAAATAAGAACATATTGGTAGATTCCAGCCCAACAGATCTACTGCTTACTTAATAAGACCCACTCCTTAGAATGAATATGAGCAGTGAACTAAGGACAAGAATTACAACTTTTAAGTGACTGACTCCACAACCACATCTTTCTAAATTAGGTATTGTGTTACAACCTGCCTGTAGATTGCTATTAGCAGTCTTGTTGGTCAGATGATTCGGAGAAAATAAAAGAACATAGTGGTTTCAATTTTTCTTCTTCCTACCATTCAGTGGTTCTCAAATGGGGGCAATTTTACCCAAAAGGGTACATTTGGTAATGTTTTCAGAAATTTCTGGTTGTGGGACCAGCAGTTAGCGTAATAGCTATGTTGCTGGACTCCCATGTAGTCGACTGCGGTTCAAGTCCCAGACCCGGTGGCTTAAACTCACGCTGGGCGCATGTGCATGCATGCCCAAGATACCAAGAGGAGAATGGAGGAGAAGGGATTGTGGCATGGCCATCCCCTCTGGGGGGTGATTTCTCACTTTCTCTGTCTCTCTCTGTCTTTCTGGCGAGCGCATACACCCTATAGCAAAAACCCTTCCCAAAAAAAAGAAAAGAAAAAAGAAATTTCTGGTTGTCACACCTGGAGTGGAGAATGCTACTGGTGTCTTGTGGATAGAAGCCAGGAATGCTGCTAAACTTCCTACAATATACAGGACAGTTTCCCACTATGAAGAACTATCCACAAAAAATTATCTTGTACAAAGTGTCAACAGGGCTGAAGTGAAGAAGCTGCTATAATCTGAGAAATTAGCCACCATGACCTATCTCCTCAAGTCTTACCAACATCCTAATAGCTTCATTATTCTTATCTCTTTATTAATTTTTATATTACAAAGATAATGTTTCTCTCTGGACTATTTTTTCATAAAGCTCAGGAAGTTAGTCTTGAAATACTACCCCACAAATCCTACAGGTCAATGATTCAGAGTATCACCTACTTACTGGAGGTGCTGGGATCCTAAAAGTTAAAGATCCTTGCAAAATCATTTTCTGTTTAGGATGCAGGGTATACGAGTAAAAATTAGTAATGACACTAGGTAACTTCAAATTAAGAGTTCAGATACAATTTACAGAATTAGCCTTGGTGGAGGAATGAGAACCAGTGTATTTTGAGCTCTGAGCTACAGTGTGGTTTGCTGGTGTTCTAATATTTAATCCTCAGCAGTTTCATCAGACAACGGTGTTCTTGTTAAATAAAGCATTCAAGAAGAGAACAGAATGATACTTTGAAGATAGTTCTTACCCTTCCTGTTAATAATTTAAATATGTGCCTTGAAGAAATTTACAAGCTATAAAATGTCTATAGCGGAACATAAAAATCACTCATCATTTCATTCCCAGAGAGATGAATGTTTTGTGTATCTCTTTGTGACTTATTTTTTGTATTACATGCATTTTAAATATAATTAAATTTATTCTGTCTATATCACACATTTTTTTCCTCTTCCCACAGTATGGGGAGTCTTCACAAAGTACATGGAAAATACCTATTATAAAAAACAGTGCATAGATTTCAAAATAAATTCATACTTTAATTCAATTTTTCATGAACTTTTTGAAATTCCCTTATATTACTCCATTGCATTAGAGCAGGTCAGTTGGTACTTTCTAAAGTGTGAAATTTACATGGCAAGAAAAAAAAGTTTGCTCTGGCAAATGGGTAAGATGTGTGTGGTATGTATAATCTATAGATATACAAGTGATTTTTTTTTAGTAATGTATTTATGTATTTATGTACTTTTAAGCAATTATATAACAGTAATTATGAGTTTTTACCAGCAAGTTGATAAGCTGTATGCATTGAAGTTATATAAGTCTCCAGTTAGCATTAATATTATATTTACTAGTTTGTAATTAAAGTATTCTCCATTTTCCACTAAATATAAACATTTGGAAAAATAATGTAAAATTATATATTTTAAAGCATATGTATAACAAACTGACACATTCTTTCATCTAAAAAAGTCACATCAAATTCATGGAAACAAAAAGATTGAGTTGTCATTAGTACTTTTCCCTATTCATTTATTACTATATTCATCAACACATTCTGGTAAGTGCTTAATAACTTGCTTTCCTAAAAGAAAAGCCCAATTTCTGTGGTGTCAGTACTCCCACAGTGGCCATTTCTAAAGCCACTGAACACTTAATTGCAAAGAAATGCCATTAATCAACTGTCATTAGATGGTTAAGAGTTGGTTTGAGCACTCTACTGCATGTAACCAGGAGAGAAAGGAATGTTCTGAGAAGTTTAACTGTTTAGAATGTTCACCTACTAAAGGATGAGGGGAAAAGGCCAGGGCTAGATTTGGTGAGGTAAGTCAGAGCATGAAAAGCCTTGAATGTCTATTTAGAAGATTCATTGACCATAAGATTTGGCATATACTCAGTGAGAGATGACAGTGGCTCTCATTATCATATCAACCATGGTGTTTTGAAGAAAGCTAGGGAAGAGATGATGGTGTCCCCAACCATGGTAGTGCCTGTAAGATTTTGTAGGTATAGAGTGAAAAGATTACAATGGCCCTAACATGGTAATATCTGTGATTTTGTAAATATTCAGGTAAGAGATGAGAATGTTCCTACTTAGGTAGTCAACATGGGGTATTGAAGTTATATAGGTAAGAAATGATGATAAACCTAACCACAGGAGATACCATGTCATTTTGTGGATATCCATGTAAGAGATGATGGTGGCCGTATTCGTCATACTAAAGTTGGGATTTCTCAGGTAAGCAATTAAAAACCATTGGTGATCCTTACCACATTGGTAGTGAACATGGCATTTCATAGCGTTCCAGGTATGATGGTGAACCTAATAACAAAAGTGACCATGAGATTTTTCAGGGGTCTTATAAAGAAATGATGGTGCCCCAACCCCAAAAATGATGATGGAATTTTGCAAGTAAGCTACAAAGAGATGATAGTGATCCTAACCGCAGTAGTAAACAAGGGATTTTTGAAAATATCAAGGTAAAAGATGATAGAGTGTCCTTAAAACGTGGTTACCATGGTATTTTTCAGGTATCCAATTAAGAAATGATGTATAGCTAGCATTGGTACTACCAAGATATTTTACAGTCACCCAGGTAAGAGATGATGTGTCTCTAGAAATGGCATTTATCTGGGTAATATGTTGGTCTCTACATAAAATAGTTTTTCTAAACCTGACAGGCACCACATGTTTTTGTAGGTATCTAGGCAACAGTTGATGTCACAGAATACTATTGTGGCCAAGGTAATTTGCAAGGATACAGCCAAGAGCTTATGGTAAACCTAAAAAGTAGAGTGAATATAGGCTTTTGATGGTGTTCAGTAAGTAATGATGGTCCTGGTATTCTTAAGGGGTGATGTGTGTCTAATTAAGATTGTCGCCATGAGTTTATATAGATTTCAGTAAAAAAAGGAAAGTGAACTTAACCATAGTAATGGCATGGGATCTGGCAGATATCAAGGAAAGAAATAATATGGGATTTAATCAAAGAAACATGATTAGAGTTCAAAGATGTCCAAGTAAGTGATCATGGTATCTCTAACAACAGTAGGAACCATGGGATTTTACAAGTTCCAGTCAATAGATGATGATAAATTTTAACAATGAGAGTAAATGTAAGACTTTGCAGATATCCAGGTAAGAAATGATATGGTCCTTAAATACATTAGAGATCATGTGATTTTTCAGGTATCTAGATAAGCAATAATGGTGTCCAAAATCTTATTGTAACCGTAAGTTTGTGTAGGTATCCAGGCAAGAGATGATGTAACCCTAGCCATGGCATTTATCTTGATAATTAGTAGGTATTCATGTAAAAGACAGTATGTTTCTAAACTTCGTAAAGACCAGGTATGAAATGATACTGTTCCCACAAATACTACTAAGGATAAGTCCTTACTCATTCAGAGATAATGGTTTTGAACTATGGTTAAAACTGAGGGATTTGTAAATTTCAAGGTAAATTTTCATGTTGTTTCTCATCTCAATGTTGGCCACAATATATTTATAGGTTTCTAGTCAAGAGATTAGAAGGTAGAAAGGTTAAAGATAGTATAGCATTGATGAGTCAAAAAGAAGAGGTCAAAAGTATTTTCAACTGTCCAGATATTATAAGAGATGTAATAAACAATATTTTTCATTAGTCCAGCAGGTGGCATGGAGGTTAAGGTTCTGGATCCCACATGGCCAGCCATGCAGTTCAAGTCCTAGACCTAGTGGCTTGAAAATCACACTGGAAGTATGTATATGCTTGCCCAAAATCCCAAGAGGAGAATGGAAGTGAAGGGACTGCTACGTGGCCATCCCCTGAGGGGATAATTTCTCACTTCCCCTGCCTCTTTCTTTCTCTGGTAAGTGCGTATGCCATATAGCAAAAATTAAAATAGTAATCATAAAATAAAGAAGCAAACACATTTTTCATAGTATGCTTTGCAGGTTCCTTTCAAGAGGTCTTATTGAGTTTAACAATGAACATAGGAGACAGTGTTGGTATCTGGGTAACTGATGATGTGTTCTTAAACCATAGCAGAAAATGTTTGATCTTAATAAAAGCAGGTAAGTGATGACAGTGTTCCTAAAATTTACTGTTACATTTGTTTGTTTGCTAGTATCAAAGAAGGAACTGAGGGAACCAGCAGTTAGCGTAATGGCTATGTCGCTGGACTCCCACATAGTCGACCGCGGTTCGCGTCCCGGACCCGGTGGCTTAAAACATGCCAGGCGTGTGTGCGTGCATGCCCAAGATCCCAAGAGGAGAATGGAGGAGAAGGGATTGCAGCATGACCATCCCCTCTGGGGAGTGATTTCTTGCTTTCTGTCTCTATGTCTCTCTCTGTCTGTCTGGCAAGTGCACGTGCCCTATAGTGAAAACCTCTCCAAAAAGAAAAGAAAGAAAGAAATGATAGAGTCCTTAAAGGTGCTACAAATCAGGAGTTGGTACTGTTTTACATTTTTGAGAAAATGTAACCCTGTGAGTATTGAGAGATTGCCACATCAAGATAATTATCATGTGTTCCCTACCACATTAGTGAGTCTAAACTGAAGCACAAGCCACCTGATCTTCAGATATTTAGGTAAGTGTTAGTGGTATCCTTAACACTTGTCCCCATGATTTCATGGTAGGTGTTTGGATAAGAAATGAGAGAACACTAGAAACCATGAGATTGCCCTTTTTATATTTTAGAGAATGTGTTTAACCCTGTGAATATCATGGGATTGCAGATGTCCATGAAATTCATTCCTTCCTTCTTTTCTTTTCTTTTCTTTTCTTTATCTTTTTTCTCTCCCCCCCCCCATTTTTTATTATTACTATTTTTAAATTTGACCAGAGAGAGAAAGAGTAAGTGGGAAAGCAAGCTGCCAGGTCTAGGACCAGAGAGAGAGAGAGAGAAAGGATAAGTGGGAAAGCAAACTGCTAGGTCCGAGACTCAAATTACAGTTAGCCATGTGGGAGTCCAGCACCTTAACCACCATGCCACCTCCTGGTCTCCAAATTCTTAAATGTTCCCAGCCACAATAGTAACTATGGAAATTTTGCAAGTGTCTCCTAAATAAATATAATCTTATCTGACAATGGCTTTGACTTTGGAGTACCACAAGTCCCTGAGTAGAGTTCTATAATCATGGATGTGACTGAGGTTATTTGCTTTTTCCAGAGAGAATCTTTACAAAAAAATTGTAATGTATTTTTCAGGTTTCTGTCAAAAGATAACAGTGAATTTAAAGTGGTTACATTTCTGCAATTCAGGTAAGTGATGTTTCACCATACCACAGACCATCTGATTTTCACAAACCTAGGTAAATGAGATTTGCCTAAACTTGCTTCACCATGGGATTTATAAACAAAATATAAGTAAGGAATGATAGTGTTTCCTAATTCTGGTAATCATGTTACTTTATTATTTTCAATATTAGAGAAAATTGATCTCATGAGTGTTGAATGACTTGTGTGCTGTTATAATGTAATTGGTGAGAAATAAGAGGACATCCAGACATAGCCAGATTTATTGGAGTTTTATTGATTAATAGGCCAGTGACTTCAGGAAGACTCATGTCTCTCAAAAAACCTGCAACCCCGAGTGGAGGGAGAAGGGGGTTTACAAAGGCAAAAACCACATTTGTGTGGTTATGGCAGAAGCAGTAATCATTGAGGGGGGGAGGTGACAAGGAGAAGGAGTGGAGATTCCTATGCATAAGTGGTTATAGAAGCCAGATCAAGCAACTTAATAATCTCTAGACCTTTGCTTAAGCACAATGGAATCTTAATGACCTTTATGGCTAGGACAAGGGGTTTGGCATTGATTATTATATCACTAAGGAACATCTTAAGGTAGGGAGTTTTGGGTTATTTAGTGAAGACAGTAGGGATGTTAATCACTCTGTTACTCTAGGCAAAAGAAGAAAGTTAGTTTCTGATATAGAGAGGAGTTCAAAATGGAGGTGCTCCTGCTTCACTGCTTCAGTACCAGATGACTGTCATGGAGTTGTGCATTACAGTGGTAAACATGGTCTTTTAGTGGATTAGTAGTCAAGAGACAATATTGTATTTCACAATGGCATCAACCTTGGAATACGTGAAAAACCAGGCAGTGTTGGTAACTCCAGTTCAAAGCGATGGCTTCTGCAGTAATGGCAGTGAACATGGTTATCTGCAGGGTCCTGGTAGAATACATGTGTCCAAAGACACATCACAGGGTGTTCTTAGATTCCTGTTAACAAATTATGGAAAACCTCATAATGGTCAACAAGAAAACTTTGCTTATCACCAGGCAAAGGAAAATGTGGGCCTTAAGCACTTTATGAACAACATAATTAAAAGATCTATACGTGTGTGTTGCATGGTCTTCCTACTTTTACATAGCAATTTTTAAATTTGTTATTCTTGTTGTTTTAAAAAAGTATTCATTTAAAAAATGATATTTTCTTAACCAAGCTAATAAACATTGACCTTTATTACTTTAAAGTTTAGATACAAGGTGTGTTTAACCTTAAAAGCTGCACAGAAATGTGCAGGTATCCAGGTAGTTGATCCTGCAGATTCACACCACAGTATTGATCCTGAAATTTCTAAAGGTGCACAGTCAAGGGCTGGCCTTGTAGCTCAGTAGTTAATCTGTGCATTGGGAGCCAGGTCCCATGGCCAACATGGACTCAATAGTTAAGAGTCCTAGCCCCTGTGGCATGAAAAACTCACCAAGCTGCTGTACACATGCACAGAATCCTGACAGGATGGAGAAATAGAGGATAAAGGATTGTGATGTGACCATGCCATATTGAGGAGTTGTTCTCTCTCCCTGGTGAATGTATATGCCTTCAAAAAAATAAATAAAAGAGAGAGAAAAGAAAGTACTCAATCAAGAAATGATAGTATCACTAACAATGACCTTAAAGATCTGCCAAGATTTTGGTTGTGTTGAGGATTCTCTTGATGATACAAGTCACCAAGATTATTTTAGGGTATACTTTTTTCCCTCCTTTCCTCAGGCAATCAAGATGTGTTGTGAACATGCTTATCAAATGGATTTTCTCACATTCCAGCAGTCACGACAAACCTAAACAGTGTCATTAATGGGACCTTGCTAGTGACCAGGTAAGTGACAAAATGAGTCCTACCTCAATACAGATCATCTATTCTTCAGATTCTAGGTCAGCTAGAATGAAATCCCTAACACAATTATTACCTTTGTTTTTTGTCAGGTATCCCATTCAGTTCTTTTGTAGTGCACAAAAATGAGCTGTTCTGACATTAGTTCACTAGAGATCTTATTTTTAGATATTGTTGTGTGAACCTTGTGTTTACAATGTGTGCAGTTCAGAAATTAATTTGTTTCTAAAAATACTAATGAACATGAGATTTTATTATATTTTTGTTCAGAAGTAATTTGTTTCTTATACTCAAAGTAACAGATGGATATGTATATATCCAGGGGACTTATCATTTTGTCTTATCTCCAGTAGTGATCATGGGAGAGTTTTGCAGATATCTCTTCAAGTGAGGACAGTAATTCTAGTGGACTTTGATCTTGAAGTTCTACAATGACCTAGGTAACTATGGGGGCTTGTGAAATGATACATGGGACTAAGGGACTTTGTAGTGTTTAGCTAGAATAAGACCTATAATGAATACATATTCACAGTGTGATCTTTAGGTTCATGTCAAGCCATCATAGTGAGACTATCAATGGTAGTTCATAAGGTACAAAGCAGCTCTTGAGGTAAATGATGCTCTAGACATAAAGCAGAGCATAGCCCATTTAGTCATCTAGATCAGGAAATGAAGGGAGTTCCTAACACTTCTGGATACCATGTTCTTGTTATAGATGTTCAGGTAAGAAATAAGGGGGTCCTAGGACCAGCAGATGGCTTAATGGTTACTTTGCTGGACTACCATGTAACAACCACAGTTAGAGACCCAGACCAAGTGGCTTAAAACTCACACTGGGTGCGTGTGTGTGCACGCACAAAATCCCAAGAGGAGAAGGGATTGTGTCATGGCCATTCCCTCTGGCGGGTGACTTCTCGCTTTCTGTCTCTCTGTCTCTCTCTGTCTTTTCAGCAAGCACACACTCTCTAGAGCAAAAATCTCTCTTAAAAAATATAAATAAGTGAGTCCTTTCCAGTTTTAGTAATTATGAGTTTACATTTAGTATACTGTACATAAAATTTATGTTGAACCTGTGAGTGTCGAGGGATTGATTTTATTCTGGGTAATTGGAACTGTTGTGGAACTCCCACACCAGTTTTGCAGGTGTATAGTCAAGACATAATAGCCTTCCCTGACAACAGTATTGACCTTGAATTAATGTAAGTACTCAGGTAGAATTGATATGGCTCATGATAGTAGAAGTGTGCAGTCATGGGCAGATGTCCTAGTAAGATAAGTTGTATCCTTAAACAAATTTTTATTATGTCTTTGTTTCAGGTTTCTCTGAAAAGAAACCAGTCATCCTAGTGATGTTCATTGGTTACCTTGCAAGTAACCAGGTCTCACTACAGTGCAGATCATCTGACCATTGATAGCCACGTAGGTGACCATGGTGTCCCTAATGTTTTTGTTGCCAAGTTTTTTCACAAGTATCCTGTGAGGTCTTTGCTAGTACACATATCTGAGAATATTTCACCTCAATTCATTAGAGACCTTCTTCTGTTCAGACATGTGTATGTAACTAACATTTTAGTCACTCTTATATTTACCACGTTTTAGGCAAATATGCAGTTACTATCCCCCAATAATACTAATAAGTGTGATATTTCATTGTATCATGCCTTTCAGGTAGCATGTATTTAAACTTGTAACCATAGAAAGACCAGGAGGTATCCAGATAATTTGTCCTATTAACCATGGAATTTTTGTAGGTATGACTTCAAAACAGGAAAGTATATCTTCCTGTTTGACCTTGGAGTTCTCCAAGCAAACAAATAGTGTCTCTGTGTCCTGAAACAATGCAAGTGACTAAAGGAATTTACAAGTGTTTAGATAGATATGTTAGCAAAACCTTTTCCACCACATGTTTTCAAGATCAAGTCAAGACATCCCAGCAAGCCTCCCAGTGGTAGCTAAGATGAAACATTGCTGTTACCAAGGTAAGTGCTGATGTGGGCATTGACCACAGCACAGACCACTAGATCCTCACCAATATAGGTAGTGACTATGGTGTCTTTAAACATTGACATGTTTAGCATGCTTTGATTACAGCTGCTGATCAGGTAAGAAAAGATTGAGTCTTTAACAATTCTAACAAAAATGAATTAATACTTTTTTATATTTCAGAAAAAGAGTGGTTTAACTAGTGAGTATTGATGGTTTGACAGGATCCTCGTATTTGTTCTGGAATCCAAGTGAAATAGGAACCATGGAATTTTTGCAGGTCCCCAATCAAAAAATGATAGCGTCTTCTTCTTTTTTTTTTTTTTAATAACTAAAGAACTTTTATTTTTCACTAAGACTTTATCTTGAGGACATAACTAAACTGTGTCACCACCTCCCACCCCATCTTGAAGGGTTAGTACAGTGAGTGTTATAAAACAGGTATGAACGGTTTAAAAGATTGGAGCCAATATTAACTGACAAGGAGCAATTTCCATCTAAATCATCATAAAAATGTTTAAGTAAAAAAAGAGAAGAAGAAAAAAAGGGGCAACCGGGATTGAGATTAACCAAAATCCTCACATTTCATCGAATACATTCAATCGTGGCTAGAGTGTAACAAAATGGAAACAGGATACTATGATACAAAAACGTTCACTACATACAGCACACTGTTCACACCTGTATTCCAAGTCCACCCCATCCCCCTAATGCTTCCAGCTCAATTATTTCCCAGCTTGTTGGGCCTGCCGACGAAGGAGCACATAGATCTTCTCTTTAATCCAGTCTTTGTTATACGGCTGGTATGACTGGGTATCAGCTTGGTAAACAAGGCAGCTGAGGTCTGCCAGATCGTCAATGAAATCTAACAACTGACTGATATCGTACTGTGATGGAGGGACTGTTGGGATTCATTCTCTTCAGATGTTCTTCATACATTTTACAAACACCTTCCATGCATTCATTCACAGATTTGTAGTCAGCGTTAAGTTCTGCCTTCTGGTCTCTTGGTGGGCTGTACCAGCAAAATGGTGTGAGACATTGCGCCAGACTCTCTTCACTGTAGCCAATGCTGACACCACCGACATACACCAAAAAATGATGGCGTCTTCTGACAGTGGTTTTCACCTTGAGTCAATCCAAGTAACTTTCTCGATTTGAAGTGTCAGGAATACTGAAGGCACATACGGATCTGGGCTGGTGTCTGAATAGCACAGGTTGTGCCTTTAAACATTTTTTTAGAGAGATTTTTGTTATAGGATGCATGCACTCACCAAAGAGACAGAAAGAAAGTTAGAAATCACCCCCAGGGGGGATGGCCATGCTTCAATTCCTTCTCCTCAATTCTCCCCTCAAAATTTGGCCTGCATGCACATACACCCAGTGTGAATTTCAGGCTGCCAGGTCTAAGACTTGAACTGTGGTCAGCCATGTGGGGGGTCTAGTGCCTTAACCACTACACCACTTGCTGGCCCCATAAACATATTTTTTCCATGTGATTTTCATAAGTTTCCAACCTGCAGATAACAGTAATGCCAATGATAGTCATTAACAGAACTGTGTTACTACTATGATAAATGAAAATCACTTATACCATGGTGAACATCATAGAACTTCAACATAAAGGTAAGGAAGGTATCCCTAATAAGAGTTTTGCCCTGTCTTTTGGCAGATATCTATGAAGGTCTTCGCCACTACACAGGGATGGAAGATGTCACCTTAACTCATTTAACCCCTTATTTAATTCATCTATTAAGAGCTCTTATAGCCACCCTGTTTTTGCCCTGTGTGCAGTTAAGAAGGTCATATCTACCTCATGTGATTAGTAACCCTAAGATTTTATTCTATTCATGTTTTAGAGAATGTTTCCAAATGCATTTAATGCAGGAGGCCAATGTGATATCCAAATAACTATCTTGTTTTCCTTCACTAAGACAGACCATATATTTTTTTTAATGTATCCTTTCAGAGAGAGAGGTTTTTCTTTTTCTCTTTTTTTTTTTTTTTTGGAGAGATTTTCACTGTAGGTCGCGTGCGCTCGCCAGACAGACAGAGAGAGACATAGAGACAGAAAGCGAGAAATCACCCCCCGGGGGGATGGTCACGCCGCAATCCCTTCTCCTCCATTCTCCTCTCGGGATCTTGGGCACGCACGCACACGCGCCCGGCGTGAGTTTTTTTAAGCCACCGGGTCCGGGACGTGAACCGCGGTCAACTACGTGGGAGTCCAGCAACATAGCCATTACGCTAACTGCTGGTTCCCTAGAGAGAGGTTTTTAACCAACCTTTTCCTTGGAATTCTTGAAATAGCATGGCTTGGTCCCAAAAGCATCCATGTGACTGACTCAAGGATGTGCAAGAATGCAATGAAAATAAAATGTGTACCAATCACCTTTCCACATTTTGTTTTTTGTAGTCAAATCTGTACGTCCCTACAGGCTTCTTTTCAATGTTGTTTCACATGGCATATTTCTGGTATCAAGGTTAGTGGTGATATAGGTCTAAACCACAACGCACACCACCAGATCATCACCTATGTATGTGATGATAGTGTTTGTTTAACTTCTTACCATGATGTGCTTGGAAGTATGGTTCAGGTAGGTAAAGATTCAGTACTTAGCAATTCTAGTGTCCACAAGTTTATACTTTTTATATTTCAGAGAATATTTTGTTCAACCTGTATTTTTGACAGATTGAGGGACACAGACCTATTAACCAATTAACTTTTTTATATATGTGTATCCTGGTAATGATAGTCTCTCCTGACAGTAGTGTTGACCACAAATTAATCCATCTATCCGAGTGAGAAGTGAGTCTGCAAGTTCCAGGCAAGTGTCCTTATATGTTGTATCCTTACATGCAGTTTGTCCATGTTTTTCACAGGTTCTAATCTAGAGAACACAGTAATGTCAAAAATTGTCATTAGGGACTGGTAGGCAGCATGGTGGTTGAGGACGCTGGACTCCCACATGGCCAACCACAGTTTGAGTTCTGGACCTGGAGCCCCTCTCTCTCACTCTGTCCCTCTCTGATCAAAATTAAAAATAAATAAATGAAGTTAAATGTTAAAAAAATGGCCATGAAAACAACCTCATTAATAGACAAGTAAGTGACAAACATGATCATATAAGGTATATCCTATCTGATGTTAAGTATCAGGTAAGTGAGGAAGATATCCCTAAAACTTGTGCTGCCATTTTTTTGTTGTCATTCTTACTGTTGTTCCAGGTAACTTGTGAGAGCCTTTTTTAGTATATAGATATGAGATGATGTCACCTTAACTCATTGGACTCTTCTTGTGAGATATGTGTTTAATACATGTTTTACACACAATTATACTTAGTGGTTTTAGCTTGCATCCAGCTAAGAAGGTCATATTTCTCCAACATTATTAGTAAGCTGGAGATATTATTGTATTTCAGGTTCAGAGAAAGTATCCTTTACACTTCTATGATAGGAGACCTACGCAGTATCCAAGAAATGTATCATATATTCCATCACTGAGATGTAGACCATGGATTTTTTTGTCTGTATTCTTTGAGAGAGGGATATCTTACAAGGCATTTCCTCAGAATTCTGCAAATACCAAGGTAGCATTGAATCATGGTTGACCATATGGGGGTCCAGTACCTCAAGCACCACCCTACCTTCTACAGAGTAGCTGGGTTTTCAGATCTTAGAACTAGTAATTCCTGAGTAACTAATAGATACTTTTGGAGGTGTGTAATGATGGTTTCTCCTGATGAAAGTACTGTTGACCTCACATTAATCCAGCATTGAAAGGAAAGATGGGATGTCCTGGCAAAATGGAAGCACTACTTGGCACAGTCAGAAAAGTTGTGTCCCTTAACACATCTTTGTGTCCATTGTTTGCGGGTTCCATTTCTGGAGAACATGGTGATAAAAAACAATTTCATTAATGGGAACTAGGAAAAAAGTAAGGCCAAGAGGCGATCCTACCCAACTGCACATTTTCTGATCTTCAGCAATCAGGTGGATGAGAAATGTGTCCTAATCAAATGTGTTTTGTCATTATTATTTTTCTAAAGGTATCTTAAGAAAGATATTCTTGGTATTCACTTGTGACATGATGTCACTTGAACTCATTGGAAACCTTATTCTTCAAATATGTCTATTTAGTTGATAAGTTGCACACAATTATACTCATACTGGTTTTGCTCTGTATGCAGTGGAGAAAAGCATGTCTCCCTAACATTATTAGTAACTTCGAAATTTTACTCTCTTCTTGTTTCACAGACTCTTTCCTTAACACATTGAATAAAGGAGGTCTATGCAGTATCTAAGTTATCCTATTTTCCATCACAGTGAAATAGACCACTGTCATTTTGGGATCTGTTATTTGGAAAGTAGGGTATCTTTCCAGACTCTATCTCTGAAATTCTGGAAATCCTCAGGTAGTGTCAATGAGTCTAGAAAACACCAATGTGATTGACCCAGGGAATTTGTGAGGGGCAGGTAGAATATGGCCTGTTGCAATCATTTACTGTTCTATTTGCTTTTCAAAGTCAAGACACATTGACAATCTTCCCAGTGCTACTCAGCGTGGGACATTGTTGGTGTCCATAACAGTGCTGTAGTGGGCCTGAGCCACAGCACAGACCACCAGATCATCACCTGTAGAGCTAAGGTCTGTGGGGTTTGCTTAACTACTTCTTACCATGCATTGTTTTCAGAAGCTATTCAGGGAAGAAATGATTGAGTCCTTAGCAATTTAAGTAACCACAAGTTTCCTGTTCTCATATTTAAGTGAATGTTTTCAGTTGACCTATGAGTGTTGACAGATCGCCTAGATAGTGGCATCTTAGAATTGCTAGTGCTAGAGTAACCAAAAGACTTTCTGGTAGGTGCACATACTAAAGGTCTCTCCTGAAAGCAGTGTCGACCTCACGTTAGTTCTCCTATCCACAGAGTTGAGGTATCCCACTATGAATGAGGCATGCAAGGCTCTGAGCAGTTGGCCTAGATAGAAAAGCCATTTCTATTTCTCTTAATGCAGTTTTTCCATCTAATTTTCACAGCCCCAGCCATGAAAAAAACTGTCCTGCCAGCAGTGCTCATGAATAGAACCTTGCTAGGCCCCAGAGAAGTGGCAGAGTCGGTCCTCCTTCAGTGTGTATCTTCATATCTTCACCAATCAGATGAATGAGGAAAGTGTTCCTAACGTGTTTTTCTGTGTGTGGTTTTTTTTGTTTTTGTTTTTGGCAAGTATCATGTGGGGGTCTTTGCTGGGCTTCAGGTATGAGATAGTCACCTGAACTCATTGGGTGCCTTCATGTCAGATTTGTATGTAATTAAGATGTTATATTCTCTCTTTAAAAAAAAAATTATTTATTTATTCTTCAATTTGAGTAGGGGGTGGGGAGGAAGAAAGCAAGTCACCATATCTAGGACTTGAATCATGGTTGGCCATATGGAGGTCCAGCACCTCAAGCACCACACTGCCTTCCAGCCCCATAAAATGTTAGATTCTCTTAAACTTGCCTTGTTTCTGGCCTGTGTACATGGTTCAAAAGGGTCTATCACTCTAACATGTTGAGTAAGCCTGCTATTTTCCTCTCTTCCTCTTTCAGAATGTATTGTACTAACACTCTGAAGGGAGGGGATAAATCCCTAGTACAAGTAATAGATTCTTTTTTCCATCACCTCAACATAGATCATGGGCATTTCTCCTTATAAACCTTTAAGCGAGTGGACGTTTCTGACAAGCCTCTATTAAGAATTCTGGATTGAGGTGGGGTGGGCAGCAGGTAGCATGGTAGTTAATTACTAGATTCCCACGCGACTGATTGCAGTTCAAGTCCTGGACCTGGTGGCTTGAGAATCAACACCAGGTGCTTGTGTAATGCCCAAAATCCCAAGAGGAGAATGGAGAAGAAGGGATTGCAGCAGGACCATCTCCCCAGGAGATGATTTCTCGCTTTCCCTCTCTCTCTGTCTCTCTCTGCTTCTCTCCTCCCCAGTGAGCACAATGCACCCTATGGGAAAAAAAAAAAGCTAGGAAAAAAAAGAGTTCTGGATGGGTCCTTGTCTTGTCTCAGTCTCAAAAATATCCCTGTCACAAACCCAGAAATGTGTGTATGTGCAGGGAGAATGAGACATGTCCCAATCTCCTTTCCATGTTTTATTGTGTGTCTTCAAGTCCAGATGTCCCTACAAGCCTCTCAATGCTGCTTCACTTAGCACATTCAATTATGAAGGTACATGCTGATATGGGCCTACATACAGCCCAGTGGAGCATCATTTATATATGTAAGTGAAGAAGGGGCTTGTTTACTTCTCACCATGTTTTTGTTACATGTGGGGAATATGTATGCAAAGATTGGTCAAGCTCTTAGCAATTAGTGTCCATGACACTAGACTTTTGTATTTCAGAGGATATTTCATTCACCCTGCAGGAGTTGACAGATTGATTGGACACAGGTATGTACCCTGGAACTCTCTGCACTGTGGTCATCAAGGGACTTGTTTGCACATGAAAATTCAAGTAAGGATGATCTCTTCTGGCAGGAGTGTTGGGCCGAAGTTATCCAGGTAGGTGCAGTGAGGTGCCCTGTAACAGTGTATTCAAGCAAGGTTCTGGCCAGGAGGCCACACTGGACCTGTTGTATGCTTATGCAGTTTTCACATGTTTGTCACAGTTTCTAGAGAACCCAATGATGTCACAAAAGGTTGTGAAAAGAACTTTGGTGGTCACCAGGTAACTGACCAAGATGGTCCTGCCCAATATACATTATCTGAGCTCACCTATCAAGGAAGCAAGAAAGGTGTCATGAAAAGGTATATGGCCATTTTCTGTTTAGGCAGGTCCTATGAAGGTCTTTACTAGTGTACAGGTGTGGGGTGACATCACCTTCACCAGTTGGATATGTATTTAATTCATATGTTAGACATTTTCATCCTTACCCTGCTTTTCATCTCTGTACAGTTAAGAAGGCAGTATCTCTTGACTGTATCAGGAAGCCTGAGATTTTTGTTATATTACTGTTTCACGGAAATTTTCCTGAGCACCTTTACCAGAGGAGGCCAGCATGGGATCCAGGTAAGGGATCCTATTTTCCATCACCATGACACAGACCACCGACACTGTGCATCTATTCTTTGAAGACTGAGATATCTTTCCAGGTTTTTCCTGTTACTCTTCAAATTCCCAGGTAGTGTCCATGGATCTTGTTGGCATCCATGTGATCAACCCAGGGAATTTTCAACAGTGCAGGTAGAATGTGACATGTCCTAATCACTTAGTCCTCAATGTGCTTTTCAGAGTCTAAACACCTTGGCAATCCTCCTAGTGCTACTCAGCATGGGACATTGTTGGTGTCACCAGTCAGATGAATGAAGAAGGCTTCCCTCACATGTACTTTTCTGTGTTTTCTTCATACAGGTATTTTCTGCAAGTCTTTAATTGGTGTTCAGGGATGAGATGATGTCACCTGAACTCGTTGGATACCTTCTTGTCAAATGTGTATGCAATTTAAATGTTAGACCCTATAACACTTGTCCTTTTTAGTCCTATGTGCAGTCCAGAAGGGCCTCACTCAGTAACATATTGAAACCCTGGGATTTTCCTCTCTTCCTGTTTCTGAGCATGTTTCCTTAACACATCGTCAGAAGGAATCCTATACTATATGCAGATAACATATCCTCTTTACCATCACCACAACATAGACTGTGGGCTTTTCTCAATGTGTCCCTTTAAGTGAGTTAGAGATTCCTTACAGTCCTTTATTCAGGCATTCTAAATGGGTCCAGGTCATGTGTCTTGGTCCCATGAGCATCCCTGTGTCTGACCCAGGTATGAGCCTTGTGCAGGGAGAATGAGATGTGTCCCAATCCCCTTTCAACATTGTATAGCATGTCAAGCCCAAACGTCCCTGAAAGCCTCTCAGTGCCGTTTCATGTGGCACGTCACCAGTAGGGAGGTTCGTGCTGATATGGGACTAAACTACACACAGCACTGTAGATCTTCACCTGTGTAGGTAAGCCAGGAGAGGGTTCATTTAACTTCTCACCATGCTTTGGTTACAAGTATGGATCCTGTACACAATGACTGATTGAGTCCTTAGTAATTGCAGTGGCCATGAGTTAATGCTTTCTGTATATCAGAGAACACCTTGTTCAACCCACAGTGGTTGATGGATCGACTGGAAACAGGTCTGTATCCTGGAGCTCCCTGCACTATGGTCACCAAGAACCTGGCTTACACATGAAAATTCAAGTAAGGTTGATATCTCCTGGCAGAGGTATTGAGCCAAAGTTATCCACCTACCTGTGTTGAATGAGGTGCCCTTAAAAGTGGAGACATGCAGGGTTCTGACCAAGAGGCTTACTTGGAACTCTTGTGCACTTACATGCAATTTTTGCATGCTTTTCACAGGTTCTCATGTAGAGAAGCCAGTAATGTCACACTGGTCATGAAAGAAACCCTGGCAGTTATCAGTTAAGGACCAAGATGGTCCTGCCCAGTATATATCATCTGAGCTCAGCCTCCAGGGAAGAAAGGAACATGTCCTAAAGAGGTATGTGGCCATTTTCTTTTTGCCAAGTATTCTGTGAAGGTCTTTACTACTGTCTAGATGTGGGGAGACATCACCTTCAAGTGTCATATATTTAATTCTTTTTTTTTAATAACCGTGGAACTTTATTTATTTATTTATTTGAGAGATTTTTGCTATAGGGCATGTGAGGTCACCAAAGAGTCAGAGACAGAGAGACAGAAAGTGAGAAATCACCACCCAGGGGAGATGGTCACACTACAATCGCTTCTCCTCTATTCTTCTCTTGAGATCTTGGGCACACACACATATGTGCCTGGCGTGAGTTTTGAGCTACCAGGTCTGGGACTCGAACTGTAGTTGACTACTTAGGAGTCCATCAACGTAACCATTACACCATCTCCTGGTACCGTGTATTTAATTATTGTGCTAGACAGTTTTATCCTTACCCTTATTGACCTCTGTGCTGTTGAGAAAGCCATATTTCCTGGACAGTATTAGGAGGCCTGAGATTTCATTGTATTATTGTTTTAGAGAAATTTTCTTTGAGCATTTTTACAAGAGTAGGCCAGTGAGGTACCCAGGTAAAGTATCTTATTTTCCATCACTGCAACACAGACCAATGACATTTTGCATCTGTTCTTGGAAGAGAAAAAGTATCAGTCCAGGCTTTTTCTCTTCATTTTACAAGTCCTTAGGAAGTGTAAATGGGACTTAGGAACCACCATGTGATCGACCCAGGGAATTTGCAGCAATACATGTAGAATGTGACATGTCCTAGTCACATAATCCTTGATGTGTTTTTCAGGGTTGAAACACTTTGACAGTCCTCCTAGTGCTCCCCAGCATGAGATGTTGTTGATACCAACATCAGTGCTGTGGTGGGTCTGAACCACAGCATAGGTTACCAGATCATATAAATCTAAGGGGCAATGAGATTTGATTAACTTCTCTTACTATGATTTGGTGCAGGTCCTGTTCAGGGAAGAAGTATTGAGTCCTTAGCAATTTGTATAACCACAAGTCTCCTGTTTTAATAACTGAGTGTACCTTTTGGTTAACCTGTGTGTTTTGACAGATTGGCTAGATCATGGCACCTTAGAACTGCTAGCACCAGTGTCATCAGGTCATGAGGTTTTTTTGGTAAGTGGTAGGTGTGAAGCCACACAGTTATGGTATCCCAAAAAGTAATGTCAACCTAACCATCATCCATCTATCTGTTAAGACATGTGGTATCCCAGCATGATGAGGCATACAAGGTACTGGTCAATTGGCCTGCATAGGAAAGTCACATCACTTAATGCAGGTTTTTTGTTTGTTTGTTTGTTTTGTTTTGTTTTTGTTCTTTTTTTTTGTAGAGGATTTTGCTATAGGGTGTGTGTGCTCGCCAGAAAGACTGAGAGAGAGAGACAGAAAGCGAGAAATCCCCCCCGCCCCCCCAGAGGGGATGGCCATGCCGCAATCCCTTCTCCATTCTCCTCTCGGGATCTTGGGCATGCACGCACGTGCTCCCTGCGTGAGTTTAAGCCGCCAGGTCCAGGACTCGAACCGCGGTCGACTACATGGGAGTCCAGCGACATAGCCATTATGCTAACTGCTAGTCCCCTTTAATGCAGTTTTTAAATATAGTTTTCACAGAGTCTTCTGTGAAAAATACAGTCCTCCCAGCAGTACTCATGAATGAAATGTTGTCATGATCCAGAGTAGTGGCAAAGGTGGTCATCCTTTAGTGCATGCCTTCTGATCTTCACCAGATGAATGAGGAAGGCATCCCTCACGTGTGTTTTCTCATGGTTTCTTTGTACGGGTCTCCTATGGAAGTCTTTGTTTCAGTAAAGAAATGAGATGATGTCACCTGCACTCATTGGATGCCTTCTTCCTGTCAGATAATATGTTTAAGCATCTAAAAGAAAACATGAACATAAGTAGGAGAGTTATGGAATATATTAAAAGTAACACAATGGGACATCTAGAAATATAAAGTATGATTCCTGAAATGAAGAAATCTCCTGAAGGAATTAGTGGTAAAGTAGATATTGCAGAAGAAAAACTGGAAGACAGAGCAATAGAAACTATTCAAACTGAAACAGAGAAAGAACAAGAAATAATAAGACTAAAAAACAGAGCCTCGGCGACCTGCGGCTCTAGATCTACTCACCTATCTACTTACCTGTCTAGGGAGGGTGGAAGTGCATAGAATATTATTGAAGAAATAATGGCTGGGAATTTTCCAAATTTAATGAAAACGAGACATCTGTGAATCCAAGAATATCAAAAATTTCCACACAGAATAAATACAACAAAAACCTGTCACATCCTTTACAATCAATTGTTGATACCAACATCAGTGCTGTGGTGGGTCTGAACCACAGCATAGGTTACCAGATCATATAAATCTAAGGGGCAATGAGATTTGATTAACTTCTCTTACTATGATTTGGTGCAGGTCCTGTTCAGGGAAGAAGTATTGAGTCCTTAGCAATTTGTATAACCACAAGTCTCCTGTTTTAATAACTGAGTGTACCTTTTGGTTAACCTGTGTGTTTTGACAGATTGGCTAGATCATGGCACCTTAGAACTGCTAGCACCAGTGTCATCAGGTCATGAGGTTTTTTTGGTAAGTGGTAGGTGTGAAGCCACACAGTTATGGTATCCCAAAAAGTAATGTCAACCTAACCATCATCCATCTATCTGTTAAGACATGTGGTATCCCAGCATGATGAGGCATACAAGGTACTGGTCAATTGGCCTGCATAGGAAAGTCACATCACTTAATGCAGGTTTTTTGTTTGTTTGTTTGTTTTGTTTTGTTTTTGTTCTTTTTTTTTGTAGAGGATTTTGCTATAGGGTGTGTGTGCTCGCCAGAAAGACTGAGAGAGAGAGACAGAAAGCGAGAAATCACCCCCGCCCCCCCAGAGGGGATGGCCATGCCGCAATCCCTTCTCCATTCTCCTCTCGGGATCTTGGGCATGCACGCACGTGCTCCCTGCGTGAGTTTAAGCCGCCAGGTCCAGGACTCGAACCGCGGTCGACTACATGGGAGTCCAGCGACATAGCCATTATGCTAACTGCTAGTCCCCTTTAATGCAGTTTTTAAATATAGTTTTCACAGAGTCTTCTGTGAAAAATACAGTCCTCCCAGCAGTACTCATGAATGAAATGTTGTCATGATCCAGAGTAGTGGCAAAGGTGGTCATCCTTTAGTGCATGCCTTCTGATCTTCACCAGATGAATGAGGAAGGCATCCCTCACGTGTGTTTTCTCATGGTTTCTTTGTACGGGTCTCCTATGGAAGTCTTTGTTTCAGTAAAGAAATGAGATGATGTCACCTGCACTCATTGGATGCCTTCTTCCTGTCAGATATGTATATAATTAAAACATTAGACCCTGTTATATAATTGCCCCTTTTCAGTCCTGTGTGCAGTTCAGAAGGGCCTAACTCCCTAACATGATTAGTAATCCTGGGATTTTCCTCTCTGTCGGTCTTAGAGTCTATTTCCTTAGCACATTGAAGGAAGGAGTCCTATGTCATATGCAAGTAATATATTTTGTTTTCTATCACCGTAACGTAGACCTAGGGCTCGTCTTGATGTAGCTCTTTAAGTGTGTAGAAGTTTCTTTCAAGCTTTTCCTTGGTACTCCGAAAAATGCCCAGGTAATGTGACTTGCTCCTTAATGCATCGTGTGATTGACCCAGGGTTTTGTAACTGCACAGGTAGAATAAGACTTCCCAGTAACCTTTCTACCTTTCGTTTTCACAGTCAGGTCAGAATTCCTTACAAGCCTCTCAGTGATGCTTCCTGGGCCACATTTTCAGCTTCAAAGTAGGTAGTGGTGTGGAACTGAACCACAGCACACACCACAGGATCATCACCTGTGTAGGTATATGACATGTGACAATGGTGCGTGTTTAACTTCCTGCCATGCTTCATTGCAGGTGTTGCTCATGTTCAGCATGAATGAGGCTTTCTCAGTTTTAGTGTCCACCCATTTTACCTTTTTTATATTCCAGAGAATGTTTCTTTTAACCTGTACATGTTGACAATTTGAGGGGCCTCAAGTGTGTATCTGTTTCCTGTACTGTAGTAACCAAGGGACTTATTTGTTGTCCATGTGCATTCTTGTAATCAATGCTTTTTCCTCATAGCAGTGGTGACCTCAAATTAACTCCCTCATCCATGGTGAGTTTAGGTGCTCCCTAGTAGTGGAAGCATGCAGTCTGTGGCCAGGTGCCCAAGTAGGACATGTTGTGTCCTTCAATGCAATTTTTGCTTGGCTTTTCAGAGATTCCAGTCTAGAGAACACAGTGATGCCAGAAGTGGTCATTAATGGAACCTTGCTGGTAACCAGGTCAGTGACTAAGTCAGTCACACTGAATATATGTCATCTGATGTCAACAATCAGGTCAGCAAGGAAGGTGTCCCTAATATGGCTTTCACCATGTTTTTCTTTTTTCCGGTAACTTGTGAAGTTCGTTGCTAGAATACAGGTATGAAATGATGTCACCTTACTTAATTGGACCTCTTCTTATAATATATTCTTTGAAGTCACATGTTAGACACTCTGATTCTTACCATATTTTAGGCCTGCATGCTGTGAAGAAGGACATATCTCCCTCACGTGATTAATAATTGTGGGATTTTCCTCTCTTCCTGTTTCAGAGTGCATTTCTTTTATACACTGAAGTGAGGCGGCCTATGCCACATGCAGGTAAGGTATCCTCTTTTCCATCACCACTGCAGAGGCCATGGGTTTTTCTCAATGTATCCCTTTAAGCGAGTTAGAGCTTACTCATAAACCTTTCCTTAGGCATTCTGGATGTGTCCAGGTCGTGTGGCTTGATCTCGAATGTGTCTCTTTGCCTGACCTAGTGATGCACATGAGGAAGAAGAATGAGATGTGTCCTAATCCCCTTCCCATGTTGTGTTGTGAGTCATCGAATGTAAACATCCCTGTAAGCCTCTTAATGTTTCTTTGTTTGACACATTGCCAGTGTGGAGGTATGTGCTGATATGGGCCTCATGTATACACAGCCCATTGGATGATCTCACATATAGGTAAGTGAGTAAGGGGTTTGTTTGTCTTCTCACCACGCTTTGGTTACAAGTGTTGTTCAGACACTCAATGATTGATTGAGTCTTTAGCAATTCCATGGTCTGTGAGTTTGTGCTTTGCGTGTTATGCATAACACTTCAGTTACCCTGCAGTGACTGGAGGATTGACTGAATGCAGGTCTGTATACTGGAACTCTGTGCCTTATGGTAACTTATTTGTGCATGTGAATTCACATAATGATTGTATTTCCTGTCAGTAGTGGTTAGCTAAAGTTCTTCAGATACCCATAGTGAATCAAGATGCCTGGTAACAGTGAAGATGTGCAAGGTTCTGGCCAGGAGACCCCATTGGACCTGTTTTGCCCTTATATGCAGCTTTTGCATGTTTATCACAGGTCCCAGTCTAGAGAATCTGGTGATGTCATAAACGGTCATGAAAGGAGCCTTGCTAGTTACCAGGTAACTGACCAAGACAATCTTGCCCAGTATAAGTCATCTGAGCTCAGTTATCAGTGAAATGAAGAAGGTGTCCTGTAGAGGTATGTGACCATTTTCCCTTTTGGCAAGAATCCTTTGAAGGTCTCTCCTAGTGTCCAGGTGTAGGATGAAATCAACTTAACGAGTTAGACATTTATTTAAATCATATGTTAGACATTTCTATCTTTATTCTGCTTTTTTTTCTTTGTTTGTTTGTTTTTTTTCCATAAGTTTGTACTTGTGTCACCAGAGAGAGAGAGATAGAGAAAGGGAAAGTGAAAAACCACCTGCCGGGGTATGGCCACACCAAAATCCCTTTCTCCTCCATTTTATTCTCAGGATTTTAGCCATGTGCTCTAGCGCTCCTGGCATGATTTTCAAGACACAGGGTCCAGACTTGAACTGCAGTTGGCCACGTTGAAATCCAGCACTTTAACTACCATGCCACCTCTGGCCCTCTTACTCTGATTTTGATGTCTATGCAGTTAAGAAGACCATATCTCCTGAACATCATTAGACCTTCAGTTTCATTGTACTATCATTTAGGAGAAATTTTCCTCAACACTTTCATGAGAAGAGGCCAGGGCAGGATCCAGGTAAGGTATCCTATCTTCCTTCACCTCGACATAGACTACTGATATTTTTTATCAGTTCTTTGAAGAGCAAGGTATCTCTCTAGGCATTTTTATGTTATTCTGCAAATTCTTAGGTAGCGTTGATGTGTATTGAGAGCATCCATGTGATTTACACAGAGAATTTGTGGAGGGACAGGTAGAATGTTACATGTCCTAAAGACATAGTCCTTGATGTGCTTTTCAGAGTTGAGTCACTTTGGCAATCCTAGTACTGCTTAGCATGGAACATGGTTGGCATCTGTGTTGATGCTACACTGGGTCTGAACCACAGCACCAGACTACAAGATCATCACCTAAAGAGCTAAAGGGCAATGGGGTTTGTTTAACGTCTTCTTACCATGTTTTGGTTGCAGGTGCTTATCAGGGAAGAAATGATTGAGTCTTTAGTAATTTGGGTAAGTGCAAGCCTTCTGTTTTAGTGTTTGAATGAACATGATCACTTTCTTAGGAGTTTTGAACAGATTGGCTGGATCCTGCTCTCTTGGAATTGCTAGTGCCAGAGCAACCAAGAGACTTTTGGTAGGAGTACAGCCACATACTCAAGGTCTCCCTGAAAGTAGTGTCTACCTCATGATAATCCACCTATCCCAGGGGAGTCGAGGTGTCCCATCATAACTTGAGGCATGCGAGATTCTGGCCAGTTGGCCTGGATAGAAAAGTAGTGTTTTTTTGTTTTGTTTTGGTTTGGTTTGGTTTTTTTGAGAGGGTTTTTGCTATAGGGCGCATGTGCTCACCGGAAAGACAGAGACAGAGAGACAGAAAGCAAGAAATCTTCCCCTGGGGTGTATGGCCACACTGCAATCCCTTCTCTTCCATTCTCCTCTTGGGATCTTGCACACACACACACACACACGCACATGCACCCATCATGAGTTTGAGCCACTGTGTCCAAGACTCGAACCACATGGGAGTCCAGCAACATAGCCATTATGACAACTGCTGGTCCAGAAAAGTAGTGTTTCTTAATGCAGTTTTTGTATCTAGTTCATATGGTTTATTGTGAAGAACATGGTCCTGCCAGTAGTGCTTATGAATGGAATCTTTCTAGGACCCAGAGAAGAGACAGAGGTGATCTTCCTTCAGTGCACATCTTCGGTTCTTTACTAATCAGATAAATGAGGAAGACTTTCCTAACAATGTTTAACTGTGGTTTCTTTTTGCAGGTATTCTGTGGAGGTCTTTGCTGGGATTCAGGTATGGAATGATGACAACTGAACTCATCAGATGCCTTCTTGTCAGATGTGTATGTAATTGAAATGCTACACCCTCTTAAACTTTTCTGACTTGCATGCAGTTCAGAACGGTCTATATCCCTTATATTATGAGTAACTATAGGATTTTCTTCCCTTCCTGTTTTAGAGAAAATTTCTTTAACACAGTGAACAGAGAAGGTGTTGCATATGAATATAATGAATGCTCTTTTCCATCACCTCAACATAGATCATGGGCTTTTCTCAACTTTTTAAGTGAGTTAGAAGTGGATTACAAGCCTTTATTCAGGTGTTTTGGATAGGTGTGTGTGTCTTATGCGTAGATACCAAAAGCATCCCTCTGGCTGATCTGGGGATGTGCATATATGCAAGGAGAGTGAGACATGTCCCAATCCCATTAATACATTGTATTGCACTTCACAAGTCTAAACAACCCTGGCAAGCCTCTCAATGCCGCTTCACATGGCACATAGCTGGAATGGAGGTATGTGTTGTTACGGGCCTAGTACACACACATTCCACTGGAGTATCACATGTATAAGTAAGCAAAGAGAGTGTTTACACATTCCACTGGAGCATCACATGTATAAGTAAGCAAGGAGAGTGTTTAACTTCTGATGACACTTTGGTTGCAAGTGTGGTTCAGGTACTCAGTGATAGATTGAGTTATGGCCATTCCGGGGTCCATGATTTCATGCTTTGTGTATTTCACAGACCACATCATTCACCCTGTAGGGGTGATTGGATTACATGGGCAGGTCTGTATCATGGAACTCCCTGCGCTATGGTCACCAAGGGACTTATTTGCATGTGAATTAAAGTAATGATGATCTATCCTTTCAGGAGCATCAAAAAGTTACCCAGCTACCTATGTTGAATTGAGGAGCCCTTAACACTGGAGGTGTGATAGGTATTGGCTAGAAGGCCTCAACAAGCCTATTGTACCCTTACGTGCAATTTCTGTGTGTTTTTCACAGGTTCCAGTCTAGAGAACCTAGTGATGTCACAAAGGTCATGAAAGGAATCTTGGTAGTTACCAAGTAACTGACCATAACAGTAGTGCCCAGTATATGTCATTTGAGCACAGCTCTCAGAGACCCAAGGAAGGTCTCCTAAAGAGGTAAGTGGCCATTCTCCCTTTGGCAGGAATTTTTGAAGGTTTCTCCTAGTATCCAGGCATAGAATTACATCACCTTAACCAGTTGAAGATGTATTTAATTCATATGTTAGACACTCCTATCCATACCCTGATTTTGACTTCTATGCAGTTAAAGAAGGCAGGACTTCCTGAACAGGATTAGGAGGCCTGAGATTGTATTGTATTACTGTTTCAGCTAAAGTTTTCTGAACACTTTCACAAGAGAAGGCCAGTGTGGGACCCAGGTAAGGTATCCTATTTTCCATCACTATGACATAGAACACTGACATGTTTTATCTCTTTTTTGAAGAGCAAGTTATCTTTTCAGGCTTTGTTCCTGCAAATCCCCAGGTAGTGTTGATTAGTCTTGAGAGCATCCACGTGGTCAATCCAGGGAATTTGAGGAGGTGCAGGTAGAATGTCACATGTCCTAAGCACTTGGTCCTTGATGTACCTTTTAGACTGGCAATCTTCCTAGTCCTACTCAGCATGGGACATCATAGACATCAACAGCAGTGCTACAGTGGACCTGCGCCACACCACAGGATTCCATATCAGTGCTAAGGGAGTATGGGATTTGCTTTATCTACTTCTTACTGATCAGGGAAATAATGATTGAGTCCTTAGCAATTCAGGGGATACACGTTTCTTGTTAACATATTTGAATGAAGGTTTTCAGTTGTCCTGTCAGTGCAACAAAGAGACTTCTCAGTGTTGTGTAGCCACCTACTCATGGTCTCCCTTGAAAGTGCCAACCTCATGTTAATCCACTGATCCAGGGAGAGATGAGGTGTCCCAACATGAATGAAGCGTGTGAAATTCTGGTTAGTTGACCTGGATAGAAAAGTTGCTTACCTTAACACACTTTTTACATCTAGTTTTCAAGGCTCTGTTGTGAATAATACAGTCCTTCCAGCAGTGCCAATGAATGGAACCTTGCTAGGGCCCAGAGAATTGGCAGAAGTGATCCTTCTTCAGTGCACATCTTCTAATCTTCACCAAATCAGATGAAAGAGGAAGCTGTCCCTCACGCATGTTTTGCTGTGGTTTTTTTTGTTTGTTTTTGTTTTTGTTTTTCAGGTATCAGGTGGAGCTCTTTCCTGGTATTCAGGTATTAGATGATGTCACCTGTACTCATTGGGGCCTTCTTATCTGATACATATATAATTGAAATATTAGACCCAGTTATGTTTGCCCTGTTTCTGGCCTGTGTGCAGGTCAGAAGAACCTATTTCCCTAACATGATATGTAACCCTGGGACTTTCCTCTCTTCAGTTTCAGAGCATGTTTCCTTAACCCATTAAAGGGAGAAGGCCTGTGCCGTATGCAGGTAATATATCCTCTTTTTCATCACCTCATCATAGACCATGGGCTTTCTTTGATATATCCCTTTAAGCAATTTAGAGGTTCTTCCTAAGACTTTATTCAGAATTCTGGATGGGTGTGTGACTTATGTCCTGCCCCCAATAGCATCCTTGTGACTAATCCAGTATGTGCATTTGTGCAGGGAGAATGAGATGTGTCCCAACCCCCTTTCCACGTTCTATTGTGTGTCATCATATCCAAATGTTCCTGCAAACCCCTCAGTGCTGCTATACATGACACATTGCAGTATGGAGGTATGTGCTGATATGGGCCTAAACCACACACAGCCCAGTGGATCATTACATATACAGGGGAGTGAGGAAGGTGCTTATTTCATGCCATGTTTTGATGGCACTTATTTCACACCACGTTTTTATGTCATTCTGGTACATATGTCATTCTGTTAAGAACTCTGATTGAGTTCTTACCTATTGCAGTGTCCATGAGTTTATAGTTTTTGAGTATCAGAGACCACTTCATTCACCCTGCAGCAGTTGATGGATTGCCTAGACAGGTCTGTACCCTGGAATTCCCCACCCTGTAGTAACCAAGGGACTTATTTGTACATGTGAATTCAAGTAAGTATGGTTTTTCTTGGCAGGAGTGTTGAGACAAAGTTATCCATATACTCATGATGAGTAGAGGTATCCTGTAACAGTGGAGGTTTGAAAGGTTTTGGCCAGGAGGCCTCGTTGACCCATTGTGTCCATATGTAATTTTTTTTTTTTTGGAGAGGTTTTCGCTATAGGGCGTG
>NW_006210084.1:1210256-1221680 GCF_000334495.1 Tupaia belangeri chinensis | reverse complement strand
TTTTTTGCTATAGGGTGCGTGCACTTGCCAGACAGACAGAGAGAGACATAGAGACAGAAAAAGAGAAATCACCCCCCAGGGGGGATGGTCACGCCACAATCCCTTCTCCTCCATTCTCCTCTTGGGACCTTGGGCATGCACGCACATGTGCCTGGCGTGAGTTTAAGCCACTGGGTCCAGGACTCGAACCGCAGTCGACTACATGGGAATCCAGCGACATAGCCATTACGCTAACTGCTGGTCCCCATATGTAATTTTTACATGTTTTTCATAGATTGCAGTCTAGAGAATCTGGTGATATCACAAAAGGTCACAGAGGGAACCTTGGTAGTCACCAGATAAGTGACCAAGACATTCCTGCAAGTGTACATCATCTGAGTTCAGCAATCAGGGAAGCAAGGAAGGTGTCCTAAAAGAGGTATGTGGCCATTTTCTCTTTTGACAGGTATGCTGGGAAGGTCTTTACTAGTGTACAGGTGTGGGCTGATGGTACCTGTGCTAAAAATTCTTTTCTTTACCCTAATTTTGACCTCTATGGAGTTTACAAGGCCATATCTTACAGCCAACAGGTGATGTTAAAGTGTTAGATCCCACAAGGCTAGCTACATGGTTTGAGTCCTGGACCTGGCAGCTTGAAAATCATGCACAGCTCATGTGTGTGAACAAAGAATCCTGAGAGAAGAACAGAGGATTAGGGATTGCCACATGGCCATCTCCTCTGGAAGGTGATTTCTCACCCCCGCCCCCATCACCCTCTCACTGGCAGGCACACACAATCTTTAACAATAATAAAAAGTAGGCCATATCTCCTAAACAGTATTAGAACTCCTAAGATCTTGTTGTATTACTGCTTCAGAGAAATTGTACTGAATACTTTTATGAGAGAAGGCCAGTGTGGGATCTCAATAAGATATCCTATTTTCCATTACTGTGACACAGGTCAATGACATTTTGAGTCTGTTCTTGGAAGATCAAGTTATCTTTCCAGATTCATTCTCTGTAATTCTTAAAATCCCCAGGTGGTTTTGATGGGTCTTCAGAGCCTTCACATGATCAACCAGAAAATTTGCAGAAGTACAGGTAGACGTGAAGTGTCCTAATCACTTAGTTCTCTATGTGCTTATCAGAGTTGGGACTACTTCACAGTCTTCCTACTGTTACTCAGTGTGGGACATTGTTGGCATCAGTGTCAGTGTGGCAGTTGGCCTGAGCCACAGCACAGACCGCCAGGTCATCATAGAGCTAAGGAGCTTAACTTTTTATCACCCTTTGGTTCACGTGCTGTTAAGGAAAGAAATGATTGAGTCCTTGCTAATTCGGGTAACTACAAGTTTCCTGTTTTCATATTTGATTGAATATTTTCAGTTGACCTATGAATGTTGATGGACTGGCTACATCCTGGCATCCCAAGATGGAACTGCTAGCCCCAGAATAACCAAGAGTCATTTAGTTAGGTGTGCGTACTCTCCCCTGAAGGTCATGTCAAGTTGACATTAATCCTCCTATTCAAGTAGACATGAACATGATGTGTCCATGTGCGCTGAGACATGCGAAGTTCTGGCCAGTACAGAAAAGCCACTTTCCTTAATGTAGCTTTTTCATCTAGTTTTTACAGGATCAATTGTAAAGAGCACAATCCTGCCAGCAGTGCTCATGAATAGAATGCTGCTAAGAACCAGAGAAGCGGCAGAGGGGATCCTCCTTCAGTGCACGTCTTCGAATCTTCACCAATCCGAATACTGAGGAAGGCATTCCTACCATGGGTTTTAATGTGGTTTCTTTGTGCAAGTATCCTGTGGAAGTCTTTGCTGGGGTTCAGGTATGAGATAATGTCCCCTAAACTCATTAGATTCCTTCTTGTCGGAGGTGTATGCATAGAAAACAGAAAAATACATCGTGACTTTTCCAATGACCCAATCATTGAAATATTAAACTCTGTTATAATTGCCCTACCTGTTCTGGCCTATGTGCAGGTCAGAAAGACCTATCTACCTAACATGTGTAGTAGCTCTGGGATTTCCCTTTCATCCTGTTTGAGAGTGTATTTCCTTGACACATTGAAGGGACTAGGCCTATGGCATGTGCAGGTAATGCATCTTTTCCATCACTGCATCATAGACCATGGGCTTTTCTCAGCATAACCCTTTATGCTAGTCGGAGGTTCCTTATAAACCTTTATTCAGGAGTTCTGGATGGTCTAGATTGTTTGTCTCATTGGAAAGCATCCCTGTGACTGAATTTGTGTATGTGCAGTGAGAATGAGAGGTGTTGCAATCCCCTTTCCACACTGTGTCATGTGTCATCAACCAAAAACCCCTGCAAACTTCTCAATACTGCTTCATGTTACACATTGTGATGATATGGGCCTAAACCACATACAGCCCGACGGTTCATCAGCTGTGTACATAAACCCTGAGGATGTCTGTTTAACTTCTCACCATGCTTTGGTTGCATGTGAGGTTCAGATATGCAGTGATTGGTCAAGTTCTTAGCAATTGCAATGTTCATGAACACAATTTTGTATTTAAGAGCGTATTTAAGAGAACAATTATTTCACCCCACAGGGGTTGTGAGATCGACTGGATGCAGGTCTGTATCCTGGAACTCCCTGCACTATGGTTACCAAGGAACTGTTTGCACTTGTGAATTTAAGTAAGGATGGTTCTCCTGGCAGGAGCATTGAGCCAAAATTATCCAGGTACTGGTGGTGAATCCAGGTGCCCCATAACAGTGGAAGTTCTGGCCAGGAGCCCTCGTTGGCCCTGTTGTGCCCTTACATGCAATTTTTGAATGTTTTTCATAGGTTCTAGTCTAGAGAACTTAGTGATGTCACAAAAAGTCATGAGCGGAGACTTGGTCATCACCAAATAAGTGACTAAGACTGTCCTACCTAGCATCTGTCATCTGAGCTCAGGTATCAAGGAAGCTAGGAAAGTGTCCTGAAGAGGTATGTGGCCATTTTCCCTTTTGGCAGGTATCCTGTGAAGGTCTTTACTAGTTTACAGGTGTGGGGTGACATCACCTTCCCCAGTTAAGATGTATTTAATTCATGTGTTAGACACTTCTGCCCTTATCCTGCTTTTCACCTTATCCTGTGCAGTTAAGAAGGCCATATCTCCCAAACAGTATTGATAGGCCAGAGATTTCACTGTATTACTCTCTCAGAGAAATTTTCCTGAAGACCACTTTTACAAGAGGAAGCCAATATGTTATCCAGGTAAGGTATCCTATTTTCCATCACCAAGACACAGACTACTGACATTTTGGATCTATACTTGGAAGAGAAAGGTATCAGTCTGGGCTTTTTCTCTTTTATCCTACAAATTCTTAGGTAATATTAAAGGGACTGGGAAACTTCTACATGATCAACCCAGGGAATTTGTGGGTGTGCAGGTAGACTGTGTTGTGCCCTAATCACTTAGTCTTCCATGTGCTTTTCAGAGTCAAGACATCTTGACTGTCCTCTAGTAGTTCTGGTAACTGCTTGTCTCCTGTTTTCATATTTGAGTGAATATTAACCCATGAGTGTTGGTGGATCAACTAGATCCTTGTGTCTTGGAACTACTGGCAGCAGAGTAACCAAGAGACTTTTAGGTGGGTAGGTGTGCAGACTCATGGCCATTGGCTCCCCAAAAGTAATGTTGACCTCACCATGATCCACCTGTCCATGGAGAGATGAGGTATCTCTATATCATGAAGTGTGTGAGGTTCTGGCCAGTTGAACTGGATAGAAAAGTTGCTTCACTTAATGCAGGTTTTCAAACTAGTTTTCACAGAGTCTACCGTGAAGAACACAGTCCTGACAGTCAAGCTCTTGAATGGAACCTTGCACGGACCCAGAGAACTGGCAGAGGCAGTCCTCCTTCAGTGCACATCTTTGGATCCTCACCAATCACTGAATGGCAAAAATGTCCCAAACATGTTTTTTTCTGTTCTTTGTGCAAGTATCATGAGGATCTTTGATGGGGTTTAGGTATGAGATGATGTCACCTGTACTCATGGGATATCTTCTTCTTAGACCTCTTGTGTCTTTATATGTAATTTTTGCATATTTGTCACAGGTTCCAGTCTAGGGAACCCACAGATGTCATGAAAGAAACCTTGGTAGTCACCAGGTAAGTGACCAAGATGGTCCTTTCCAGTATGTGCCGTCTGAGTTCAAGCATCAGGGAAGTGAGAAAGGTGTCCTGTAGAGATCTGTGGCCATTTTCTCTTTGGCAAGAATCCTTTGAAGATCTCTCCTAGTGTGCAGGGTGACATCAAGTAAACCAGATGGACATGTATTTAATTCATGGGTTAGACACTCCTAACCTTACCTGCTTTTTCTTTAGGTGTTTGTTTTTTGTGTGTTCTTTGTTTTGTTTTGTTTTTGCTTTTTTATTCGTTTGTTTGCTTTTGCCTCAGAAAACTTATGATGACAGAGAGTGATAGATTAAGGGAAAGTGACAAAATCATCCAAACAGGGGAGGGGGAGGGATGGCATGCCACCATCCCTTCTCCTCCATTCTCTTCATGGGATTTTGTGCATGTACACAACTGTCCCGCATGATTTTCAAGCCATAGAATCCAAACACAAACTGCAGTCGGACATGTAGAAATGCAGCGCCTTAAGTACCATGCCACCTATTGGCACCCTTACCCTGCTTTTGACCTCTATGAATTTATGAAGGCCATATCTTGTGATCAGCATTAGGAGGCCTGAGATTTCATTGTATTACTATTTCAGAAAGGTTTTTCTGAACAATTTTACAAGAGAAGGCCAGTGTGGGATCCAAGTAAGGTCTCTTATCTTCCATTACCACAGCTACTTTTTGGATCTGTCCTTTGAAGAGTGAGGTAATTTTCCTTGTTTTTTTTTTTTTTTTTTTTTTTTCTGTGTTATCCAAATCCTCAGGTAGTTTCGATAGGTGTTGAGAGCATGCACCTATCCTCTATCTGCCATCACCATGACAGGCTACTTTTTGGATCTGTTCTTTGAAAATCAAGGTAAATTTCCATGTTTTTTTCTGTTACTCTTCAAATCCTCAAGTAGTGTTGATAGGTCTTGAGAGCATCCCCATGATCAACCCAGGGAATTTGCAGAGATGCAGATAGAATGCCACATATACCAGCTACTTAGTCCTTGACTTGCTTTTCAGAGTCAAGCTACTTTAGCAGTCCTCTTAGTGCTACTCAGTGGGGGACCTTGACATCTATGACAGTGCTGCAGTAGGCCTGAGCCAGGGCACAGACTGCCAGATCACCCCCTATAGATCTCAGAAGTGATGGGGTTTGCTTAACTTCTTACCATGCTTTGGTTGTGGTGTCAATCAGGAAGAAATGACTGAGTCTTTAGCAATTCAGGTAACCATAAGTCTCTCGTTATAATGTTTGAGTGAAAATTTTCAGTTACCCTTGAGTGTTGACAGATCAACTGGATCCTGCCCTCTTAGAACTGCTGACGCCAGAACAGACAAGAGACTTTTGGTAGGTGTGCAGCCACAAACTGAAAGTAGTGTCGACCTCACATTAATTTACCTACCCAGGGAGAGTTGAGGTATCTCACCATGGATGAGGCATGTGAGAGTCTGGCCAGTTGGCCTGAATAGAAAAGTAGCATCCCTTAATGCAGTTTTTACATCTAGTTATCATAGCACCTACTATGAAGAACAAGGTCCTGCCAACAGTGCACATGATTAGAACCTAGCTAGGACCCAGAGAAGTGACAGAGTCAGTCCTGCTTCAGATCTTCACTTATTACATGAATGAGGAAGGTGTAAGCAACATTTGCTTAACTGTATTTACTTTGTGCAGGTATCCTGTGGAGGTCTTCTCTGGAGTTCAAGTATGAAATGATGTCACCTGAATTCATTGGATGCTGCCTTCTTGTCAGATGTGTATGTAATTGAAAATGTACACCCTCTTAAACTTGCCCTATTTCTGGGACCAGCAGTTAGTGTAATGGCTATGTCACTGGACTCCCACGTAGTCGACTGCGGTTCGAGTCCTGGACCCAGTGGCTTAAACTCACGCCGGGCGTGTGTGCGTGCGTGCCCAAGATCCCGAGAGGAGAATGGAGGAGAAGGGATTGCGGCATGGCCATCCCCCCTGGGGGGTGATTTCTCGCTTTCTGTCTCTATGTCTCTCTCTCTCTGGCTGGTGAGCACACGCACCCTATAGCAAAAACCTCTACAAAAAAAGAAAAAAAAAAACTTGCCCTATTTCTAACTTGTGTGTAGTTCAAAAGGGCCCATATCCCTAACATGATGAGTAACCCTGGGATTTTCCTTTCTTACTGTTTCAGAGCATCTTACCTTAATATAATGAGAGGAGAAGGCCTGTGCCATATGCAGGTAATGTATCTTGTTTATCATCTTTGCAACATAGACCATGGGCTTATCTGAGTGTATTCTTTAAGTGAATTAGAGGTTCCTTGCAAGCCATTGTTCAGAGTTCTGGATGAGCGCTTTTTCTCTTATGTCTTGATCCCAAAGCATCCTAGTGACTGACCCAAAGATGTGCATATGTGCAGGGAGAATGAGATGTATTGCAATCCCCTTTCCACATTCTGTTGTGTGTCATCATATCCAAACATCCTTTGAAGCCACTCAATGCTGTTAGACGTGGTACACTGCCAGTATAGAGATACTTGCTCATATGGGCCTATATCAAAGAACCCAGCAGATTTCTGCATATATAGGTAAGCAAGGCGGGTGCTTGTTTCTCACCACACGTTGGTGGTACATGCCATTTAGTGACTGACCAAGTCCCTAAAACTTGCGGTGTCCATGAGCTTGTAGTTTTTGTGTATCAAAGACCACTTTGTTCACCCTATAAGGGGTTGACACACTGACTGGACACAAATCTCTACCCAGGAATCCCCCACTCTATGGTAACCAAGGGACTCATTTTCATATATGTATTCAAGTAAGGATGGTCTCGCCTGGAAAGAACGAGCTGAAGTTATCCTGGTATCTGTGGTGATTTGAAGTGTTCCATAATAGTTGAGGCATGAAAGGTTTTAGCCAGGAGGTCTCATTGGACCTGTTGTGTCCTAACATCCAATTGCATTTTGTTACAGGTTCCAGTCTAGAGAACCCAGTGAAATCAGAAAAGGTCATGAAAGGAACCATGGAAGTCACCAGGTAAGTGACCAAGACGGTTCTGCCAGTATGTCATCTGAGCTCAGCTATCGGGGAAGAGAGGAAAGTGTCCTAAAGAGGTATATGACCATTTTCTCTTTTGGCAGGTTTCCTGGGAAGATACATTAATGTACAGGTGTGGGGTGATGCCACATTAACCAGTTAGACATGCACTTAATTCATGTGCTGGACACTCTTCCTTATCCTAATTTTGACCTCTGTACAGTTAAGAAGGCCTTATCTTGGACCTATAGGTGGCATTGAGGCTAAGGTGCTGTATCCCACATGGCCTGTTACATGGATCAGGTCACAGATAAAGCAGCTTGAAAAAATCACATTAGGCTTTTGTGTGTACATACCCAAAATAACAACACGAGTTGGAGTAGGGGTGTATACACACACATACATACACACACACACAAACATATATACACACACACATACACACATATATGTATATACACACACACATATATACACAACCACATACACACACATATACCTACATATATATGTATCTAGTAGGTACATACCCCCTTAAGAAGGTTGTATCTCCTGAACAGTATTAGGAGGCCTGAGATTTTGTTGTATTACTATTTCAAAGAACTTGTACTGAACAGTTTTATGAAAGGAGGCCAATGTAGGATCCAGGTACCTTATCTTTTTTTTTTTTTTCGGGGCGGGGGAGGTTTTTGCTATAGGGCGTGTGTGCTCACCAGAAAGACAGAGAGACAGAAAGCGAGAAATCACCCCCCACGGGGGATGGCCATGCCACAATGCCTTCTCCTCCTTTATCCTCTCAGGATCTTGGGCATGCACACACACGCACCTGATGTGAGTTCAAGCCACCGGGTCCAGAACTCAAATCACGGTTGACTACATGGAAGTCTAGTGACATAGCCATTACACTAACTGCTGGTCCCCAGGTACTGTATCCTGATTTCCATTACTGTGACTCAGATCAGTGACATTCTGGATCTGTTCTATGAAGGGCAAGTTATCTTTTCAGGCTTTTTCTCTGTAATTCTTCAAATCCCCAGGAAGTGTAGGTAGGTATCAGAGCCTCCATGTGATTGACCAGGGAATTTGTGTGGATGCAGGTAGATGTGACCTGTCCTAACCACTTAGTCCTCTATGTGCTTATCAGAGTCAAGACCATCTTCATGATCTTCCTAGTGCTATTCAGTGGGGGACATTGTTGGCATACATGTTAGTGCTGCAGTGGGCCTAAGCCACAGCACAGACCACCAGATCATCACCTGTAGAGCTAAGGGTGATAGGGTTTGCTTGACTTCTTCTTACCATGCTTTCATTTCATATGCTGTTCAGGGAAGAAATGTCGAGTCCTTAGCAGTTTGGGTAACCACAAATCTCCTGTTTTCATATTTGAGTGAAAATTTTTGTTTGATCTATGAGTGTTGGTGGAAAAGTTGGATCCTAGCATCTTGGAACTATTAACACCAGAACAACCAAAAGAACTTGGTAAATGTGCAGCCACACACCTTATAGCAAAACCCTCTCCAAAAAAAAGAAAAAGAACTATTGCTATTTAACTTTATTTATTTATTTTTAATTTGACCAGAGAGAGAGAGACAGAGAGAGAGAGAGATAGAGGGATAATGAGAAAACAAGCCTCCAGGTCCGGGACACAAACCTTGGTCAGCCTTGTGGGAGTCTGGCGCCCTTAACCACCATGCCAACTGCTGGCTCCAAAATTTTACTCCCTCTTAAATGTACCCTGTTTCCAACTTATGTGTGGTTCAGAAGGGCTTATCTCCCTTATATGATGAATAACCCTAGGATTTTCCTCTTTTCCTATTTCAGAGCATCTTAACACATTGATGGGAGGAAGCCTGTGCCATATGAGGGTAATGTATCATCTTTTCTATCACCATGACATAGACCATGGACTTTTCTTAACGTCCCTTTAAGCAAATTAGAAGTTCCTTACCAGGCTTCGTCCTGGTGTTCTAGATTGGTGTGTGTTTTATGTCTTGGTCCCAAAAGCATCCCTGTGACTGATCCAGGGATGTGCATATATGCAAGGAGAATGAGACATGTCCCAATCCTATTAACACATTATATTGTACTTCAGCAAGTCTAAACAACCTCGGCAAGCCTCTCAATGCTCTTTCATTGGACACATAGCCGGAATGGAGGTATGTGTTGTTATGGGCCTAATACACACACAGTCCACTGAACCATCACATACATAGCAAGCAGAATGTATGTTTAACTTCGGACCACACTTTTTGTTGCAAGTGTGGTTCAAGTACTCAGTGATTGATCAAGTCCTAGCAATTCCAGGGCTCATGACTTTATGCTTTGTGTATTTACCAGACCACATCGTTCACCCTGTAGGGGTTGCTGGATTAAATGGACATGGGTCTGTGTCATGGAACTCCCTGTGCTATGGTCACCAAGGTAATTATTTACACATATGTATTCAAGTGAAGATGGTCTGTCCTGTTAGGAGCATCAAGGAGGAGTTATCCAGCTACCTGTGTTGAATTGAGGTGGCCTTAACACTGGAGGTACTGGCCAGGAGGCCTCAATGGGCCTATTGTGCCCTTATAGCAATTTCTGTATGTTTTTCACAGATTCCAATCTAGAGAACCCAGTGATGTCACAAAGGTCATGAAAGGAATCTTGGTAGTCACCAAGTAACTGACCATAACAGTAGTGCCCAATATACATCATTTGAGCACAGCTCTCAGAGACCCGAGGAAAGTCTCCTGAAGAGGCAAGTGGCCATTTTCCCTTTGGCAGGAATCCTTTGAAGGTCTCTCCTAGTGTTCAGGTGTAGGGTTATGTCCTTAACCAGTTAAATGTGTATTCAATTCATATGTTAGACACACCAATCTTAACCCTAATTATGACTTTTGTGTATTTAAGAACATTATTAGGAGACCTGAGAGTTTGTTGTATTACTGTTTCAAAGAGATTTTTCAAAACTCTTTCACAAAAGAAACTCAGTTTGGGATCCAGGTATCCTATTTTCCACCACCACAACACACAGCATTGACATGTGTGAGGTGTTTTTTGAAGAGCAAGTTATCTTTCCTGACTTTGTTTTGTATTATTATGTAAATTTCCAGGTAGTGTTGATGGGTCTTGAGCGCATTCACATAATCAATTCAGGAAATTTGAGGAGGTGCAGGTAGAATGTGATATATCCTAATCACTTAGTCTTCAATGTGCTTTATAGGGTTGAGACACCTTCACAGTCCTCCTAGTGCCACTCAGCACAGGACATTGTTGGCATTGATATCACTGCTACTGTGGGCCGGAGCCACAGGACAGACCACCAGATCATCACCTTTAGAGCTCAGGGGTGATGAGGTTTGCTTAACCTCTTACCATGCTTTGGTTGTAGGTTCTGTTCAGAGAAGAAATATTTAGTCCTTAACAGTTCGGGTAACCACAAGTCTCCTGTTTTCATATTTGAGTGAAGGTTTTGGTTAATCTTTGTGTGTTGACAGATTGGCTGCATCCTTGGAACTGCTAGCACCGGAGTAATCTAGAAACTTTTTGGTAGGTGTACAACCATGTTGGTCTCCTTGAAAGTAATGTTGCCCTCACTGTAATCCATCTATCAAATGAGAGGTGAGGTGTTTCAGAATGATGAGACTTGTGAGGTTCTGGCTTGTTGGCCTGCATAGAAAAATCACTTCCCTAATGCAAGTTTTATACCTGATTTTCGTAAGGTCTTCGGTGAAGGACATGGTCCTGTCAGCAGTGCTCATGAGTGCTCATGAGTGGAATCTTGCAAAGATCCAGAGAAGTGGCAGAGGCAGTCTTCCATCAGTGCACATCTTTGAATCTTCACCAATCACATGAATGGTAAAGATGTCCTAACATGGGTTTTTCTGTGGTTACTTTGTGCTGGTGTCCTGTGGTACTCATTGCTGAGATCAAGTATGAGATGATATGGCCTGAACTCACTGAGGCAGTCTTATTGACAAATGTGTATGTAATTGAAATGTCAGTTATTCATGCCCTATTTCTGGCCTGTGTGCAGTTCAAAAGGACCTAGCTCCCCAAAATGATGAGTAACCCAGGGATTTTCCTCTTCCTGTTTCAGAGCATCTTTCCTTAACACATTAAAAGGAGAATGCCTGTGCCATATGCAGGTAATGTATCCTCTTTTTCATCTCCACGACATACCCCATGGGCTTTTCTCAATGTGTCCCTTTAAGAAAGTTAGAGGTTCCTATGAGCCTTTATTCAGAGTCCTGAATGAGTACATGTCTTATGTCTCAGTCCCAAAAGCATCCCTGTGACTGCCCCAGGGATGTGTGCA
>NW_006210084.1:1193506-1210218 GCF_000334495.1 Tupaia belangeri chinensis | reverse complement strand
CGTGTCCCAGTCCCTGTTCCACATTCTGTTGTACATCATCATATATAAACATCCTTCAGTCCATCTGTTGTAATACATTGCACATTGCCAGTATGGTGGCATGTGCTGATGTGGCCTAAGCCACACATATCACAGTGGATCATTGCATATATAGGGAAGTGAGGACAGTGCTTGTTCTCACCACGCTTTGGTGGCATGTGTCATTCAGTTTACAGTGACTGGTCGATTCCTTAGCTATGGAAGTGTCTATGAGTTTACAGTTTTTGTGTTTCAGAGACCACTTTGTTCACCCTGCAGGGGTTAATGGATTAACTGGACACAGTTCTCTATCCTGGAATTCCCCACCCTGTGGTAACCAAGGGACTTGTTTGTACATGTGGAATCAAGTGAGGATGGTCTCTCCTGGAAGGAGCATTGAGCCAAAGTTATCCAGGAACCTGTGGTGAATTGAGGTGTGTCTAGCAGTGGAAGTGTGCAAGGTTCTGGCAAGGAGGCCTCACTGGACCTGTTTTGTCCTTATGTAATTTTCACATGTTTTTCACAAATTCTAGTCTAGAGAACCCAGTGATATCACAAAAGACAAAGGGAGCCTTGGTAGTCACAAGACATACCTGCCAGTGTACGTCATCTGAGCTCAACTCTCTGGGAAGTAAGGAAGGTGTCCTAAGGAGATATGCGGCCATTTTCTCTTTTGGTAGGTATCCTGTGAAGGTCTTTACTAGTGTACAGGTGTGGGGTGATGCCACATTAACCAGTTAGACATATATTTAATTCATGCGCTAGACACTCTTTTCCTTATCCTACCTTTGGCTTCTATGTAGTTATGAAGTCCATATCCCCTGAACAGTATTAGCAGGCCTGAGATTTCATTGTATTACTGTTTCACAGAAATTTTCCTGATCGCTCTTATGACAGGAGGCCAGTGGGCGATCTAGGTAAGATGTCCTATTTCTTCATCACTACATACAGACCACTGATATTTTGGATCATTTCTTGGAGGAGAAAGATACCAGTCCAGGCTTTTTCTTCTTTATTCTATCAGGTTGTCCAGAAAGTCATGACACATTTTTGCTTAGAAAAATACATCATGACTTTCCCAATGACCCAATACAAATCCTTAGGTAGTTTTAGTGGCACTAGGGAACCACCACTTGATTGACTCAGGGAATTTGCAAGAGTGTAGGTAGAATATGACATGTCCTATCACTTAGTCCTTGATGTACTTTTCAGAGTCAAACACCTTAGCTGTCCTGGTGCTTCTCATTTATGGGACATTGTTGGCATCAACATTAGTGCTGCAGTGGGCCTAAGTCACAGCGTAAACTTCCAGATCATCACCTATAGAGCTACGGGGTGATGGGTTTAACTTGTTCTTACCATGCTTTGGTTGTAGGTGTTGTTCAGGGAATAAATGTTGAGCCCTGCTTAGGAATTCAAGTAACCACAAGTCTCCTTTTTAAATATTTGAGTGAACATTTTGGTTGACCTATGAGATAAAGTATCAGCAGGATCCTAGTGTCTTAGAAGTTATAGCACCAGAGTAACCTAGAAAGTTTTTTTGTAGAATTATTTTATAAATTATTATTTTTAAAAATTTGCTATAGGGCACAGGTGCTCACCATAGAGAAACAGAGAGAGGAAGTGAGAAAGCAAACCGCCAGCTCCAGAACTTGAGCCACAGGTAGCCATGTGGGAGTTCAACACCTCAGCTACCATGCCACCTGCCAGCTCTACAACTTAAAGATTTTTTGGTAGGTGTGCAGTCTCCATGAAACTAAATGTTGACCTCACCATGATCCACCTATCCATGGAGAAAGGAGGTGTCCCAGCATAATAAGGCATACGAGGTTCTGGCCAGTTGGCCTAGATATAAAAATAACTTTCCTTAAGGCAGTTTTTCTATCTAGTTTTCACAGTGTTTACTGTAAAGAACATGGTCCTGCCAGCAGTGCTTATGAATGGAACCTTGCTAGTACCCAGAGAAGTGACAGAGGTGGTCTTCCAGTGCACATCTTCGGATCTTCACCGATCACATGAATGATCAAAGTGTCCTGAATATGGGTTTTACTGTGATTTCTTTGTGCAGGTATCCTAGGGGGGTATTTACTGGTGTTCAGGTATTAGATGATGTCACCTCAACTCATTTTAGCCTTCTTTTTTGATGTGTATGTAATTGAAATGTTAGACCCAGTTATTCATGTCCTGCTTGCTTGTGTTCAGTTCAGAAGGGCCTACCAACATGATGAATAACCCTGGGATTTTCTCTCTTCCTGTCTCAGAGCATGTTTCTGTAATACATTGAAAGGAGAAGTCTTGCAGGGAATGTGTCTTGTTTTTCCATCCTGTGCCATAGACCATGGGCTTTTCTTGATGTATCCCTTTAAGTAAGTAGAGATTTCTTACAAGCTTTTTCTTAGTCCTCTGTAAATGCCCAGGTAGTGTGACTTGATCCTTAATGCATTGTGTGATTGACCCAGGGTTTTGAAACTGGGCAGGTAGAATGAGATTTGTCTCAGTAAAATTACCACCTTTTGTTTTCATAGTCAAGTCAGACATCCCTTCAAGCCTCTGAGTGTTGCTTCCGGGAGCTTATTCATAATTTCGAGGTAAGTGGTTTTATGGCCCTGAATCACTCTACACACCATAGGATCATCACCTGTGTAGATATGTGACCTATGACAATGGAGTGTGTTTAACTTCCAACCATGCTTCATTGCACATATTGTTCATGTTCAGCATGTAGTGTCCACACATTTACCCTTTTTATATTCCAGGGCAGGTTTCCTTCAACCTGTATATGTTGATAGATTTAAGGGACTCGGGTGTGTTTTCTGCAAATTTCTATATTGTGGTAACCATGGGACTTAGTCATCCATATGCATTCTAGTGATGATAATCTCTCTTGACAGTAGTATTGACCTCAAATTAACCTACCCATCCATGGTGAACTAAGGTGTTCCCTACTAGCAGAAGCATGTGATGTGTGGCCAGGTGCCAAAGTAGGACATGTTATGTCCTTCAGTGCAATTTTTGCTTGGATTTTCAGAGATTCCAGTCCAGAGAACACAGTGATGCCAGCAGTGGTCATTAGTGGAACCTTGCTAGTAACCAGGTCAGTGACCATGTTAGTCATGTTAGTCAGTGACCATACTGAAGATATACCATCTGATGTCAACAATCAAGTCAGCAAGGAAGGTGTCCCATGTTTTTCTTTTGTTCAGGTATCCTGTGAAGTTCTTGCTAGTATACACATATGAGATGAGGTCACCTTACCTTATTGGACCCCTTCTTCATATCATATGTGTATTTCATTCATGTGTTAGACATTCTAGTTCTTACCATGTTTTAGGCCTATGTGCTATGAAGAAGGTGATATCTCCCTCATGTAATTAGTAACCCTGGGGTTTTCCTCTCTTCTGTTTCACAGCATGTTTAGTTTACTTATTAAAGTGAGGAGACCTGTGCCACGTGCAGGTAATATATTCTCTTTTCCACCGCCATGATGAGAGTGTGGGCTTTTCTCGATGTATCTCTTTAAGCAAGTTAGAGGTTACTCAGAAACTTTTTCTCAGGCATTCTGGATGTGTCCAGGTTGCATGGTTTGGTCCCAGATGTATTCCTGTGACTCACCTATGGGTGTGCATATGTGCAGGGAGAATGAGATGTGTCCCACTCCCTTTCCATGTTGTGTTGTATGTCATCGATTCTAAACATCCCTGCAAGCTCTCGATGCTGCTTTACATGACACATTGCCAGTATGAAGGTAAGTGCTGATATAGAATAAGCCACACACAGCCTAGCAGATCATCAGCTATAAAGGTTAGTGAGGACCATGTTTTTTAACTTTTTCTTATTATGCATTGGTTGCAGGTGTTGTTCTTATAATGAATGATTGAGTCCTTAGCAATTTTTTTTGGGGTTTTTTTTAGAGAGATTTTTGATATAGGGTGCATATACTCACCAGAAAGAAAGAAAGTGAGAAATATACCCCCACTCCACCCACCACCCCCACAGAGGGATGGCCATGCCCCAGTTCTTTCTCCATTCTCCTCTTGGGATTTTGGGCATATACAGACATGCTCCTGGCCTGAGTTTCAAGCCACAGGGTCCAGGACTTGAACTGTGGTTGGCCATGTGGGAGTCCAGCACCTTTACCACTATGCCACCTGGTGGCCCCTCCTTAACAATTCTTAAGAATACTGTTTTTTACTTTTTATATTTCAGACAATGTTTTGTTCGACCTGTCTGTTTTGAATGATTGGTAGGGCAATGATATATGTCCTAGAACTGCCTGAGCCTTAGTAAACAAGGATATGCTTTCAACAAGTGTTTTTTTTTTTTTTTCTTAAATACTCAAAAAAGTTTGACCTCAAACTAATTCACCTTTCCATGGTTTACTGAAGTTCCCATAATAACTGGTCTGGCTAGGTGACCAAGTAGATCATGTAATGTCCTTAAGTCAATTTGTATATATGGTTTTTATACATTCCATACTAGAGAACACAGTGATGCCATTATGGTCATTAATGAAATCTTGCTAGTTACTAGGTATGTGACAGAGTCATTTATACTTAGTATATTCCATCTGATCTCAGCAGTCAGGTAAGTGAGGAAGCTGCCCCTAAGAGGACACCTTTACAGGGTGGCAGTGGGTACTAGGAGAGAAAGGACACCTACTGTGCATTCTGGGTTGGTAGTGCTGAAAACCGTTGTTTCTGGGACCAGCAGTTAGCATAATGGCTATGTCACTGGACTCCCATGTAGTCGACCGCGGTTCGAGTCCCAGAGACCCAGTGGCTTAAACTCATGCCTGGCGTGTGTGCGTGCGTGCCCAAGATCCCGAGAGGAGAATGGAGGTGAAGGGATTGTGGCGTGGCCATCCCCCCTGGGAGGTGATTTCTTGATTTCTGTCCCTCTGTCTCTCTCTGTCTCTCTGGTGAGTGTACACGCCCTATAGCAAAAACCTCTCCAAAAACAAAAAAGAAAACTGTTTCCTCAGCTTGCTGTCCTTCTGTGTGCTGGTGTCTGATCTCCATGACATTTGTTTTCCTCCCTGCCCCTGGGAGTTATCTTCAAGCTATTGACTTCTAGGGTTTGCAGGTTTTGCAGTGTGGTACTACTTTTTTGTTTGTAGGTTGTTTCTCCAGAGGAAAAGGTGATAATTTTCTTAAAATGCATGTGATTGTGAAGAAAAGTGGTATGTGACTGGTGGTGGTGGTTGGTGTTTTATAGTGCAAAACAGTAAAAGGGAATAAAAGGGGGAAAAGTTGTGCTGCCTTTTGTTTTTATCTTCAGGTATCCTTTTTAGTGCTTTACTGTTATACTGGTATGAGATGATGTTACTTTAAGTAATTGGACACCTTTTTTTTTTCAAGCATCTCTGGAATTCATGTTTTTTCACTTTTTCTTTTTTTTTTTTTTTTTTTTTTGGACTGTACACAGTTAAGGAGGTTATAACTTCCTAACAGTATTAGTAAATCTGAGTTTTCATTGTTTACCATTTCAGAGAATTTTCCTGTAACATTTTTACTGGAGGAAGCCTTTACTGTATCCAGGTAATGTATTCTACTTTCCATCACCGAATAATAGACCTTGGACTTTCTTGGATCTGTTCTTTGGAGAGAGAGGGGTCCTAAAAGGTTTTTTCCTCAGCATTCTGCAGAGACTGAGGGTGTGTTCATCAATCCTGAAGACATCTATGTGATCATCCCAGGGAATTAGCAGGGGTACAGATAGAATGTGAAGTATTCCAATCACTTTTTCCATGATTTGGTTTTCAGAGTCAGGAGTCTCTGCAAGCCTGTCAGTGCTAGCTAAAGTGGGATGTTGTTAGCATTGAAGTAAGTGCTAAAGTTCCCTAAATAAAGCACAGACCACCAGATCATCGCCTATACAGGTAAATGCAATAGCATTTAACTACTTACCATTCTTTGGTTGCAAGTGTTCTTCAGATTATAAGTGCTTGATTTCTTATCAGTTCTACTTACCATGAATACACACTTTTCATGTTGCAGAGAAAGTCTTTGTTTAATCTTTGAGCATTTAAGGCTTGTTTTGATCTAGTATTTTTCCTGGAATTGCCAGTGCCATAGTAACCATGGAAATTTTTTTGCAGGGGTGAGGTGCAGAAATTATTATCTCTTCTGACATTATTGTTTTTTAATGTGTAGTTACTCAAATTATCCTGGTAAAGTTAATGTGTTCTGTAATAGTGGAAGCTTACAATGTTCTAGTACATGCCCTCTAGGACAAGTTGTGTTTTTGAAACATTTTTTCTATATGTTCTTTTCCCAGTTTTCAGTCAGACAACACAGTGATGCCAACAATGGTCATTAATGTAACCTTCTGATTACCTTGGTAAGTGACAGTTTGGTTCTTACATCATCTGATTTCTACCTTCCAGGTAAGCAAGGAAGTTTCCTTTAACTGCTGTTTTCCTGTTTTTCTACAGGTATCCTGTGAAGGTCTTTGCTAGTGTACAGGTACGAGATGATGTCATTTTAACTCATTGGACAGCCCCTTTTTGTTAGATATCTATTTAATTCATATTTTTTGAGAGGTTTTCGCTATAGGGCACATGTGCTCACCAGACAGACAGAGAGAGACATAGAGACAGAAAGCGAGAAATCACCCCCCAAGGGGGATGGTCATGCCGCAATCCCTTCTCCTCCATTCTCCTCTTGGGATCTTGGGCACGCACGCACACGCGCCTGGCGTGAATTCTAAGCCACCAGGTCTGGGACGTGAACTGTGGTTGACCACGTGGGAATCCAGCGACATAGCCATTACGCTAACTGCTGGTTCCCTTAATTCATATTTTAAACACTCTTCTACTCCTGTTTTTGTCACATATAAAGTTAAGAAGATAATATCTTCCTAGTATTTTTACAAAGCCTGGTATTTTGTCGTATTCCTACTTTCAGAGAATGCTTCCTCAACACTTGTAATGGTAGTGTCCTATGCAGTATCCAGATAACTGACAATATTTTTTATCACAATGGCATTGACAATGTTGTGTGTGTGTGTGTGTGTGTGTGTGTGTTAAGTATTCTTTTTAGAGAGTAAAAGGTCTGTTACAGACTCTTTTTTCTGAGGTCTGCAAATACCCAGGGAGCATTGATGTTTCCCTAAATGTTCCAAGTGGCCCACTGAATTTGCTGGTCTACAAGACAAATGAGACATATCCCAAACACTTTTTTTATGATGTGTTTTTCGGATCCAAGTCAAAAAGTTGTCAAGCCTCTCTGTGGTAGTTAACATGGATATTCCTGGTATGGTAAGTGCTTATGTGCTTAACCATACCACAGATCACCGGATCATTAGCAACATAGGTAAATGATGATGGTGTCTCTAAAACTTCTTACTATGCCTTGGTTGCAGGTTTTGTACATGTAAGAAATGTTTCAGTCTTTGTCAATTCTAGAAAACATGAGTTTATACTTTTCATATTTTAGAGACAATTTTTGTTTAACCTGTGGGTTTTAAAGATTTAGCTGGAACTAGTATTTATCCTGAAAATCCCAGCTCATTAGTAACCATGGGAAATAATGTTCCTTTGAATTAATCCAAGTACCTAGATAGAGTTAATGTGTCCATTAATGAAGCATGTAAGGTTCTGGGCAGGTCTTCTGATAGGACAAATTATGTTTTGAAATGTATTTTTTGCATGTGATTTTTTTCACAGGTACTAGTCAAAAGAATACAGTGATGCAAAAAGTGGTCATTAACAGAACTTTGCTAATACTCAGGTAAGCAACAAAGAGGATCCTCCCACAGTGTACATCTTCTGATCTTCAACATTTAGGTATGTGAGGAAAATGTCTCTAGCACTCATGTTGTCATGGGTTTTTTTGCAGGTATCCTGTGAAGGGTATGAGATGATGTCACCTTAACTCATCGGACACCTTTTTCATATCAGATATCTACTTATTTAATATTTGATACACCCTTATTCTTACCTTTTTTTTGGGGGGGGCATATTTGTGATTAAGACACATATCTCCCTTAGCCTAGGATTTTATTGTAACCCTGCTTCTAGAGAATGTTTTCTTATCACTTGAAATGGCAGAGGACTATGTGGTACCCAGGTAATTTATCATGACATTGACCCTGGGCTTTTTTGTAGGGGCTTCTTTAAAAGAGTAAGAGGTCTGTTACAAATTTTTTTCCTTGGAGCTCTGCTAGTACCCATGTAGTTGATGAGTCTCGAAATGACACAAGTGATTCAGGGAATTTTCAAGTGGGTTGGTTGAATGAAATGTGTCCCAAGCACCTTTTTCTAGATGGTTATCTCAGAATTGATTCGAAACATCCAGCAAGCCTTTCAATAGTAGCTTATGTGGAACATTGCTAGTGTCAAGGTAAGTGCCTATGTGGCCTTTTATGATAGCACAGGCCATCTTATCACCAGGTGAGTGGTGATGGTGTCTCTAAAACAACCTCTTCCTTTGCTTTGTTTGCAGGTATTGTTTAGGTAAGAAATAATGACTCAGAGGGATCAGCAGTTGGCATAATGGCTATGTTGCTGGACTCCCACGTAAGTCAACCGTGGTTTTGGTCCTGGACCTGGTGACTTAAACTCATGCCGGGCACGTGTGCGTGCATGCCCAAGATCCTGAGAGGAGAATGGAGGAGAAGGGATTGAGGCATGGCCATCCCCCTAGGGGGTGATTTCTCGCTTTCTATCTCTGTCTCTGTCTTTCTGGTGAGTGCATGCATTCTATAGCAAAAACCTCTCAAAAAAAAAAAAGAAGAAGAAATAATGACTCATTATGAATTCTAGTAGCTGTGAGTTTACACATTTTATATTTTAAAGGCAATTTTTGTTTAATATGTCAGTGTTGAGAGGTTGATCATATTTTACTATTCTTCTGAACTCCCAACGCAGTAATAACAATGGGAGTTTTTTTGCAGGTGTCCAGTCCAGAAATGATGAACTTGAGTATAGCCACCCAGGAGCAAAGACATCAGAAAATTATAGTCAATGTTTCAGATGGGAGAGCTGGGGATTTCTTTTCATAGGGGAAGGGAAAACAGGGAAGAGAGTAGAGAGAGAAAAGTTACAAAACTGTATTTAAGGACTCTACGTTATTCACATTAGTTAATCATTTTAACACAAAGTTCCATTGTCTATGCATTGCTTCAAGGTTGAGTTTCCATGACTACAATCTTTTGTGCCATAGCCCAAAATACAGAAATCAGCCCCTTTAACTCCGTAAAGGTCAACATGCATGGTTAAAGTTTCACATTAACATCTCTCTCAAGGTCTCATTAATTTAAAATGCCTTAGTAACTTTATTTCCGTTCTTAAATTCAAGATAAACACAAGAGGAAACCACTAAGGCATATATTCAAGTTCAAGCTTAAAAAAGCTTTTTTGCTTACTTGTCAAGCTTGAATCAGACTTCTTATTTCAGGATATCACTTTGGCAACTCAAATCAGACCACGAACTAGATAAGCTACCTAGACTTCGTGACACTTTTTTATGAACTCTGTGTGTGGCACCAGTGTAACTTCAGTAAGTTCAACTGATTTCATGAGTTTATTGGAGCCCTGGCTGCTAACTCCCAAAGCCAGCCCTACAGTTTTTGGTTGATGTCTGACAGGGTTTATTTATGGGACTCTAATCTCCCATGAGAGAAATTTACTGTTTCTATACTGACAGATTGCAGGTCATGACCATTTCCTTCTCACAGTAAATAATGATGCCACCACAACCATAGGGTTCAGATTCCATTGAGAAATCAGTCATGCAAGGATCAGTTTTCAGAGAGTCAGTTTGTTGCCGCCTTTTGATTTCATTTCCAGCCATTTGTAATCTGAATCTTGGCAGCTAGCTTTACTTAAAGCTTTGAAACCTCTTTTTTAATGATGACTATATCTTTCACTTTTCAGTCTCATTAAATTAGTGTGGTTTTTCTACTCTGGGAGTAAGAGGCAATCTTCCTTGGAGACATCACTCAAATTTAGATATAAGGCCTGTGTAGCCTCATGTCTTTTTAGGTAAATTCATTTTTTGTTTCATTTTTGTGTTATGCTCACCTATAAATAATTTGACTCTGTTGTTTTTTGTTTTTTTCGTGCCTGTTTTCTAAACATTTTTCAGTAGCAAATTCTTTTGCTCCCTTGATGGAAAATTATCTTTAAAAACATGAAATTCTAAAAATTCAAAGGCATGCCTTGACAACTTTATTTCTGGGACAGCAGATGGCTATAGTATATTTCATATCTCATACATATTTAATAAATAATTATAACAAAAATTTGATAACCACTATAAAAATCATTGAAAACTTATAATTACATAGTTAAAATATAGAAGCTTCTCAGCTCTGCAATATTTTTTTCTCTGCTTAATTTTTTAAAAATATTCCAGGCTCTTTACAGATTTGTTACAATTCTAGCCAACCCTAAGATAAAAGGTAACATCTCAAGTTTAACCCCTAAATTAATTTTAAGACTAAAATTTTGAGAATATGGGAAGGTTAAAAAGTCTTTAAAATATAAGTCTAGCAAAAATTATTTTAGCCAGGATTTGATCCACAACCTTTTCAAAGATTACCTATCTGGAAAAATAAATGCTATAAGGTCTTTTATTTATGTGTGTGTGTATATTTGTATGTGCTTACACATATGTACATGTAATACATTCTATGTTGTGTCTCTGTAGTATCAAATTAACTTAAAGACCTCATGACTACATTAACTAAAATGCTTTTTAAGTTCATTTAACTCGGGTAAATATTAGATAAACTAGTTTTTAAAACTGTTAGTAAAAATAAAATACCTTCAAAATTTCCAATATACATTTGTTTGGTTTTACTGGTCAAACTAGGTATAGTTTTTTAAGACTGTAAATATAGCCCTAAAACAAAATGATCTTTAGTTGTGTAATGCTTGGATAAATAAGACTAATTTAATATTAATATTTTAATTAAAATAAGCAAGCCTTCAAGGTTGTTGATGGTAAATATAATGCTAATGAATGCACAGTTCTAATTTTTGTCAAATGTTTAAAATCATAAATGTAAATCTTATTGAAAACAAATATGCAAATAGGAGTTCAATGTAAATGTCCATAAATTCTTATATAGAGAGATAGTAATAAAACATTGGTATTTTATTTCTTTTATTGCTTGATAAAAAGAATAACAATGTAGTTTTTCCTAATATTAGTTTTCACAAATAAGATTTAATTCTTATAACAATAAATTGGGTAATTGTAAATGGAATGTTTACAAATACATTTTTAATGTAAGTTAAAGTCTTAAGAAAATAGTGTGCTATATTAAGTAATATTAATAAAATATGAGTCATTTCTAAACACTAAAATATTATGAAACATGAATTTAAGTTTTATATACTTTGATGTTTTATTATATATGAGATTTTAAAAACTAAACATTTTGATCTATTAAAAATTATACAAAATAAAATTACATGCTCTTAAAACTTATCAACACAGAACCAGCGGTTGGAGTAATGGCTATGTGGCTGGACTCCCATGTAGTCGACAATGATTCAAGTCCCAGACCGGTGGCTTAAACTCATGCCAGGTGTGTGTGCATGCGTGCCCAAGATCCCGAGAGGAAAATGGAGGAGAAGAGATTGCAGCATGGCCATCCCCCTGGAGGGTTGATTTCTTGCTTTCTGTCTCTCTGTCTCTCTCTGTCTTTCTGTCAAGCACATGCACGCTGTAGCAAAAACCTATCCAAAAAAGTTATAAACACATATTTGTAAGCTACTAATATGTAAAATAAATAGTTCCAAATTTCTTACTTCCTCAAAAATAAAATTACTAAAGATAAAAAATTCTAATTAATGGGGCTGGCAGGGGCATTGTGGTCGGGCGCTGGACTCCCAAATGGCTGACCACAGTCTGAGTCCCAGACCTGGTGGCTTGCATCCTCACTTTCCTTCTCTCTCCCTCTCTCAATCTGGTCAGGATAAAAATAATAATAATAAGTAAACTAATTTAAAAATTCTAATTATTATCTGTAATTTTAGATAAAAAATATACTAAAAAGCTAAGATACACTTTTGATTAAAACATAATTAATAACACAAATATCTGTTCTTAAAACAATTTTGTCTAATTTAGAAATTACTTCAGGTGATTTCCAAAAATAAATTTATTGAAAAAAAAAAAAAACCTAGTAAATACAAAAGAAAAGCTTAAATAAAAAAAACTATAAATCTAAAGATAGTAGTAAAAAAAAGCATTAAAAAAGTTTGTATAAAAAAAGTGATGTGTATTCAGAGATTATTTCAGGTACTTTCCAAAAAATAAATTTATTGAAAAAAATATAAAATTCCCAGTAAATACAAAAGAAAAGATTAAATAAAATATTATAAATATAAAGAAAGTAGTAAAAGAAAGCTTTTTAAAAAGTGTGTATAAAAAAATCTTGTATATTCATAGATTAATTCAGGTAGTTTCCAAAAATAAATGTATTGAGGGACCAGCAGTTGGCGTAATATCTGTGTTGCTGGATTCCCATGTAATCGACTGAGGATAGACCCACACGGTGACTTAAACTCATGCCGAGCGCATATGCATGCCTGCCAAAGATCCCAAGAGGAAAATGAAGGAGAAGGGATTGCCGCATGGTCATCCGCCAATCCGCCGAGGGGTGTGATTTCTCACTTTCTATCCACTTTCTATCTCTCTGTCTCTCTCTCTTTCTAGACAGTGCACGTACCCTATAGCAAAAACCTATACAAAAAAAAATTATAGGAATAAAGAGAGAAAGCCTAGTAAATAAAAAAGAAAAGGTTAAATAAAAATTATAAATGTAAAGATAGTAGTAAAAGAAAGTTTTAAAAAACTTTGTATAAAAAAAGCCCTGTGTATTCAGATAATTTCTAAAAATATATTTATTGAAAAAATAGATCAAAAGCCTAGTAAGTAGGAAAAAAAAAGGTAAAATTAAGAACTATAAATGTGTTGGGACCAGCAGTTAGCGTAATGGCTATGTCGCTGGACTCCCATGTAATTGACCGCGGTTCAAGTCCCAGACCCGGTGGCTTGAGACACGCTGGTGCGTGTGCATATATGCCCAGGATCCCGAGAGGAGAATGGAGGAAAAGGGATTGCGGCGTGGCCATCCCCCCTGGAGGGTGATTTCTCGCTTTCTGTCTCTCTGTCTGTCTCTGGCTCTGGCGAGCGCACACGCCCTATGTCAAAAACCTCTCCAAAAATAAAAAATAAAAATAAAAACTATAAATGTGAAGAGACTAGTAAAAGAAAGCTTTAAAAAAAAGTTTCTATAAAAATAATCTTATGTATTCAGAGTTCATTTCAGTTAGTTTACAAAAATAAACTCATTGAAAAAAATATAAAAACATATACTAAATACAAAAGAAAAACTTGTTAAATAAAAATTTATAAATGTAAAGATAGTACTAAAAGAAGATTAACAAAAAAAAGGCTGTATAAAAAATACCTTCTGTGGGACCAGCAGTTGGCATAATGGCTATGTCGCTGGACTCACATGTAGTCGACCACAGTTTGAGTCCCGCACCCAGTGGCTTTAACTCACATCGCGCTCGGTGCATGTGTGCCCAAGATCCAGAGAGGAGAATGGAGGAAAAAAGATTACAGCATGGCCATCGTCCCCCCACACATACACATCCCATGGGGTGATTTCTTGCTTTCTCTCTGTTTCTATCTGGCGAGCGCACACACACTAAAGCAAAAACTCCTCCCCCCCCAAAAAAAATACGTTGTGTATTCAGAGAGTACTTCAGGTTGTTTCCAAAAATAAATTTATTGAGAAAAAGATAAAAAGCCTAGTAAATACAAAAGATAAGGTTAAACAAAATATTGTAAATGTAAAGATAGCAGTATAAGAAAGCTTTAAAAATGTTTGTATAAAAAAAAAATCTGTGTATTCAGAGATTACATCAAGTAGGTTCCAAAAATATACTTATTAAAAAAAAGATAATAAGTCTAGTAAATATGAAAGAAAAGGTTAAATAAAAAATTGTAAATATAAAGATAGTAGTAAAAGAAAACTAAATAAAGTAGTCTAGTAAATATGAAAGAAAAGGTTAAATAAAAAATTGTAAATATAAAGATAGTAGTAAAAGAAAACTAAATAAAGTTTGTATAAAAAAAATCTTGTGTAATCAGAGTACTTAAGGTAGTCTCCAAAAACTAAATTATTAGAAAAAAAGATAAAATCACCTAGTAAATAGAAAAGAAAAGGTTAAATAAAAAATGATAAATATAAAGATAGTAGTAAAAGAAAGCTTTAAAGAAAAGTTTGTATAAAAAAATCTTGTGTATTCAGAGATTATTTCAGGTAGTTTCAAAAAATAAATTTATTGAAAAAAAGGATAAAAATACCTAATAAATACAAAAGAAAAGGTTAAATAAAAAATTGTAAAAGTAAAGATAATAGTAAAAGAAAGACTTTTAAAAAGTTTGTATTTTGGGACCAGCAGTTAGCATAATGGCTATGTCGCTGAACTCCCACATAGTCAACCACAGTTTGAGTCCCGGACCCGGTGGCTTAAACTCACGCCGGGCGCGTGTATGTGCGTGCCCAAGATCCCGAGAGGAGAATGGAGGAGAAGGGATTGTGGCGTGGCTATCCCCCCTGGGGGGTGAATTCCTGCTTTCTGTCTCTCTGTCTCTCTCTGTCTGTCTGGCGAGCGCACACACCCTATAGCAAAAATCTCTCTCAAAAAAAAAAGTTTGTATTTTAAAAAAGCCCTTGTGTATTCAGAGAGTACTACAGGTAGTTTCCAAATACAAATTTATTCAAAAAAAAAAGATAAAAACACCTAGTAAATACAAAAGGTGAAATTAAAAATTATGAACATAAAGACAGTAGTAAAAGAAAGCTTTAAAATTTTTTGTATAAAAAAATCTTGTGTATGGGACCAGCAGTTAGCGTAATGGCTATGTCGGTGGACTCCCACGTTTTAGGTAAGGATAGTAGAAAAAGAAAGCTATAAAGAAAAATTTGTATAAGAAAAAAAAAAAACTCATGTATTTAGAGAATACTTCAGGTAATTTCCAAAAATAAATTTATTGAAAAAAGATTTTAAAAAACCTATTAAATACAAAAGAAAAGTTTGAATAACAAATTATGAAAGTAAAGATAGAAGGTAAGAAAGCTTTAAAAAAAAAGTTTGTATTAAAAAATCTTTAGTATTCCAAGAGTACTTCAGTTATTTTCCAAAAATAAATTTATTGAAAAAAGATAAAAAAACACCTATTAAATACAAAAGAAAAGTTTGAATAACAAATTATGAAAGTAAAGATAGAAGGTAAGAAAGCTTTAAAAAAAAAGTTTGTATTAAAAAATCTTTAGTATTCCAAGAGTACTTCAGTTATTTTCCAAAAATAAATTTATTGAAAAAAGATAAAAAAACACCTATTAAATACAAAAGAAAAGTTTGAATAACAAATTATGAAAGTAAAGATAGAAGGTAAGAAAGCTTTAAAAAAAAAGTTTGTATTAAAAAATCTTTAGTATTCCAAGAGTACTTCAGTTATTTTCCAAAAATAAATATATTGAAAAAATAAACAAAAAGCCTAATAAGTACAAAGAAAAGCTTAAATAAAAAAATTATAAATGTAAAGATAGTAGTAAAAGCTGAAAAAAAAAACCCAGGTTGTATAAAAAAAATCTTATGTATTCATAGAGTACTTCAGTTAGTATCCAAAAATAAATTTATCGAAAATAAAAAGGATAAAAACACCTAGTAAATACAAAAAAAAAAAGGTTAAATAAAAAAGTATAGATGTTAAAAATAAAAGTAAAGAAAGCTTTGGGCCAAACAGTGGAAAGGCTAAGTTGCTGGAATCCCATGTAGTCTACTCCGGTTCAAGTCCCTGACCAGGTTGCTATACCTTACTCCTGGGGTGTATGCGTGCATGCCCAATATCCCAAGAGGAGAATGGAGGAGAAGGCACTGTGGCATGCCATCCCCCCTGGTGAGTGAATTTTCACTTTCTGTCTCTCTGTCTCTCTCTGTCTTTCTGGTGAGCTTATACGCCCTATAGAAAAAAAAAACTATCAAAAAGAAGAAAGTTTAAAAAAAAGTTTCTATAGAAAAAATTGTATGTATTCAGTAATTATTTCAGGTAGCTTCCAAAAATAAATTTATTGAAAAAATAGATAAAAAGCCTAGTAAATGCAAAAAAAAGTTAAATAAAAAATTAGAAAATTTAAAAATAGTAGTAAAAGAAAACTTTAAAAAAGTTTGTATAAACAAAATCTTTTGTAATCAAAGTACTTAAGGTACTTTTCAAAATAAATTTATTGAAAAAATAAGGGATAAAAACACCTAATAAATACAAAAGAAAAGGGTCTCTCTCTGTCTTTCTGGTGAGCTTATACGCCCTATAGAAAAAAAAAACTATCAAAAAGAAGAAAGTTTAAAAAAAAGTTTCTATAGAAAAAATTGTATGTATTCAGAAATTACTTCAGGTAGCTTCCAAAAATAAATTTATTGAAAAAATAGATAAAAAGCCTAGTAAATGCAAAAAAAAGTTAAATAAAAAATTAGAAAATTTAAAAATAGTAGTAAAAGAAAACTTTAAAAAAGTTTGTATAAACAAAATCTTTTGTAATCAAAGTACTTAAGGTACTTTTCAAAAAATTTAGTGAAAAAAAGAGAAAAACTCTTGTAAAGAGAAAAGAAAAGGTTAATTTAAAAAATTAAAATTTTAAACATAGTAGTAAAAGAAAGCTTT
>NW_006210084.1:1192227-1193287 GCF_000334495.1 Tupaia belangeri chinensis | reverse complement strand
GTGTATTCAGAGAGTGCAACAGGTAGTTTTCAAAAATAAATTTATTAAAAAAAAGATAACACCTAGTAAATACAAAAGAAAAGGCTAAATAAAAAATTATAAATGTGAAGATAGTAGTAAAAGAAAGCATTAAAAAATGTTTGTATAATAAAAATCTTGTGTATTCAGAAAGTACTTCAGGTAGTTTCCAAAAATAAATTTAGTGAAAAAAAGAGAAAAACCCTTGTAAAGAGAAAAGAAAAGGTTAATTTAAAAAATTAAAATTGTAAACATAGTAGTAAAAGAAAGCTTTAAAAAAAGTTTGTATAAAAATATCTTGTGTAATCAGAGAGTACTTCAGGTAGCTTCCAAAAATAAATTGATTTTTAAAAAAGGATAAAATAATCTATTAAATAGAAAAGGTTAAATAAAAAATTATAAATGAAAAGATAGTAGTAAAAGAAAGACTTTGAAAAAGTTTACATAAAGACAAAACCTTGTGTATTCAGAGAGTACTACAGGTAGTTTTCAAAAATAAATTTATTAAAAAAAAGATAACACCTAGTAAATACAAAAGAAAAGGCTAAATAAAAAATTATAAATGTGAAGATAGTAGTAAAAGAAAGCATTAAAAAATGTTTGTATAATAAAAATCTTGTGTATTCAGAAAGTACTTCAGGTAGTTTCCAAATATAAATTTATTGGAAAAAAAGATAATACCTTGTAAATACAAAAGAAAAGGTTAAATAAAAAATTATAAATGTTAAATACAGAAGTAAAGAAAGCTTTGGGCCCAGCAGTTGGTTTGATGGCTATGTCGCTGGACTCCCACGTAGTCTACTGCAGATAGAGTCCCGGACCTGGTGGCTTAAACTCATGCCAAATGCTTGTGTGTGCGTGCCCTACATCGCTAGAGAATAGGGGAGAAAGAATTGCAGTGTGGCCTTCCCTCCTCAGGGATAATTTCTCGCTTTCTGTCTCTCTGCCTATCTCTGTCTTTCAGGCACGTGCATGAGCCCTATAGCAAAAGCCTATTAAAAAAAATTTTAAAACACTTAAAAAAAAAAGTTTATATAAAAAA
>NW_006210084.1:1187903-1188577 GCF_000334495.1 Tupaia belangeri chinensis | reverse complement strand
CCCAGTGGCTTAAAACTCACGCCGGGCGCGTGTGCGTGCGTGCCCAAGATCCCGAGAGGAGAATGGAGGAGAAGGGATTGCACCATAGCCATCCCCCCGGGGGTGATTTCTCGCTTTCTGTCTCTCTGTCTCTGTCTGTCTGGCGAGTGCATGCGCCCTATTGCAAAAGAAAAAAAAAAACCTCTCCAAAAAAAAAAAGTTAAAAAAAACTGCATAAAAAAATTTTATGTTATCAGAAATTACTTCAGGTAGTTTCCAAAAATAAATTTATTGTAAAAATAGATTTAAAAAAACTAGTAAATATAAAAGAAAACATTAAATAAAAATTATAAATGAAAAGATAGTAGAAAAGATTTTTTTTATCTTGTGTATCCAGAGAGTACTTCAGGTAGTTTCCAAAAATAAATTTATTGAAAGAATAAATAAAAAGCCTTGTTAAGTACTAAAGAAAAGGTTAAATTAAAAAAATTATAAATGTAAAGATAGTAGTAAAAGAAAGTTTAAAAAAAAGTACGTATTAAAAAATCTTATGTATTCATGAAATTTCAGGTAGTTTCAAAAAATAAATTTATTGAAAAAATATGAAAACACCTAATAAAATAAAAGAAAAGTTTAAATAAAAAATTATAAATTTAAAGGAAGTAATAAAAGAAAGCTTTAAAAAAAAAGTACAT
>NW_006210084.1:1185360-1187513 GCF_000334495.1 Tupaia belangeri chinensis | reverse complement strand
GTATTCAGAGAAAACTTCAGGAAGTTTCCAAAAATAAATTTGTTCAAAAATAGGTAAAAAGCCTACTATGTGCAAAAGAAAAGTATATAAAAAATTATAAATGTAAGGACAATAGTAAAAGAAAAATTTTTAAAAAGGTTATTTAAAAAAAAATCTTGTGTATTCAGAGAGTACTACAGAAAGTTACCAAAAATAAATTTATTGAGAAAAATTAAGGATAATAACATCTAGTAAATATAAAAGAAAAGGCTAAATAAAAAATTTTAAATGTAAAGATAGTAGTAAAAGAAAGCTTTAAAAAAATTTTGTATAAAAAAAAATCTCATGTATTCATACAGTATTTCTGGTAGTTTCCAAAAATAAATTTATTGAAAAAAAAAAAAAGAACACCTAGTAAATATAAAAGAAAAAGTTAAATAAAAAATTATAAATGTGAAAAGTTGACATAAAGACCGTTCTGGGCCCAGCAGTTGGTTTAATGACTATTTCGCTGGACTCCCAATGTAGTCTACCACGGTTCGAGTCCTGGTCCTGGTGGCTTAAACTCACGCCAGGTGCATGTGTGCCCAAGAAGAGAATGGAGGAGAAGGGATTGTAGCGTGGCCATCCCCCTAGGGGGTGATTTCTCGCTTTCTGTCTCTTTGTCTCTCTCTGTCTTTCTGTCGAGTGCACGCAAAAACCTATTAAAAAAAATTTGTATAAAAAAAATCTTATGTATTCAGAGATTACTTCAGGGAGTTTCCAAAAATACATTTATTGAAAAAATAGATAAAAAGCCTAGTAAATACAAAATAAAACATTAAATTGAAAATTATAAATATAAAGATAGTAAAAGAAAATATTTTTAAAACTATGTATAAAAAAATCTTGTGTAATCAGAGTACTTCAGGTAGTTTCCAAAAATAAATTTATTATAAAAAAAGAATAAAATCACCTACTAAATACAAAAGAAAATGTTAAATAAAAAATTATAAATGTAGAGAGAGTAGTAAAAGAAACTTCAAGAAAAAAGAAACTTTAAGAAAAAAGTTTGTATAAAAAATTCTTGTGTATCCAGAGAGTACTTCAGGTAGTTTCCAAAAATAAATTTATTGAAAGAATAAATAAAAAGCCTTGTTAAGTACTAAAGAAAAGGTTAAATTAAAAAATATATAAATGTAAAGATAGTAGTAAAAGAAAGCTTTAAAGAAAAGTTTGTAGGGAACCAGCAGTTAGCGTAATGGCTATGTCGCTGGACTCCCACGTAGTCGACCGCGGTTCGTGTCCCGGACCCGGTGGCTTAAAACTCACGCCGGGCACGTGTGCGTGCGTGCCCAAGATCCTGAGAGGAGAATGGAGGAGAAGGGATTGCGGCGTGGCCATCCCCCCTGGGGGGTGATTTCTCACTTTCTGTCTCTCTGTCTCTCTCTGTCTGTCTGGCAAGCGCACGCGCCCTACAGTGAAAATCTCTCCAAAAAAAAAAAAGAAATGTTTGTATAAAAAAAATCTTCTGTATTCAGAAAACTTAAGGTAGTTTCCAAAAATAAATTTATTGAAAAAAAAGATAAATAACACTTACTAAATACAAAGGAAAAGCTTAAATTAAAAAATTATAAATGTAAATATAGTAGTAAAAGAAAACTTTAAAAAATGTGTGCATAATAAAAACCTGTGTATTCAGAATACTTCAGGTAGTTTCCAAAAGTACATTTGTTCAAAAAATAGATAATAAGTCTAGTATATACAAAAGAATGGGTTAGGGACCAGCAGTTACCATAATGGCTATGTCACTGGATTCTCCTGGAGTCGAGCGTGGTTCGAGTGCCAGACCCAGTGGCTTAAAACATGCTGGGATCGTGTGCATGCGTGTCCAAGATCCGGAGAGGAGAATGGAGGAGAAGGGATTGCGGCGTGGCCATCCCCTCTGGGGGGTGATTTCTCCCTTTCTGTCTGTCACTCTCTGTCTTTCTGGTGAGTACATGTGCCCTATAGCAAAAACCTGTAAAAACAAAAAGAAAAAAGAATAGATTAAATAAAAAATTATAAATGTAAAAATAGTAGTAAATGAAAGCTTTAAAAAATTTTGTATAGGGACCAGCAGTTAGTGTAATGGGTATGTCGCTGGACTCCCATGTAGCCGACTGTGGTTTTAGTCTCGGACCTGGTGGCTTGAA
>NW_006210084.1:1184137-1185234 GCF_000334495.1 Tupaia belangeri chinensis | reverse complement strand
TTGTGTGAAAACCTATAGAAAAAAAAAAAAAAAAAAAACCTCTCCAAAAAAAGAAAAAGAAAAAAAAACCCTAGTAAATACAAAGAAAGGGTTAAATAAAAAATTATAAATGTAAAGATAGTAGTAAAAGAAAGATTTTTTAAAAGTTTGTATAAAAAATTCCTGTGTGAAACTTTTATGCTAGAATAAATTGGCTTAGATTGTTCCAAATTGCAAAAAATAAAAGGGAGAGGGTGAGGCAACTATAACTTAACTAATCATGTTATAAAAGGTTAATGTGAGTCTTACTTGGTCTTTAAAAAGTTACAAAAATTATAGAAGGTAACTTAATTTTAAAAATTTTATAAATGGTCAAGTTGACTAAAACTGAAGGGAAACTATAAGATGTTCTTTAAAAAATTAAACATTAATATCAAGAAGTTGAGGACCAGCAGTTAGCGTAATGGCTGTGTCACTGGACTCCCATGTAGTCGACCGCGGTTCACATCCCAGACACGGTGGCTTAAAACTCACGCTGGGCACGTGTGCATGCGTGCCCAAGATCCCTAGAGGAGAATGGAGGAGAAGGGATTTTTTTGTGGCCATCCCCCCCCCGGGGGGTGATTTCTCGCTTTCTGTCTCTCTGTCTCTCTCTGTCTGTCTGGCGAGCGCACGCACCCTATAGCGAAAAACCTCTCCAAAAAAAAAGAAATATCAAGAAGTTCATGTATACAAAACCAAAATTTGATCCCCTGTGTTAAAGTGTTTTTTCTTGGGGCCTGCAGGTGGCATGGTGTTTAGGAGTACTGGACTCCCACATGACCAAGTGCAGTTTGAGCCCTGGACCTGGTGACTTGCTTTCTCGCTTTCCCTCCCTTCCTCCCCCCCTCTCACTTACTCACTCAGCCCCTCTCTAGTCATATTAAAATAAATAAATAAATTTATATAAAAAAATAATTCTTTAAATTGTTTTTTAAAAGTGTTTGTATTAAGTATTCTTCTGCTCTTAATGAAAATAACATATACATGTACACACACATACAAACACACTATAGTTTTTCCTTTACTTCTTGGTAACTGATCTGAAAAAACAAAGGTCTATATACCTGTGTTTGTAT
>NW_006210084.1:1153345-1182940 GCF_000334495.1 Tupaia belangeri chinensis | reverse complement strand
AGTGGCTTCAAATACACATTGGGTGCATGTGCATGATTACCTCAAATCCTCATGGGATGGAGAAATACAAGAGAAAGTACTGTGGTGTGACCGCACCCATGTGGGAGATGCTTTGTCTGCCCCCTTCCTACTCTTCTGAGTGCATACACCCTCTGGCCATAAAAATAAAATGTTTTATTTTCTAGATTTAAAAAAATGTATTCTTGGGGCCAGAAGATGGCATGGTGGTTAAGGTGTTAGACACTCCCACATAGCCAACCACAGTTCAAGTCCCAGACCTGGTGGCTTGCTTTCTCACTTTCCCTCTCTCTTTTTCTCTGAGAAAATTAAAATAAATGAGTAAATAAATTAAATACTTTTAAAAAGTATTCTTTAAAATTATTTATAATTTATAAAAGTTTAATAAAATATACCTTAACAAAAATCAAAATAGTTATGTTTCCTATTTAATTCCCCTGAAATTTAAAACTACTATTTTATGATAACATAAGTGACCTCAATAAAAAAAATCTGTTCCCTTATAATAGGTATCAAACCACACTGCTTATATTATCAAGGCTTTAACAAAGGATCATATTTTAAAACTGTACATAAATTGCCTAGCTTCAAGGATTTCTAGCTTTACAATAAATAAAAGAAAAACTTACTTCTTGACAAGCTCTTCTTTGGGTTTGATTTAAGGTTATTTATGAAAAGTTCAGACAATGCCAATGTTTGAAAGCCTATATGTTCACTTAGTATTTTTATTATATTTAATAAAATTAATCAGATAAAATCTAAGACTAAAAGTTATTTTTAAATAAGTTGTCCTTGTAATTACTATCATGGGAAAAAAATAATTTCAAAAAATATATAAAACTACCATTATTTAACTATAAATATATTCACTGTTTTCAAGTTTTATGATCTATCTGTAGACAACTCGAGATAAATTTCAAGTAACAAATCTCATGCCTAATATATATGCCACATAAAAAAGTTCCTCAAAATTTTCAATGCCACAGCCGTAGACATTCAAACCTCTAAACATACATACACACACACAAAAGATAAAAAAAAAAAAATCTGTGTGGACTGCTTCCTTCCCAAAGTACTATACCAAGCCTGTACAGATCGTATTATTAAACTATTTAAACTTCTACATAAAATTGGAAAACATTTGCTCTCTTTGGTCCATATCAAGTTTTAAGACTTCTCGTTTGGTTTAAATTATAAATTGTTTTTCTAATGTACCTATATCCTTCCCACCCTTATTACTTTGTATGTAACTTAAAAAGACAATGCCTAAACTATCTCAAATTATAGCCATAGGGGAAAATATAACCAACTACTGATTCTATCACATGATTTCTCAAATAATACATGACGAGTACATACTATTTATGGTCCCTATCACCATGAAGGCCAAATGGTTATAATACATAAACACACACACCAAAAAAACTCCCTCCACAGGATTTATTTAGTTGGCTGCCTTCCTGCCTAAGCTTTTTCCCCCCTCATTCAGAACTAGAAATATCATTGTAATTCTGTGGTTAATTTACTTATTTTTATTATATTTAAGCTAATTATGCTTTGTATCTCAAACTGCTTAAGGTCTAGAGCCTAAACGAAGATTATAGTTGCTTAAAACATAAAAACTACTAAAAATGCCACAGGTCTCTTGAAAGACTGGCTAAGGTCCCATTTTCATTCCTTTTCATGTTACCTTTCAAATTTGGGCCTAGCCTAACACATAACACTGTGTACATCCTCCCAACGAGGGACATTAACACTCTGGGGATGATCCTGTCCAGCTACATGGGACTACTCTTAAGGATGCTACTTTAGCAACCTAATGGTCGCTCTTCAATGCTTTCTCAAAGATCTTGATCAAAAGAAAAAAATGAGAAAGGAAATAAGATTTGTAAAGCATTTTAAAATTAACTAGGCTTTGAGACAGTACAGATGTGAGACTTTAGCCATGCAAGGTGAACATTAGGGAGACAAAAGACCTCATTGCCGTATTCTGGACTATGGCATAAAAGATTGTTGTCATGGAAATTCAACCTTGAATCAATGCAGAGCTAATAAAACTTTGTGCTAAAATTGTTAACTAATGTGAATCATATAAATCCCTGAGAAATACGTTTGTAACTTTTCTCTTTCCATTCTTCCTTTTGTTCCCTTTCCCTATTAAAGCAAAGCAAAGCAAAAGTCAAGCCCTGCCATCTTAAAACATTGATTACAATTTTCTAAAGTGTTTGTTTCTAGGGAGCTATCATGAAATTCCAGCTTAAATAAACCAATTTTGCTTTCTTGACAAACTTGGATCAAAAAAAATTTTTTTTTTTGAGAGATTTTTGCTATAGGGCACGTGTGCTCACCAGGAAGACAAAGATAGAGAGACAGAAAGTGAGAAATCACTCCCCGAGGGGGATGGCCATGCCGTAATCCCTTCTCCTCCATTCTCTTCTTGAGATCTTGGGCATGCACACACATGCGCCCGGCGTGAGTTTAAGCCACCAGGTCCGGGACTCCAACTGTGGTCGGCTACATGGGAGTCCAGTGACATAGCCATTACGCTAACTGCTGGTCCCAATAAAAATTTTCTTCATTTCAGATTGGCAAATTAATCCAAGTGTACAGGAAGAGTCGTCCCATAATAGAAGGGAGACAGGTTCTGAAAAAGTGTCCTAATTGGACAAGTTTTGTCCTTAAATTCACTTGTGCATAAGTTTTTCACAGGTTCCAGTCAAGAGAAAAATGAGGCCAGCAATGATCATTAATGGAACTTTGCTAGTACCCAGGTAAGTGATAAAGTTGGTCATGCCACAGTACACATCATCTTCTGTTCTACATTCAGGTAAGTAAGGGAGATGTCCCTGACACTTGTGTTGCCATGTTCTTTTCATGAAGGTCTTTTATGGTATACAGGTATGAGATGATGTCACATTACCTCATTGGACACCACCTTCTTGTTAATATCTATTTAATTCATGTTTCAGATGCTTTTATATCTAGCATGTTTTGGGCATGTATGCAGTTAAAAAAAGCTAGTATCTCCTTTATGTTATTGTTCAGCTGAGATTATATTGTATTCCTACTTTCAGAGAATGTTTCCTTAACACTTTCGGTGGAGGAAGCCTAGCTGGTATCCAGGTAATGTATTCTATTTTCCATCACCATGTTTCCATGGGCTGTTTCGGATGTATCCCTTTAAGAGAATTCAAAGACTCTGAAAAGGCTTTTTCCTTAGAGTCCTGCAAATGCGCAGGTAGTATTGATAGATCCTGAAACATCCCTGTGACTCATAAAGTGAGTTTGCAGGTGAGCAGGTAGAATGTGACATTTCCCAAAAACCTTTTCTATGACATGTTTTTTATAAGCAAGTCAAGATGTTACACAACCCTCTTCATGCTAGTTAGTGTGAGGCAGTGCAGATATTGAGGTAAATGCCGCAGTGGACCTAAGCCACATCACAGACTGCTAAATCATCACTTATAAAGAGGCCATGGCTTTTACTTAACTTCTTACCATGCTTTGGTTGCAGGTGCTATACAGGGAAGAAATGATTGAGTACTTAGCAACTCAGGTAACCACAAGTCCTTGTTTTCATATTAGAGTAAATGTTTTCAGTTGGCCTATGAGTGTTGACAGATCAGCTGGATCATGGCGTCTCAGGGTTGCTAGCATCAGAGTAACCAACAGACTTTTTGGTTGGTGTGCAGCCACCTAGTCATGGTCTCCTTAAAATAGTGTATACCTTACAATAATCCAGGGAGAGCTAGGTGTCCCTGTATAATGAGGCATGTGAAATTCTGACCAGGTGGCCTGGCTAGAAAAGTTGCATCTCTCCTTTTTTTTTTTTTTAATTTGACACTTAATCACTCTACATCCTTACTGCATACAATATGGTTTTTCAAAGCATACAAGCAATGAAAAAGTTGCATCTCTTAATGCAGTTTTTCCATCTAGTATTCACAGGGTCTATTGTGAAGAACATGGTCCTGCCAGCAGTACACATGAGTGAAACCTTGCTAGGACCCAGAGAAGTAGCAGAGGCAGTCCTCCTTCAATGCACATCTTCTGATCTTCATGAATCACATGAACATGAAAGGCATCTCTCTCTTTCTCTCTCTCTTTTTTTTTTTGGAGAGGTTTCTGCTATAGGGCACGTGTGCTTGCCAGATAGACAGAGAGAGACAAAAAGTGAGAAATCACCCCCCGGGGGGGTTGGCCACACCACAATCCCTTCTCCTCCATTCTCCTCTCGGGATCCTGGGCACGCATGTACACGCGCCCCATGTGAGTTTAAGCCACCGGGTCCGGGACTCGAACCGCAGTCGACTACGGGGGAATCCAGCAACATAGCCATTACACTAACTGCTGGTCCCATGGAAGTCATCTCTAACACGTGTTTTGCTATGGTTTCTTTGTACACGTATCCTGTACAGGTCTTTTTTGCTGGTGTTCAGGTATGAGATGTTGCAACCTGAACACATTGAAGCCCTCTTCTTGTCAGGTTTGTATGTAATTAGAATGTTAGTTCCTCTAAAACCTGCCCTGCTTTTGGTCTGTGTGCTGTTTAGAGGGCCTATCTTCCTAACATGATGAGTAACCCTGGGATTTTCCTCTCTTCTTGTTTCAGAGCATGTTTCCTTCACACATGGTTGGAAGGAATCCTATACTATATGCACATTATGTACTCTCTTTCACATCACCATGACATAGACTTTGGACTTTTCTTGATGTAACCCTATAAACTAGGTAGAGTTTACTTAAAAGCCTTTATTTGGCATTCTGACTGAGTCCACTTTGTGTGGCTTGGTCTCAAAAGCATCCCTCAGACTGACCCAGGGATGTGCTTATGTGCAGGGAGAATGAGGTGCATTGCAATCCCCTTTCAACATTGTGTTGCACGTTATCAAGTCAAATCATCTCAGAAAGCCTCTCAATGCTGCTTCACATGGCACATTGCCAGTATGCAGGTATATGCCGATAGAGGCAGAAAACACACACAGCCCAGAGGATCACCTGTGTAGGTAAGCCATGGGGGGTTAGTTCACTTCTCAACACACTTTGGTTGCACGTGAAGATCAGATGTGCAATGATTAAATGAGACTTTTTCTGTGTCCTTGAGTTTATACTTCTGTATTTCAGAAAACTCTTCTTTCACCACGCAGGGGTTGCCAAAATGAGTAGAAGCAGATCCGTATTCTGGAACTTCCCGTACTATGGTTGCCAAGGGACGTGATCACATGTGAATTAAAGTAAGAGATGGTCTCTCCTTGTAGGAGCATTGAGCTTAACTTATCCACACACCTATAGTAAATGAGGTGTCCGATAATAGTGAAGATGTACAAGGGTCTGGTCAGGGGGTCATGTTGGACCTGTAATGCCCTTAAATGCAATTTTTGCATATTTTGCACAGGTTCTAGTCAAGAGAACCTAGTGAGGTGTAAAAGGTCATGAAAGAAACCATGCTAGTCACCAGGTAAGAAACCAAGATGGACATCCTGGTATACTTCATCTGATGTCAGCTATCAGGGACGTGAGGATGGTGTCCTGAAGAGGTTTGTGGCCATTTTTTCTTTAAGCAGATATCCCGTGAAGGTCTTAACTAGTGTCGAGGTATGGGCAGACATCACCTTCACCATCTGGATATTTTTTAATTCCTGTGTTAGACACTCTTATCCTTATCCTGCCTCTGACCTCTGGAGGCTGTATCTCCTGAACTGTATGAAGAAGCTTGAGATTTCACTGAATTACTATTTCAGGGAAATTTTCCTAAACACAATTTTACAAGAGGAGGTTAGTGTAGGATTCAGGTAAGGTATCCTGTTTTCCATCGCCATGACACAGATCAGTGACATTGTGGATATGTTCTTTGAAGAGCGAGGTATCTTTCTAGGCTTTTTCTCTGTTACTCTGTAGATCTCCAGGTAGTGTTGATGGGTCTTGAGAGCATCCAGGAGATGAACACAGGGAGTTTGCAGGAGTACAGGTAGAAATGTGATGTGCCCTGATCATTAAACCTATGATGTGCTTTGCCAAGTCAGGACACCTTGGCAGTCCTCTTAGTGCTACACCATGTGGGACAGGGTTGTCGTCTGTGCCGGTGCTGCAGTGTGCCTGAGCCACAGCACAGACCACCAGGTCATCACCTGTAGAGCTCAGGGGTGATGGGGTTTGCCTAACTTCTTACTGTGCTTTGGCTGCAGGTTCTGTTCAGGGGAGGAAGGTTGAAGCCTTAGCAGTTTGGGTAACCATATATCTTCTGTCTCAGTATTTGAGTAAACATTGTGAGTTGACCTATGAGTGCTGACTAACAGCTGGATCCTGGCATGTTGCAGCTGCTAGTGCAGGAGCAGCCAAGAGATTTTTCGGTAGGTATGCAGTCACCTAGTCACCGTCTCCCCTGAAAGCATTGTCAGCCTCATGCTAATCCACCAATCAAAGGAGCAGTGAAGTGTCCGAGCATGACTGTGGCATGTGAGGTTCTAGCCAGTCGGCCTTGATAGAAAAGTCACATCCCTTAATGCAGTTTTTCCATCTAGTTTTCACAGGGTCTGTCATAAAAGAGACCATCCTGCCAGTAGTGCTTGTGAATGACACCTCGCTTGGACACAGAGAAGTGGCAGGGGCAGTTCTCCTTCAGTGTGCGTCTTCGGATCTTCACCAATCACTTGAGTGAAGAGGGCGACCCTACCCTGTGTTTTTCTGGGGTTCCTCTGTGCAGGTATCCTGTAGAGGTCTTTGCTGGTGTTCGGGATGAGATGATGTCACCTGCCCTCATCAGAGGCCTTCTTCTTGTCTGATCTGTATGTAATTGAAATGTCAGACCCTGTTATGCTTGCCTATTTTCAGTCCTGTGCAATTCAGAAGGGTGTATTTCCCTTACACGATGACTGACCCTGGAATTTCTCTGTGTGCGTGTCAGGACGTGTTCCTTAACACACTGACGTGAGGAGGCATATGCCACGTGCAGGTGATGTATCCTCTTTTCCATCACCACAACATAGACCAGAGACTTTTTCCATGTATCCCTTTATGCAAGTTAAGGGTTCCTTACTTTTTTCTTAGTGCTCTGACGATGCCTAGATAGTGTGACTTGGTGCTTAATGTGTCATGTGATTGACCCAGGGTTTTATAACCATGCAGTTAGAATGAGACTTGCCTTAGTAACTTATCCACCTTCTCTTTTTATAGTCAAGTTAGGCATCCCTGCAAGCCTCTCAGTGTTGCTTCCTGGGGCATATTCCTGGTTTTGAAGTAGGTGGTTGTATAGACCTGAACCACTATGCACACGATAGGATCATCACCTGTGTAGGTATGTGATGTGTGACAATGGTGCGTATTGAATTTCCTTCCATGCTTTATTGCTCATGTTCAGCATGATTGAGTTTTAGCAGTCCTGGTGTCTACCTGTTTCCCCTTTGACATTACAGGGCAGGCTTCTTTCCACCTGAATGTTTTGATGGCTTGAGGGGACTCAGGTATGTATCTGAAACTTCCTGTACTGTAGTAACCAAGCAATTTATTTGTCCATGTGCATTCTAGTAATGACAGTCTTTCCTGACAGCAGTGGTTACTTCAAATTACCCCACCCCTCCATGGTGAGTTGAGGTGCTCCCTATTAGTGGAAGTGAGCAGTGTGCGGCCAGGAGGCCAAGTAGGATGTCTCGAGTCCTTCAGTGCAATTTCTGCTTGGCTTTTCAGAGATTCCAGTCCAGAGAACACAGTGATGCCAGCATCAGTCACTACCAGAACCTTGCTAGTTACCAGGTCGGTGACAAAGTCAGTGATACTGAGTACATGTCATCTGATGTCAACAATCAGGTCAGCAAGGAAGGTGTCCCTGACACATGTTTTGCCATGTTTTTCTTTCCTCAGGTATCCTGTGAAGTTACTTGCTAGTATGCAGGTATGAGATGATGTTACCTTACCTCGCTGGACCCATTTTTCTTATCATATGTGTGTTTCATTCATGTGTTAGACACTCTGGTTCTTACCATGTTTTGAGTCTATGTGCTGTGAAGAAGGGCAGATCTCCCTTACGTGATTTTCCTCTCTTCCCATTTCAGAACGTGTTTCCTTGACACATTGAAGGGAGGAGGCTGGTGCATGTGTAGGTAATGTATCCTCTTTCCCATCACCAGGACAGGGACCATGGGCTTTTCTCAATGTATCCCTTTAAGTGAGGTAGAATTTACTCACAAGCACTTTGTCAGTCATTCTGGATGTGTCTAGTTCATGTGGCTTTGTTCCAGATGTGTCTCTGTGATAACCAAGGGACTTATTTGTCCTGTGTGCACATAGTCAGGGAGACTATGTGCACATAGTCAGGGAGAATGAGATGTGTCCCAACCACCTTCTACATTGCATTGTATGTCATCAAGTCCAATTATCTCTGAAAGCCCTTCTATGCTGCCTCACTGGACACGTTGTCAGTATGGAGGTACCTGCTGACAAAGGTTTAGACCACACACAGCCCAGTGGATCAACACCTGTGTAGGTAAGCCAGGACAGGATTTGTTTCTCTTCTCACCACACTTTGGTTGCACTTGTAGATCAGGTACTCAGTGCTCAATTGAGTCCTTTGCAATTCCCATGTGTCTGAGTTTACACATTTTGTATTTCAGAAAACACTGTGTTCACTCTAGGGGTTGACGGATTGATTGGATACAGGTCTGTATCCTGGAACTCCCAACCCTACAGTCACCAAAAGACTTCATTGCACATGTGATAGCCTCTCAAATCAGGGGCATTGACCCAGTCATGCACCTATCTGTGTTGAATTGAGGTGCCCCGTAACAGTGGAGGTGTGCAAGGTTCTGGCCAGGAGGCCTCATTGGCCCTGTTGTGCCCAGACATGTGGCTTTTGCATGTTTCCGACAAGTTCCAATCTAGAGAACCTAGTGGTATCACAAAGGTTATGAAAGGAACCTTGGTAGTCACCCGATAAGTGACCAAGGTTGACCTTGGCCCTTCCTGGTATACATCACCTGACCTCAGCCATCGGGGACGTGATGAATGTGTCCTGAAGAGGTATGTGGCCATTTTCTCTTTAGGTAGGTATCTTTTGAAGGTCTTCACTAGTGTCCAGGCATGGGCAGACCTTACCTTCACCTGTTGGTCATGTATTAATTTGTTTTTAGACCATGTTGTCTTTACCCTGCCTTTGTCCTCTGTGCTGGTAAGAATTTTACATCTCCTGAACTGTATTATGAGGCAGATTTTGTTGTATTACTCTTTTGGAGCAATTTCCCTGACAACTTTTGCAAGAGAAGGCCCGTACACTCTTCAGGTAAGTTATCCTATTTTCCATCACCATGCCACAGACCAATGGCATTTGTAGTCTATTCTTTGAAGAGCGGGATGTCTTTCCAGTCTTTTTCTTCATTATTTTGCAAATCCCTAGGTAGTATTGATGGCTCTTGACAGCATCCAGATGGTCAACCCAGGGAATTTGCATGGGTCTGGGCTGGGCGTGGCATGTTCTAATCACTTAATCCTCAATGTGCTTTTCAGCATAAAGACACCTTGGCAGTCCTCCTAGTGGTACTCAGCATAGGACATTTTTGGTGTCATTGCTTCAGTGGGTTTGAGTCGCACCACAAAGTGCCAGATCATCACCATAGAGCTAAGGGGCAATAGGGTTTGCTTAACTTTTCTTACCATACTTTGGTTGCAGGTGCTGTTCAGGGAAAAAAAGTGATTCAGTCCTTAGAAGTTCAGGTAATCACAAGTCTTCTGTTTTGATATTTGAGTGAGGGTTTTTAGATGACCTATGAGTGTTGGTGTTTTGCTGTATCCTGGCTTCCTGGAACTACTAGCATGAGAGTGAAAAAGAGACTTTTTAGTAGGCGTGCAATCATGTAGTCATGCTCTTCCTGAAAGTAGCATCAACTTCACTATCCTGAGAGAGATGAGGTTCCTCTTCCACCTCACAGAGGAATGTGAGGTTCTGGCTAGTTGACCTGGTTAGAGAAGTCACTTCCCTTAATTCAGATTTTCCTTCTATTTTTCACAGAGACCCAGCCCACTCATCTTCACATTTATATGAAGTGATGATGCATCTTACACTTTTCATAGTCATGAATTTTCTTACAAGTAGTTAGCTCAAAAATTGTAAGCATTCTTAGCAGTTTCAGAAACCTTGAGGTTTCATGCTTGTATATCAGAAAAAGTTTATATGTAAACTGTGAGTGTGGATGGACTGTACATATCAAGGTATTCATGATTGTGTTTGCCCACCACAGTTCTGTCCATAGGATTGTTACAACTATCTAGTCAGGAAAATGATTGTTTTCAGACATTGGCATTGACTTTGGGTAGTGCAAATATCATGTAAAGTAGATATATCCCATAATGGTGAGAGTCACCGAAGTTGTTTGCGGATCTCATGATAAAAAGCCTTGTGTCCTTGGCACCAGCAGTTAGTTTAATGGCTATGTCGCTGGACTCCCATGTAGTCAACTGCAGTTCGAGTCCTGGACCCGGAGGCTTAAAACTCACACCGAGCGCGTGTGCGTACGTGTCCAAGATCCCAAGAGGATAATGGAGGAGAAGGGATTGTGGCGTGGCCATCCCCCCTGGGGGGTGATTTCTTGCTTTCTGTCTCCCTGTCTCTGTCTGACTGGTGAGCACATGTGCCCTATAGCAAAGAAAACCTCTCAAAAAAAAAAAAAAAAAACAGAACAAAAAAAGCCTTGTGTCCTTCAACATTGATGTCAATTATGCCTTTTTTTTTACAGAATTAAGTGAAACATTCCCAATGAATTTAAAATGAGTCTTTAACAGAGGATATTGCCATTAAGCACATAAGGGATGATGTGGACCTAAGCCAAAGCATGGACCACCTGGTCTTCAGGTTTCTAGGTAAGTGATGATAGTATCCCTAACTTCTGTTGTTCCCATGATATAATGGTAGGTGTTCAGGTAAGAAATGAGGAAATCTTTCCCAACACTAGAAACAATGAGATTGCCCTTTTTATATTTTAGATAAATTATTTAACCCTGTGAGTGTCACGGGATTGCACATATCCAAGGAGTTCTCAGATGTTCCCAGCCACTGTAGTAACCATAGAAATTTTGCAGGTGTCCTTTAAAGAAATGTCATTTTGCCTGACAATGGCCTTGATTTCAGAGTATTGCAAATATGCAGGTGGAGTTCCATAATTATGGATATGTCCTGGATTATTTGCTGTTTCCTGGGAGAACACATTGTGTCCCTTTATGCAGAAATCATAATGTCTTTTTCATGTTCCTGTGAAGAGATCATAATGAACTAAAAATGATTATTATCAGAGGATATTTATGCAATCTGTGTAAGTGATGTTTTGCATCTTTACCAAACCACAGACCCTCTGATCTTTGTAAACCTGGGTAAGTGAGGTTTATTTGCTTAAACTTGCTTCACCATGGGAATTGTAAAAACATATTTAAGTGAGTAATAGTAGTGTTTGTCAACTCTAGTAACCGTATTGTTATATATTTTATAGAAAATTGACTGTGTTGAATGTCGAATGATTTACATGCCAGGTGACTGTTATAGAGGTTTTAGGTTCCTGTAAAAATAAAACACTATGATGAACCTAATAACAATAGTCATTAGTAAGGGACATTTCTTGTGTCCAGGTTAGTGATCGTGTGATCTTTAACAACATCACAGATAATCTGATTTTCAAATGTTGTGATAAATTATGTTTGTTTGCCTAAACCTGGTTTATCATATATTTTTTTTGCAGTTACTCAGATAAATAGTGATGTTGTTTTTGAAATTTTATTAACCATGTTTTTCTACTGTTTTATATTGAAGGGAATCTTTTTAGATTTTTGCCATAGAGCACATGTCACTCGCCAGAGAGAGACAGAAACAGTGAGAGGGAAAGTGAGGAACCACACTCTAGGGGAATAGCCATTGACATCATTCCTTTTCCTCCATTCTCCTCCTGGTATTTTGAGCACACACATACACATGGCCAGTGCAATTTTTAAGCCACCAGGTCCAGGACTTGAACCATGTTCATCAATGTGGGATTCCAGTGCTTTAACTATCACACCACCTACTAGCCCTGAGAATAATTATTTTTGCCCTATGTCTTACAATTTGCAGATGTCAGGAACCAGCAGTTAGCATAATGGCTATGTTGCTGGACTCCCATGTAGTTGACCGCAGTTCGTGTCCCAGACCCGGTGGCTTAAAACTCATGCTGGGCGTGTGTACGTGCGTGCCCAAGATCCTGAGAGGAGAATGGAGGAGAAGGGATTGCGGCATGACCAATTCTCGCTTTCTGTCTCTGTCTTTCTCTGTCTGACGAGCGCATGCGCCCTATAGCGGAAAAAAAAAATTGCAGATGTCCATATAATTTTCATCTGTGTGCATCACAGAATTATCCATGGTGTTTTTACAGGTGCACAGTCAAGAAATAATGGATTCTTTAACCATAGTGTAGACTTCAGATTACTGTAAGTATCCAGGTAGAGTTGATTTTTCTTCAGTGATGGAGGTGTACACGGTGATCTGTAGCTGTCCAGATTGAAAGGGTATGTCCATGGATGTATTTGTCGCAATGTGTTTTTCAGGTTCCCATCAGGAGATAATGTTGAACTTCCTAATTATCCTTAATGGAGGCTTTGCTTATATCCAGGTATATGATGATATATGCCTTAACTACCTTATTTATCATGTTCTTCAGATATCTAGATACAAATAGTTATCTAGATATCTAGCTATTTATGTTATCAGGGGTTTTTGTAAGTATTCAAGTAAGAAATAGTAGTATTCCAACAAATACTATTAAAGAGTACCCCTTTCTGTTTTAGTTTAGATATGTCTTTAATTTCAGTAGTTACTGAGGAATATTTGAGTTATCATTTTGTCTGTCACCTCTTGATCAAGTTATCAAGACAAGAATGTGCCTCTAAGGTTTTTGTATTTGTTTTTGTTTTTTTGGTTTTTTTGTTTGTTTGTTTGTTTGTTTGGGGAGGTTTTTGGCTATAGGGTGCGTGCACTCACCAGAAAGAGAGAGACAGACAGAGAGACAGAAATCAAGGAATCACCCCCTATAGGGGATGGCTACGCAGCAATCCTTTCTCCTCCATTCTCCTCTCTGGATCTTGGGCATGCAAGCACATGTACCAGCATGAGTTTAAGCCACCAGGTCCAGGACTAAAACCGTGGTTGACTATATGGGAGTCCAGCAACATAGCCATTATGCTAACTGCTGGTCCTGCCTCTTTTGTACCTGGCTCTAAAGTTTTTGCCCTTGAACTTCTGAATATTTCCGGGTAGATTTGATGAGCTCCAAATGATCAGGTGACAATGGAATTTTGAAAGTGTTCCTGTATTACGTGTATTCCTAACAGAGTTTCTTTTATCATGATTTCTTATATGAGCCAGTCGAGAGATGATATGTCCTGGGACCAGCAGTTGGCATAATGGCTATGTCTATGTCTCTGGATTCCCATGTAGTCAACCGCAGTCTGAGTCCCAGACCCGTGTCTTCAAACTGATGCCGGGCATATGTGCGTGCATACCCAAGATCCTGAGAGAAGAATGGAAAAGAAGAGATTGTGGCATGGCCATCCCCCCTAGAGGGGTGATTTCTTGCTTTATATCTCTGTCTCTCTATCTCTCTGGTGAGTGCACATGCCCTATAGAAAAAAAAAAAAGAACTCTCCAAAAATAAATAAATAAATGGATAATATGTGCCTTACCCAGTGCCTAACACATTTCTTGACTGGATTCTAATCAAATCCCAAAATAAGTATCGTTGAACCTCTTCCCTTGATTGCTTTTTCACAGATCTTTGTTTTTTTTCTAGTATTTGGGTAGATTTTATGGTTTCCTTTAAGTTTGTGGTACCCTTATGATTTTCAGGTGTCCACATTGTAGATTTGTCCTTAAATACTATCTCTTTGTGGTTTTGTATATTTTGAGTTAAATATTATTGCAAACCTCTCTGGTATTGAAGATAAGATTTTGCTTAAATTCAAATAGTAAATATTTTTACCAAACTCAGAACTTGTGAGATTTTGCAGATATCCATATAAATAATGCTAGTGTTCTTAACCTAACAAAGTGAACATGTTTATTTTCAAGTATCCTTGTAAGTGATATTAATTAATCCCCACAGTGACCAGGGGAATTTCACAGGTATTCTACTATACTATGGAGATAGCTCTATCTAAGGTGTTTTATTTTGGAGAGGTGTTTGCTATAGGGCGCATACGCTCACCAGAAAGATGGAGAGAGGCAGAGAGACAGGAAGTAAGAAATCACCCCCCGGGGAGGGGAGGGATGGCCACGCTGCAATCCCTTCTCCTCCATTCTCCTCTCGGGATCTTGGGCACGCATGCACATGTGCCCAGCAGGAGTTTAAGCCACTGGGTCCAGGACTTGAACCGCGGTCAGCTACATGAGAGTCCAGTGACAAACCCATTACACTAACTGCTGGTCCCTAAGGTGGTTTTTTTCTTGGAAATGTGCAAGTGTCTAGGTAAGTTGTTGGTGTCGCTAGTCATGATTATGACCATGGGATTATGCAATTAGGCAACGGATGATGTACCCCCTATTGTGACATTTATCCTGGACTTCTTAGGTATTCAGATAAGAGATGGTATTTGTTTAATACATTAGCAACCTTGGGGCTTTTGTAGGTAGCCAGGCAGAAGATGATGATGTCTGTATTTACAGTGCTGACCTTTGAACTTTGCATGTGTCCAGGTAAGAGTTAATCTGTCTCTTACTATGCTAAGTGGCCTTGGCATATTTTTGTTGTTCAGATAAAGGGTAATATGTTCTTTTTTTTCTAAAAAGAAGTATTTAATTTTATTCATTCGTTTTTATTTTAATTTGAACAGAGAGAGAGGCAGACAGAGAGAGAAAGAAGGAAAGTGAGAAAGCAAGCCACCAGGTCCAGGACTCGAATCATGGTTGGCCATATGGTAGTATTCAGCACCTTAACCACCATGCCACCTTTTGATCCCAAGGGTAATATATTCTTAACTATATTAGTTACTGTAAGATTTTTATGGAGTCCAGATGAGAGACATGATGGTCACTCTAACCACGTTAGTGACTATGCATTTTAGTGTTTTTCTAGGATAGAAATGATGTTCATTAGCTACAGTACTGACCATGTGACATTGCAGGTTTCCAGGCAGGAAATTATGTATTCACAACTATGTTATTTATCTTCAAATGTTTTAGGTATTCTGGAAAAAGTTGATGGTGTTTCTAACAACATTACTGACATAGGGTTTTGCAGATACCCAGCCAAGAGATGATGACGTCCCTATCAATGTTTGTGTCTTTGAAAAAGAAAGGAAAAATGGAGTACTTTTTTAACTATGTATTTTATTAAATGAATTTTAACATTCAACGACTATTTAAAGCTATTCATGTATTTTATTATGTAAGTCATATTCTATTATAGCCATCTCTTTATTTGTTTGATTTCTACATATTGATATTTACACCTGGAATCTCAAGTTCACATTCATTAAATATTTCAATACCTAGGAGTCATCAGTATAGACAAATTTTATATAAAACATGATTAATTTAAAAGAAAATTAGGCCATAGAGTCAATTTGCTACTATTTACAGTAGTAGTAGCAGAACCAAGGAAGAGTAATATTGGTATACATGTTACAGATAAAAATATTGGTACCCTCACCCTCCTGATATGGATACTTACTAGATGATATGTTGGGGAAAATATGTGAAACATGATACACAGATTAATGGGGGACTTTACTAACTCTTATTCAATTATTAGTTCAATTATTAAATTATTATTTAAATTACACTGTTGAAACATAGAAGATGTGAGGTGGATAGGAAGTTGGTGATCAACTAGTCCGGTACCACTGTGAATGAGAGCTCTGAGTGCAGAGAGATTAATCAAGGTCACTCAGTTGTCTAGTTTCAGTGACAAGTTCTCTTTCCCCTATTTTATTTTCTTTATTGAAAGGTTGAGACAACTGAAAAGCAATGAAGTAAATGCTTAAGTGCTTACTTAAATCAAAATATAGCAGGAAATGTACTTCCAATTACCAGGCTCTCCATCATGCACTTTGCTTTTTTATTTAAATATTCAAGGGAAAGGGCTAGCAGGTGGCATGGTGGTTAAGGGTGCTGGCCTCCCACATGGCTGACCACGGTTCAAGCCCCAGACCTGGCAGCTTGCTTTCTTGCTTTCTCTCTCTCTCTCTTGCTCTCGCTCTGTCCCTCTCTGGTAAAATTTAAAATAAATAAATGAATAAATTTATAAAGTTAAATAAAATAATTTAAAACAAATAAATGAATATTCAAGGTAAAACTTACCTTAAGAAAGTCCAGGTCTCAGTTTTAAACCCATAGCTATAAGTGTCTCCAATGAAGGGCAGCAATCTGGTCTGAATTTTACTTCAGTCAAGTGGGATACCCAGGAACTTCCATTCCCCTGTGCTATTACCATTCTTATGGATCTGTTTTACAACCACTGTTCATCTGAATATGGAATCACTGCTCTGCCCCATTGAAAATATGTCAGACCAAAATCTACAAATTATTAATTGCACAGGTAAAGAGAATGAAAGATATTAACTTGCAGTAGTATATGAGGATTATGATAGAGAAAGAACACTAAGGAAAGAATAAAAAGAAACCTTTCAGGAGCTGGACAGTGGCAAAGCAGTAAAACACGACACTCTCCATGGCTGATCTATCTGAGAAGGTTCCAGATTCATATCCAGAGACTTCTCGAGTACTCCAGGCACACGTGTGCCCATGATTCAGGCTAACTGAAATGGGGGTGGGTCATGGCATTAAGACCCAACAGGTCTCTCTGTCTCTCTCACTTATGTAGGAAATAATTTTTTAAATAGCTTTTGATAAGATGCTTTCATATATACCATGCACATAGTAGGCACTCAGTAAGTATTTGTTGAAGTAAATGAATGCTCTTAATAGTCTGGATAACTATGGATTGGCTCATTCAACAAACATTCTTTCTTCTAGTACATGATGGCAGAAGAGCTAAAAGCTCCATTCAGTAGACTTCTTGCAACATGGGTGTGAGCATAATTAAATTCCAACATCAGATGTTAATATGTAATTTTCATTAGAAATGAGCCATGGGAAGAGAGATGGGGAGTGGACATCCATGTTCCTGTCATGGATTGTGACAGGTACCATGGTTCTGGTTAGAGAGGCAAACCATAGCTAGAGATGTAGCTTAGGGTCAAATATGCTACTTAAGATAGTATTCTTTCATTTTTCCATTTTTTTCTTTTAGTTTTCAAAAATTTTACAGAAATATTATCACAGGAATAAAATAAATCAAAAAAGAAATATAGAACTAGCTACTGAAATGCATACCACTAGTGAAATGCATAGACACTTGCAATTTTTCTCTATTCTTTATAGGTTATTATCCATACTTATATATATTATACAGAGAACATAGGCTAATGCAATGTTCTGATTTCTTTTAAGTTATATTGTAAATATTTACACATTTTTAACATATGGAAGATATAAAATTAAAATTAAATATGTGAAAAATTAAATATGTGAATCTCTGCATGCACAAGTCATTTATTCATTTATTTAACAATAAGTGACTCTGGGTAGTAGGTACAGATCCATGCTCTAAAGATCAGCAAAGAAGATGCCAGAGAAAGTCCATGCCCCAAGGAAGATTATATTCTGTGGTGAGTAACAACATCAGTGATTCATACATCCTGGTGTCCATGGGAAAGTCCCACCTTATTTCATTGTCCCAGTATAAGTATTAATAGTTCCTACTCTTAAAGATGTCCCAATTTGATTGGTATATCCCATGGTCATCCTGGATATAATAGATGATCTACAAATGGCCCAGTCACAAGTGATGCAGCAGTAGCACAATGCTCTGCAGTGCTCTAGCCATGTGGAAGGTCAGGGTTTGGTTCCTGGATTGACCTGTACATACCTCAGGGGTATACATACATGTTTTCATGATCCTAGCTGACTAGAAAGGCTACGGGGTAGATTGCAGAGTGAGACCCTATCAAGAGTGGTTGTCTTTCTCTCTCATGAAAAATATTTTTTAAAACAGATAATGTACGAGTGAAGACATGCATTAATTTCAGAGTAATAAATACTATCAAGTATGAACATAAAGTCAGGCGATAATGAGTAATTGGGAAAAAAGGGCTACTTTAGTTTGGGTGATCAGGGAAGTACTCTCTGGGTACAATGAAGATTGAATGACAGGAGGGAGCTTTTGAGGTGAAGGCTGAGGTGTAGGCATGTAGCAACAGCACATGTATATGATGTGTCCAGAGGACAGAGCAAGGCAGGGTTAATGAAACGTAGTGTGCGAGGATGAAAGTGGCCCAAAGGGAGGCAAAAGCTAGTTTTTACCAGGTCTTGTGAGTCATGATGAGGAACTGGACTTTCATTTGAAATGCAATTGGAGTGGGTAGTCTTTGAAGGAGAGCAAAGTAGCCTAACTTGTGCATCTTTTCTTAGTATATTCAAATCTGTATACCGGTGAATCACTGTCTAGTGAGGTACTCTCATTTGAAAATACAATGATTCCCAGGACCAGCATGTGGTTAAGGTGCTGGACTCCCACTTGGCCAACTGTGGTTCAAGTTGCAGACCCAGTAGCTTAAAAATCATGCTGGGCATATGTGCTTGAGTGCCAAAAATCCCTAGAGGAAAATGGAGGAGAAAGGATTGTTGTGCCATGGCCATCTCCCCTGGGGAGTGATTTCTCACTTTCCCTCTCTCTGTCTATCTCTGTCTCTCTCCAGCAAGTGCACATGCCCTGTGGCATTCAAAAAAGGCCCCTATAGTAAAGTCAAAGGGACCAGCGTAATGGCTATATCGCTGGACTCCCATGAAGTCCACCGCAGTTTGAGTCCTGGTCCCGGTGGCTTAAACTCACGCCAGGTGTATGTGCGTGTGTGCCTAAGATCTCGCGAAGAGAATGGAGGAGAAGGGATTGTGGCGTAGCCATTCCCCTGGGGGGTGATTTCTCGCTTTCTCTCTCTCTCTCTCTCTCTCTCTCTCTCTCTCTGTGTGTGTGTGTGTGTGTGTGTGTGTGTGTGTGTGTGTCTAGTGAGCACACGCGCAAAAACCTCTCAAAAAATAAAAAGACACCATGACTTTATGGAAAATATCATATCTTTTTTTTTTTTAACCAACACTAGAATGAAGGCTAAATTATGTGACTTCAAGTTTAATATTAACCTTAAATTCCTGAGAAGCAGACATTTTTACAACTTTATCTCCTAGAATATTAAAAGATAAAGTGCTCAAGTTTAGAACTTTAGAACAAGCTTGCAAATAGACGGAAATCTTTTCAAGTTTAATCAAACTCTCCTTTCATCATTAACCCTTAGTTAAGGGTTATGCAGTTGGTAGGTAGTTGGGACAAGTCTCCTGAAAGGGGGTAGCAATTTGGGACCTAATGGAAGAGAGAAGGAGCAGCCAGATGCCAGAAGTCTGGTGGAGGTCCTTGGTAGCAAGTTGCTGCAGCAGATTCCTTCAGGGACATCTGAAAGAGGTGCAGCTCAGAGACACAGCACCATTTCACCAGGCGCGATTGTCCAAGGCACAGCACTTGACCACCAAGGCTGCACGCAGCACAGAGGCCAGGCTGTAGAAGCTGGAGCGAGAGCCAAATTCCAGGCCACGCTCTGCTTACCACACCATGCCAGCTCAAAGGAAGGGCCTCGTCCTCAATTAAGCTTTATTTTGCCTTTCTGTTTATGAATTCCATGGTCCTCAAACACATCTGGCCAGAGCCATGATACCCCTGCCACACCACAATCCATGTCAGTAATGGATGTCCACTCCCTGCCTTTCTATCCATGACTCTGGGAAAAAGCCATGCCCAGAGTGGCCTTTCCTACATGGCATAATGGCTTCATCTGTGCTTACTGGCCCTATGTTTTGGACATTCCCAGGCCCTGATGGCCTGTGACCAGTCATTCCCTTACTATCTAAATCTCTTAGCAGAGGTTCCTTCACCACCTAGCTCTTTCTGTCTCCTGGAAATGAGACTGTGTTAATATCTCATTTCAACAACATCCAGGGCATAACACAAATAGAAGCGTTTTTCATTATTCACCCACATAAATGATTAGTTGCTAGAGGTCTCTCTGAAACGCAGGACTGTGTACAGCTGACACACAACCGAATCCTTCAGCATCACCCTGCCCTGGTGCCAGGAGTTCCATTAGGACCTCCATCATCTCCCCTGTCACTGTTTGGTATTTCTAGTCCTTTGTGTCTCCCTCAGGACTAGTTAAGACAGATGCTAATGTGTGGATGAGGTTTTGAAAACAACACTTTTCATAACAGTGGTTTGAGCTAATGGTGTTTTTCTTCTCAAAAATGTTTTACAAACATTAATTAAGCTTATAGCTCCCTGTTGGGCTTAGAGACAGAGAGAATGCTCATGGAGAGAGTTTCCGCTTTTCCTCTAAGCTGCAGGAAGCCCTCAAGGAAACAAGACCTGAGGCGTCAACCCAGCAGTCCTTTTCTTAAAACAGGATTTAATATACCTTTAGAACTTTTCCTGATACTCAGAAAATGGAAGTCTTTTGTGGAGTTTAATAAAATGAACTTCCTTGGAATGTTTTAAGAAATGAAGTCCAGCTATTGTAAACCACCTGTCAAAAGGTATTTTTTGCTTCTGGTTTTAGAAAAATAAATATCTAGTGAGTTAGGAGAGGAGGAAAATAAACTGCAAATCTAAATCAATTCATTCAGACATTACTTATTTCTCAATAGGAAGGGAAAAAAAAACCTAACAGGTGTGAGTAAAAAGGAGGAAGGATATGAGAGAATGGGAGATCCTTGAAGGCATTCTTTTTGGTCTCCTTATTCTGACGCAGAAAGTCAAACAGAAAAGCTTTAGAAGAAACACCTGGAAAAACAGTATCTTCACTTTCAAAATGCAGAAATACAGGCATAATGCAATGGTGTAATTCATTCCTGGCCATTTTCATCTAAGTCTACCAGGGACCAGGTGCTCCTTTGCCCCCCGGAAACGTTTTACAATATCTGGAGACATTTCAGATTGTCAGGACTGCACAGGGGAACAAGTGGAGTGATATCGGCATCTAGCGGATAGAGGCTAGGGACGCTGCTGTAGACATTCTGCGGTGCACAGGACAGCCCCCACCACAATGTTCTGCTCTCAAATGTCGGTAGTGCTAAGGTTGAGGAAACCTGTTCTAATCATGACCTTGTTGGGGCAAGATCTCCAAAGCAGGTTGGAGTTTGTGTATCCACTGATATGGTGGACTCCAACCCACCCACTCCAAGCAGGCTCAACGTGGCCATCTTTTCTGCTATTTGCTCTAGGATATTTTCGTTAGGCCTGGTAACCCAGCCTGTGCACATAAACTGGACTCCGACATGTACCTAGCTACTATACTGTTGAGCTTCTCAGAAGGTCATGACCATGCTCTCGTTTTGAAATCCAGACTTCTTTTATTTTTTCTAGCTTTATTGAGGTATAACTGACAAACAATAATTGCATATATGTAAGGTATACCATGTGATAGCTTGATATGCATAGATATTGTGAAGTTATTACCACAATCAAATTAACACATGTGTCATTACACTTAGTGAGTATTTGTGTGTATTGGGGGATGGGGGAGGAACATTTATGATTTATTCTCTTAGCAATTTTCAAGTAAATAAAACTGTGTTACTAACTGTAGTAAACATGTTGTACATTAAGTTCCCAGAACTTATTTCTCTTTACCTGAAAATATGTACCCCTTGGCAAATATCTCTCTATTTTCCCCGCATCTACCAAGCACTATTCCACTCTGCTTTTTTTTTTAAAGAGCTTTTTGCTATAGGGCGCATGCGCTCACCAGAAAGACAGAGACAGAAAGTGAGAAATCACCCTCTGGGGTGGGGGATGGCCACGCTGCAATCCCTTCTCCTCCATTCTCCTCTCGGGATCTTGGACACGCACACACGCACCTGGCGTGAGTTTTTAAGCCACTGGGTCCGGGACACTAACCGCGGTCAACTACATGGGAATCCAGCGACATAGTCATTACGCTAACTGCTGGTCCCTGTATAGACATTTTTCAAAAGTAGAAGTGCAGACGTTCAGAGGTGTTCAATGACATATCAAAAACAAATAAGTTATAAACAAGCTTCTTAAATTTAGGATAACTGAGTTTTCTGCTGAGTCCAAATGACTCTTCACATATTTAATGTGAATAAGTATTTGCTGAAGGAACACTGTATCAGTACTTAATGTGATGATAAATATTTTGCAAATTATAATGGTTGGTCTGAGAGAAGTTATTCTGTGGTGATAAATGCCCCCCAAATCTCAGGGGTTTGCAATAGGCAAGGATTATTTCTTACTGTAGACTGGCAACAAGCTCTTCTCCATGTTGTTTCCACTCCAGGAAGAGGGGGATACCACCTTCTGAACCATGGCTGGTCATCTGACAGAGGGAAATGTGTATGGCAAACTATGTGCTGGCTCAAAATCTTCTGCTTGGAAGTCACACAGAACATGTTCATTTCCATTTTTTGACCAAAGCAAGTCACACTGCCAAAACTGACAGTAGCAGCGTGGGCAAAGATGATACTCCCCTAGAGAATGCTAATGAATTTATGAACACAGAAGATGTCTCATATTTCGAATGAACTTCTTTTCTAATCCTTTGTCCCTAGACCCAGTAACTCTGCCTTGAGAATGACTGGGGCTGTCAATAGCATCACAGCCCCAGTCATCCATGATTGGACAGAACCCACAATGGATGTATGTAGGATATATTAGACTGTGAAGAGTTAAACAAATACAAGATACACAATCAGTGTGCTGTCCTGTGCTAGATTTCAGGGCTCTCACCTCAGCAGCAATGAACAGAATGATCTCCAAATGGAGAAGCAAGATGTCAAGTGCTTTTGACCCATGTCTGTGGTTCCTTTGCATCATATTTCATGAATATATTAATTAACTATATTAAATTTTATCCATTTTCTATCAGGATGTTTTACGTTCTAAGTAAAAAGAAACCCCAGTTCACACAGACTCAAACAATGAGGAACTATTTTATCTGGTAAAACACCACATCCAGCGATCAGAAGGTCAGTAGGTAATCCACAGCTCAATAATGTCAAAAACTCTGACTCTCTGATTCCCTTTTCCACTCTTCATCCTAAAGGTGAGTTTTCCACATGGTCACTAAATGGCTGTTTAAGGCAATCAGGTCTAGGACCTCCTTTGTTCACATCGTACAAGAAGGAAAGAGAGGAGATACAATTTTCTCTCACAAGCATTGTTAAGTCCTTTCCTCACTTACCAAATATGTGCACCAAGAGCTTTCTGGATCCATGGCAGGAGAGTCAGCCCAGAGTTCCAATGAGGATATCAGAGCAAAATCAAGGTTTGTTAGTAAGGAAAAGAGAAACAGACAGAAAACTAACAATTTGCAAAGGAGCTCTATAAGAGAAAATCTAACACCTCATGTATTTCCACAGACCTGTGAACTGTTTAATGTTCAGATTTGCAAACCTGATAATTGGACATAAGTAAATTCTCCTAACACTTAACTCTACCATCTGTTGCTGACATAACAATTTTACATAATACCAAAAATGCCAGATGGAGGCTATGCATTAGCCATGTCCAAGATGTTTGATGCTTACAGCATATATGGGATAGAAGAAGCTTTGTTCCTTGCACTGTTGAGTTCACAGTTCTCCAGTTACACTTCTAGCCATAGATGGAGAAGGACAACTCCAGAGCTTCCCAATCATTTACGTCCCCTTGGTGTTTGGAAAACTGTACGCACTGATGGCCCCAGAATTTCTATCCAGGACAGACGTAGAATTTATCCTTTCTTTGAAGCTAGAAGATGAGGAGGAAAAGCCACACATACAAATACAGGCTTTTAGTTAGAATTTGTATTGTAGTAAATAAGAATAGCAAAGTTTTTCTTTTCTTTTTTGGAGAAGATTTTACTATAGGGTGCATGCACTCGCCAGAAAGACAGAAAGAGACAGACAGAAACAAGAAATGGCCCCCCAGGGGGGATGGCCATGCCACAATCCCTTCTCCTCCATTCTCCTCTTGGGATCTTGGGCATGCATGCACACGTGTCCAGCATGAGTTTAAGCCACCGGGTCTGGGACTCAAACCACAGTCAGCTACATGGGAGTCCAGTGACATAGCCATTATGTCAACTACTGGTCCCAAGAATAGCAAAGTTTTCTAAAGATTTTAAAAATGTTTTCTCTAAGATTGAGAAAAATATCAATTTTCCACGTCATAGACTAGTCAAGGAATAGCTGGTACTATGGAGCAGCGGTAATGGAAGATGTTCTGGGGGGCTTTCTACCATAAACCTCCTACCAGCTGAAAGAAGTTTATAAAGTCCAAGTAGCAGTTTCCCATTTTCATAATGTTTTAAGCATGTATTAATATAGGGTGATGTAATAGATCCCCCACAGCTCAACACTCAGATGAGAAGTTAACATTTTGCTATTCTCCAGGTAGGCTTTCTGATTTGTACCCCTACACTTGCTGTAGACATTACCCTTACACAGCATCAATCTTTTGCATATTTTACACTATTACCATGAATACATGTACCACTCATAATAAGACTGTAAGTTTGGAAATGGCATGTGAGGTATTATTTGGCATTTTGTCTTTTCATTGGTTGTTTTGGTAAGTTTTAACCTCTGTTGCTCTTAATTCCCTATGGAATTATGCTGTACTATTCCATTGTTGGATATAGTACAGTCTACTTACCTGTTCTTGTGTTAGCGAGCCCTTATTTCCACTATTATAAACAATGCTGCAAAGAACAATCTGGTGTATGCTCCCTTGTGTACATGTCAGATACTTTGCCAGGTTACAAATCCAGAAAGAGTGAAAATTTCCATTCCAGCCCAACTTATCAATTCCTTCCTATACTGGCAATGAATGGAAGTTCCTTCTTCATTTTGCCAATCTGCTGGCTATGAAATAAATGCATATCCTAGTTTTAATTACCAGAGGGTGCATTTTGTAAAAACTAAAAAATTAAGCAACTTTAAAAATTTATTTGGTACCCAAATTTCTTCATCTGTGAATTTGCTTCTTCACATATTTTGCCCATTTGGGATATTTGCCTTTTTCTTGCTGAATTATAAATTTTCTAACATATTTTAGATACCAACATTTGTTGATTATATACTTTACAAGTATGTTTTTCCTACCTATGGCTTGCCCTTTTAGTTCTAAGGTGTTTAGTTGGATGTAAATTTGTAATTTTAGGGACCAAGAGGTGGTTAGGGGTGCTGGACTTCAACCATGTGGTTCAAGTCTCGGACCTGGTGGCTTGCTTTCTCACTCCCCCCCCCACTCTGTCCCTCTCTGGTCAAATTAAAACAAATAAATAAATAGATAGATAGATAAGTCAAGTTAAATTTTTTAATTTGTAATTTTAGTGTAGTTATATTTGTCTATCTTTCCTTAAAGATTTTGTTTTCTTGTGCCTGCATGTGGAAGATCTAAGATTATAAGGATATTCTACTTACTTTTCTTCCAGATGTTTTAATGATTTATTTCTTTAAATTATTTATTTATTTTTATTTATTCATTCATTTATTTTAATCTGATCAGAGAGAAAGAGAGTGAGAAAGCAAGCTTCCAGGTCCAGGACTTGAACCACTGTCAGCCATGTGGGAGTGTTCAGCACCTTAACCACCACACCACCTACTTGTCCCTTAATGATTTCTTTTGACATTAGATCTTTGGTTCTGTCTGGAATTTATCTTTGGGAGGGGTAAGATCGTGACTTAATTTTCCCTTCAAAAGGAAAACTAATTTTCCCAAACTCATTTGTTGAATTGTTCCTAGTTTCCCAACTCATTTGTAAGTTCTTCTTTATCATACAATAAGTCTTTTCATATGTCTGAGTCTGTTTTGTCCAGCACTGTTGTCTAAATTACTATCTCTTTTTAGTAAGTCTTGATATTGGGTAGGGCAAGTTTCATGTGTTCTATCTGTTATGGTCTCTTTCTCTCCTATATGAATATTAGGGTCAGCTTGTCAAGTCCTTGTTAGGATTTTAATTTGAATTCTGTCACATTTGTAGATTAATTTGAGAACTGTCATTTCTCCAATTATGTCTTTGCTGTTATGAACCTGCTACATGTCTGCATAGATTCAGGTCATCTGAAGCATCCTTCAGTACTGTTTGGTAATTTTCTCCCTAAAAGGTTTTGTATAGGTGGTGTGAATTTATTCTTAGGTGTTTATATTGTTGTGGTAAATGAGAACTTTACTCAGAAGCATTGTCTATCAACATTCCCCTCTCCACTATTTTTAATTACCAGAGGGTGTGCGTACTCACCAAAGACAGAGAGACAGAAAGAGAGAGAGGGAGAAAGCACCCCCAATGGGACATGGTCACACTACAGTTTCTTCTCCTCCGTTTCTCTATCCTGTCAGGATTTAGGGTATGTATGTATACACACACACCCAACATTTTTTTTTTTGAGAGGTTTTTGCTATAGGGCACGTGCACTCACCAGATAGACAGAGAGAGACAGAGAGACAGAAAACGAGAAATCACTGCCCAGGGGGGGTGGCCACGCCACAATCCCTTGTCCTCCATTCTCCTTTCAGGAGCTTGGGCACGCACACACGCGCGCCCGGCGTGAGTTTAAGCCACTGGGTCCGAGATGCGAACCGCAGTCAACTACATGGGAGTCCAGTGACATAGCCATTACGTAAACTGCTGGTCCCAAAGAGTACCTCGACTTCCCTGACCGGGAATCGAACCCAGGCTGTGGCGGTGAGAGTGCAGAATCCTAACCACTAGACCACCAGGGAAGAGGTACACCCAACATTTTTTTCAAGCTGCTGGGGCCAGGATAAGAACTGCGATCACCCATGTGGGATCTGGTTCCCTTAATTTCTAGGCTATGGGGCCGGCTTCCCACTATTTTTTACTTTTATGTTTATACCTAATTTTTAAAGGAATTGTATTTTATTCTTTGTATGATGCAAAAGCAAAATGTAACATTTCCCCCAGGTAGCCAATTATTTTCAACTCTTTGTTAAATAATGTCTTGATCACTGGGTTATCTGTTTTCTCATACATATCAGGACTGTTTTTCTACAGTCACTGTGTTTCCATTAATGAACATATCCATTTTCATGTTGGTGTTATGATATTCTAATTTCTGTAGGGTTGTGGTTTTTTTGTTTGTTTGGTTTCTTTTTTGCACTTACCAGAGGGTATGTGCACTCACCAAAGATAGAGAGGGAGAAAGCATCCCTGAATGGGGTATAGTTACACCACAGTCCCTTCTCAATTTCTCTATCCTGTCAGGATTTGGGGCACCAAATGTGCCTGATATGTTTTTCAAGCTGCCAGGACCTCGTGGTCAGCATATGGGATCTGGCTTCATTAACCAGTAGGCTACAAGGCCAGCCCTGTACTTGTGAAAAGTGTGTGTGTGTGTGTGTGTGTGTGTGTGTGTGTGTTTATGTATACATGAACACAAAATAGAACGATGAAATACTTCTTTTTCTAGAAGTGTGGAACCAGGGTCCATTCACATAAATTTTAAAATATTTTGCTAGAGGGTGTGTGTACTCACCAAACAGAAGGAAAGTGAGATGAGAAAGTACTCCCTATGGGGGTTGACCACTCTGCAATCCCTTCTCCTCCACTTTTTTTTTTTCAAGACTTTTGGGCATGCACACACATGTGCTTGGCATGTTTTTCAAGCTGCTGGGTCCAGGGCTTGAACTATGCAGTCAGCCATGTGGGATCCAGCTGCCTTAACCAGCATGCCACCAGCTGGCCCCAATCACATTTTTAAAAATTTATATTATACTTTAATGACTAGCAGAGGAGTTCAAATAATTACTCTTGGAGTTATGTTAAATAATTATGCTGATCTGAAAAAAGTGTACCTCTGTAAAGTTTTCTCACTGCTTGGCTATCCATTTATTAATTTTCTTTTAACTCTCTCAGTAATAGTTTAAAATTGTCCTCATAAAGATTTGTTCTTGGGACCAGCAGTTGGCATATTGGTCATGTCACTGGACTCCCATGTAATCGACCATGGTTCGAGTTCCAGACCCGGTGGCTTAAACTCACAACAGATGTGTGTGCATACATGCCCAAGATCCCGAGAGGAGAATGGGAGGAGAAGGGATTATGGCGTGGCCATCCCCCCACCCCCACCCCGGGAGGTGATTTTTCGTTTTCTGTCTCTCTGTTTCTCTCTGACTTTCTGATGAGCGCACATACCCTATAGCAAAAACCTCTTAAAAAAAAAAAATGATTCATTCATAAAATTTTTTTAAATTTCCTGCTCTTTCACTAGAAGAGCAGAGAAGCTGGTTACTTTTATGTTTCTCTTTAATCAGACATTTTACTAAACTCCCACAAGGATAACCACTTGTTAATTTTGGTAGGGAAGGTCCTCAACAGAAACCCAATTAATGCTTTGTTTTTTTATTTCCAATAGCAATGTCCCTATATCTGTTTTAGAATGATATGAACTAATACAATGACAGTAAGGATTCTTGTTTTCTTCCTAATTTTTATTGGATCTCCTCTTCTATTTTGGCTTTTTGTCCTGAAGCATATAGTGGTGATTAAAGGACTCCAATTGTGTGTGTGTGTGTGTGTGTGTGTGTGTGTGTGTTTAATTTAACCAGAGAGGGACAGAGAGAAAGAGAGAGAGAGAGAAATTGAGAAAGCGAGCTGCCAGGTCCGGGACTCAAACTGCAGTCAGACATACAGACATATGGGAGTCCAGTGCCTTAACCACCACATCACCTGCTGGCCTCTTCAGTTGTATATTGTCTGGATTCTCCAGGCAGCTGGTAAACTTGTGAAGATAGGCTGTCATGTGCAAACATGTCTGCTACTCTGTGTCTGAGCTCTGCAGCCTGCTGCACAGAGAGGGAATTTGGTAAGAACCAGGAATTCTAGACTCAAGGAGGCCCTAACAGACCAGAGCTGCTTCTCTGGATGTGGCCATATGTTTAGAGACTTCTGCTGTCTCAGAAGTCTGGTGTTTCTACTCTAGCCTTAAGTAGACATTTGGATTTCCCTCACATACTACTGTCTGTCATTGACCACATACTCAGGAATAAATGGGAATTGCAGCAATTGTGTCAGCTGGTTTCCACATGACAAATCAAGAAATATTCTAAACAAAAATACTTGGTATAAAATAAAATACCCAAGTTCCAAGTTTTGCATCAACCCTATGATCAGAGGTCACTACCACTAACAGCTTGGTAGGGAGGTGGTCTATGCATGCTCATATAAATACATGCATTTCTAGTTTGTGCTCTATGCTTTTCAGACATACACATATTTGAATAATGTGAGCCCCTCTTTGTAATTTCTTTCCAACTTACCATATATAAATATTGTCTTTTTTTCAATAGTTGTATAATATGCATGTGCCACTATAGGGCTGTACTATAATCATCCTTTCCTCTCTCAATATATATTTCCAGTTTGTTTTCTTATATCTTGAACCAACATATATTTAGGACAGATTTCTTTTTTAAAAAAAGAATTATTTTATCTAACTTTATTTATTTTAATTTA
>NW_006210084.1:1152336-1153329 GCF_000334495.1 Tupaia belangeri chinensis | reverse complement strand
GAAAGCAAGATACTAGGCCCAGGACTCAAATTGCAGTCACCCATGTGGGAGTCCAGCGCCCTTAACCACCATGCCATCTGCGGGCCCCAGGATAGATTTCTATAAGGAGGTTGTTGAAGTAAAAGGTAAGCATATTTTTTTAAAAATGCTAACTTTATTGCAAGAGATACTTTCAACCTATCCTTTAATCATGAATTTAGTCTGTTCCATAAACTATCACTGGTCTATGATGAAATAAATACAGAACTTGAAAGGACATATTTAGAAGTGTTTACCATAACTTGATGTTTCCATGATACCTAAACATGTGATTTTATTAAGGCCAGCCCTGGCATGTGCTGTTATATGACTTTCCCTCCCTGGTATTGTTTTCTCCTCTGTAAATCAAGCATCGAATTTTTAGGATCCTGGGGCCAGCAGGTGGCATGGTGGTTAAGGGCACTGGACTCCCACGTGGGCAACCGTGGTTCGAGTCCCGGACCTGGAAAGCTTGCCTTCTCACTTTCTCTCTCCTCTCACAGGCACATGTGCCCTATAGCAAAATTTAAAAATAATAATAATATCATTATTATTATTATTATTATTATTATTATTATAGTTTTTAAATATCCTGTTGGAAGTATACATGATATATTTAGAGCTGGATTTAGTTGTATGACCAATAATAAATTAAATTTTGATCAAGATGAAGAATAAAAGAACCTGGTTCTATACCACAGCCAGTTTGGGAAACACTGCTTCCGTGCACAGTGACAGTTTCCATTTACTTTTCTAAACCCTTGCTACTGTTCATACTGTTAAAGATTAAAATATTTGTTAATCTGTTAGTTATAAACATTCTCACTTTGCTTTAATGTGAATTTCCATTATTACTAATGATATTTATATCTTTATTGATTATTTGGTTTTCTTTTTGTTATCTATATTCTGTGTTATTTTTTATTGGCTTGGATAATTTTTTTTCTTTCTGTAGTTTTTATCTTTTTTTTTTTT
>NW_006210084.1:1146535-1152236 GCF_000334495.1 Tupaia belangeri chinensis | reverse complement strand
TGGATAATTTTTTTTTTATCTGTAGTTTTCATATTCTTATTTTTGAATTCCTTTATTATTTCACAAGTATTTTTGTTGTATCTTATCCAGTAATTCTATGGATTTAGAGTATGAGGAATGGGCCTCTCCTGTAGGCTCCATTATATTTTCTCATGGGACATTGTTGATTTAATGAATTTCTGTAGACTTCTGTATAGTTGTCATTTCTTTAGATTCTAGTTGCTAATAATAGTGTTTTAAGGAAGGAAATTTTCCCTTTTTCTTCCTCTATACCTATTTTCTTTTTCCACATTCTTCCCTTACAGCAGCACCATATTTATTGGACATGACTTCATGGGCAATTTCAATTTTTCTTGATAGCCCACATCATGGTCCATAGTCTGTGGATCACTTATTATAGTGTCTATAATGGTCCAAAAAATAAAGAGCACAGCTTGAAATTTCCATTCTTAAGTAGAGATTGTTTATAAAAGAAAATATCTGGGATTCCTATGGTGTTGGTCTCAGATTCCAGGACCATCAAATAAACAACAATGCTGTAAAGCCTCTTCTGAGTATTTTATAATAAATTTAGCCCCTGTTTCTGTCCTCTGTCCACAAATTGTCTCCACATTCTTTCTCTGAAGCCAAATGGGAGTTAAAATGAAGCCCTGAAGTCTAGCTAGCTGTGGGTGTGGAAGCAGGGATGTTTGTGGTCACCCTGAGAAGCTAAGCATGTGTGTCAGATCTGCAAACAACTGCTGGGGGACGAGCTGACAGAGGACACAATGTGCACATTGCCAGCAAGTGAAGAGCTTTAAGTGCTCAGATGTTGGCTGACACCACCTTCTGGAGTACAGCTGTCAGAGAGAGAGCCAGTGGGAGGCCATAGGCAGTGCCAGACCAACAGGTGAAAGCCCAAGACAGAGAAAAGTGCAAAAGCTCTTGAACAGACATTTGGTTCATAGCCTAGGACATACGATTATGCCTTATGCCCCAGATAAAATTCCTTCCAAGTGTTCCTTGCCATGTATACTTTAAAAAAATCCTTCCTCGTGGGTCTTAATTAAGATTTAGGGGTCAGGGCTGGCAATAGCATGATGGTTAAGGTGCTGGACTCCCACATGACCAAGCGCAGCTCAAGTCCCAGACCTGGTGGCTTTCTCTCTCTCTCTCTCTCTCTCTCTCTCTCTCTCGTCAGATTGAATAATAATAATAAATAGAATTAGGAATTCTTTAAATTTTTAAAAATATTTTATGTATTTATTTAAATTTTGTCCAGAGAGGGGCAGAAAGAGAGGGAAAGTGAGAAAGCAAGCCGCCAGGTCTGGGACTCAAACCGCAGTCAGCCATGTGGGAGTCCAGCACCCTCAACCACTATGCTACCTGCTAGCCCCCAAAATAAGTAATTATTTTATAAAATAGATTTAGAGTCAAGCTAGTTCATGGCCTAGTGGTTAAGGCAGCTATCGCCCACATGGCTGACCCTGTGGTTTGATTCTTGGACCTGGTGACTTGATAAACACTCCAGCCACATGTGTGTACATGCCTAAAAAGAGAGATAGATAGAGGAGAAAGGATCATGGCAAGACCAATCCCCATGTGTGTGTGGGGGGGAGGGGGTGCTTTCTCACCTTCCCTCTCATTGTTTCTGTTAACTTTGTGGGAGTTCAGCTCCTTCACCACCACACCACCTGCTGACCCCATGTTTATTATCTTGATTGCACTGTTGATTTCATGGGTGTATACATATATTAAAATGAATCAAAATATACTGTTTGTTGGAACTGGCATGTGGTGTGGTGGAATCCTAACAGTTAAGCACCATACATAGGGAGCCCGATCCGTCACAACTGGCCACTATTCGAATCCTGGCCCTGGCAGCTTGAAAAACATGCCAGGGTACCTGTGGTATCTGTGGCATGAAAAATTCACCAAGCATGTGTGTGTGTGCCCCAAATCCTGACAGGATGGAAAAATGGAAGAAAAAAAGATTGTAATGTGCTTTCTCTCTCCTTGTCTCTCCCTTTGCTGAGTGCATGTGCCCTCTGGGGATAAAAAGGAAAAGAAAAAGAAAATCAATAGGTAAAACACAATGTAAGCTATCTGATGCTACACTAAGAAAATAGTAGAGGGTGGTGATTTTTAATTTTTTTTCAGAGCCTTGGAAAGTTTATAAAGTTGTCTCAGGGATTAACTCGAGGAAAACAAAAATACAAAAAAACAAAAATACACTGGACATTAACTCCACTGCATTGCTAACTAGAAAAGCTGCTTTCATTTAAGGAACAACTCTGAAGGTCTGATAAAAGTTAATTACTTGGAACCAGCAGTTAGTGTAATGGCTATGTCGCTGGACTCCCATGTAGTCAACCACGGTTTGAGTCCCGGACCTGGCGTCTTAAACTCATGCCAGGCGCATGTGCGTGCGTGCCCAAGATCCCGAGAGGAGAATGGAGGAGAAGGGATTGCGGCGTGGCCATCCCCCTGGGGGGTGATTTCTCACTTTCTGTCTCTCTGTCTGGCGAGTGCACGCGCCCTATAGCAAAAACCTCTCCAAAAAAAAGAAAAAAAAAGTTAATTACTGAGGCTTGGGCAGTTAAGGAATGCATTACGGTGAAGATGAAAGTTAGTAGAAAAGATGGACCTTGACTAAGCAAAGAAAAATTGAGTCTTCTAGTAAAATCTGAGCAAAGATACTAATGGAAATTTTTGGCCCCCTGTAGCGTATTTTTTTTCTACTCTCTATTACTATTCAACTCTACTCAAGTGAGAGCTAGCCACTGAAGAACCCCAGTCCCAGGCCTCAGTAATTAACCTTCATTAGCCCTTGACCCTGCTACAATAAACTCATATATCCATTTTTGAATCAACTTCGTGGAGCCTAGAGAGAGTGTGTGGTGGGAGCGACTGCCAAGGCATACATGAGGCAATGGGTTGGCTTTTGTAAAGACTCTGCCCAAAGTCCATGAGCCAACATGTGCTCCATGGACCCAGAGGAGGAAGAAAAGGATGTGCACTGGATTTGCTGTCTCCTTGATCCTTAAAATCCTTGCTCAAGACTGGACGACTGTCTTTGCTACTGCTGAAATCTGAGTGTCTCATTAGATTGATGTTCCAAAAATGATTGAACATTCGCAACAGGCCAAGGTTTGCCAAGGAAAGGAAACACAGCTGATTCGTTTCCTGGCTGGTGGCCAGCTGCAAGGCTTTCATAAATGACAGCTGGGAAGCAGTAGATCAGGTACAATGGAGTCCTATCTATCGGAGAGATCATCTCTACAAAGCATTATACATCAAGGTAAATGGTCCTGGACAATTCAGCTTTAGAATGATTTAAATAGCATTTTCATCTACTTGAACCTGAGTTCTAATTAAAGTGGGGAAGTATTAGTCTAATCCAGTCTTCCACTGGCAAACTTTGGAAAATTTAAAAAGAAGCACAGACATGGACTAAGGAATAATGTTCTGATTTACGTGCAGAAAATATATTTTGCAGAAAATATAATTTTTTTAATCTCTAAAGAGGGGTCAGCAGTTGGCGTGGTGATTGAGGTGCTGGACTGCCACGTGGACAACCATGGTTTGAGTCTCAGACCTGGTAGTTTGCTTTCTCACTTTCTCTTTTTCACTATCTCTCCCGTGAGTGCACATACCCTATAGCAAATTTTAAAAAAATATTAATTAAATTAAATTATGTAATCTTCTGAAAGAGATAATCCCATTAAAATCAGTTTTTTAAGAATTATTTAACTTTAGGGAACCAGCAGTTAGCGTAATGGCTATGTCGCTGGACTCCCACATAGTTGACTGCGGTTCGTGTCCCGGACCCGGTGGCTTAAAACTCACGCCGGGCGCATGTGCGTGCGTGCCCAAGATCCCAAGAGGAGAATGGAGGAGAAGGGATTGCGGCGTGGCCATCCCCCCTGGGGGGTGATTTCTCACTTTCTGTCTCTATGTCTCTCTCTGTCTGGCGAGCGCACGCGCCCTACAGTGAAAATCTCTCCAAAAAAAAAAGAATTATTTAATTTTATTTATTGTTATTATTATTTAACGACCAGAGAGAGAGCGAGAGAGAGGGCAAGTGAGAAAACAAGCCACCAGGTCTTAAACTGGAACTGCAATTGGGACTGGAACTGCAATCAGCCATGTGGGAGTCCAGTGGCTTAACCATCACACCACCTGCCAGCCCCAAAATCACAGTTTTAAATGTAGGCTCTAGTACTAAGGAAAAATGTCAGTTGAATACATTATGCTCTGTTTAGAAGAGAGCCAATGGTTAAAATGCATTTAGTTCCTCCCCCCGAAAAAATCTCCAGTTATTACTGTCCAAGGAATTTCAGTAACTTCAACATAGTGTGTGCATTTGTGGGACCAGGTATTTCCTAAATCATGGTTTCCTGACCTTTCATGTCAAAGTACATGTGGAAAATTATATTTTCAGGGTACACTGGGGTTAAGCAATGGGGCTACTTCCAGGAGGCCCTACCTGGGTACTGTAAATGTTGAGGGTGTTGGAACTCAGAAAGTGACATTCTGAAGGCCTCAGATGCAAAGTCTCTCTGATCATCACCCTGCCTTCCTGCTTCCTTGTCCCTACTTCTCTCCAGAAGTGAATAAAAAAAAGCATAATTTTTTCCCCAAGGCATGTCATAGAAATCTGAACCCCTCTCCACCAAAACCAGCCATCAGACCTAAAAAGATCTTTCTCTCCCTTGACGATCCTCATTCTAGAGGAAGCCCACCACATACTTACATCAGAAAGATGTACACTGAACAAAGAGGTCAAGAAGAATCTGAGCAGCAGACAGGCCTTGCTGGGTTTCCTCTTCTCTTCCCCTTCTTCTCGCTCTCTTTTTTTTTTTTTTTTTTTTTTTTTTTTTTTTTTTTTTGAGAGAGAAAGATTTTTTGCTATAGGGCACATGTGCTCGCTGGAGAGACAATGAGACAGAAAGTGAGAAATCTCCCCCCAAGGCTGATGGCCACACCACAGTCCCATCTCCTCTATTCTCCTCTCAGGACTTTGGGCACCCACGCACTTGCACACAGTGTCAGCTTCAAGCCATTGGGTCCAGAACTCAAACTGCTGTCGACTATGTGGGAGTCCAGCGAAATAAACACTATGCCATCTCCTGGTCCCAGTCTATTACCCTTTTGTCCAGTCACATTTCTACAGAGTTGTTCAGTCTTCATCAAACCTAAGCATAAAAATATGGTTTTCCCTGGGTCTTCAGTTCTTCATCACCAAAGGCTCCTGTGTCATGTAAAACTTTGATAAATTCATTATGCTTTTCTCTTGTTAACCTTCTATTATGGGTGTGTTGGCCATGACTACTATGGTAATTGGGGAAAGGTATCCTACCTTTCTGCTCCTACAAAGAGTTGTGGGGCCAGCAGGTAGTATAGTGGTTAGGGCACTGGACTCTCACATTGGCTGACTGTGCTTCAAGTCACGGACCCAGCAGCTTGAAACTCGCACTAGGCACATGTGCATGTGTGCCTAAGATGCCAAGAGGAGACTGGAGGAGAAGGGATTGCAATATGGCCATCCCCCTCAGGGGTGATTTCTCATTTTCCCCTCTCACTGTATCTCTCTGTCTCTCTGGAAAGTACAGAGGCCCTATAGCAAAAACCTTTAACAAAAATAAAGAAAGAAAGAAAGAAAGAAAGAAAGAAAGAAAGAAAGAAAGAAAGAAAGAAAGAAAGAAAGAAAGAAAGAAAG
>NW_006210084.1:1140994-1146371 GCF_000334495.1 Tupaia belangeri chinensis | reverse complement strand
CCCTGGGGGGTGATTTCTTGCTTTCTGTCTCTCTGTCTCTGTCTTTCTGGCAAGCACACGTGCCCTATAGCAAAAACCTCTCAAAAAAAACAAAACAAAAAAAAAAAAAAACAGGAAAGTTAATAATTCTTCAAATCTGCAACCCCTTTGGGGCCAGATGAGTCATGATATCCTCATCTGAGATAGAAAAACCCGTTGGTTTCCAACTAACTTGTTCCAGAGAGGTATTAGAGCAAATGTTTTCAGTCTTGGCTGAACATTAGAGTCACTAGAAGAACGTCAATATACTAACGACCTGGTCCTTCTCTCAGAAATCCTAAGTTAATTGGTCTAATATGTGGCCTAGGCATCAGAATTTACAAAGCTCTCTGGTCGATACCGATGTTTCTCTGTTGAGAAGCCAATGTTGAGAAGCACTGCTTTAAAGCAGTGATCACCAGCCTGTTTTTGCAAATAAAGTTTTATTGGAACACAGCCACCATTCGTTTACATATTGCCTATGGTGACTTTCATGCTACAACAGTGGATCTTATAACCTGCAATGCAAAATATTTGCTATCTGATCCTTTACAGAAAACATTTGCTGAGCCTGTTTTAAAGAGGGGTTTCAGGGGGTCAGCAGATAGCGTAATGGTTATGTCACTGGACTCCCATGTAGTCGACCATGGTTCGAGTCCCGGATCCAGCAGCTTAAACTCACACTGGGCGCGTGTGCATGCGTGCCCAAAATCCCGAGAGGAGAATGGAGGAGAAGGGATTGCGGCATGGCATCCCCCCTGGGGGGCGGTTTCTCGCTTTCTGTCTCTCTCTCTCTGCCTTTCTGTCGAGCACATGTGCCCAATAGCAAAAAAAAGTGTGTGGGGGGGCCTTCAGGAGGACTTCCAGTGTCATGTGATAGTTTTAGAAAAATTTTTGCTCAAGGTAGTGACACAATTCTCTTAAGGGAGTCTGACCAGGACAAAATAGAGTATATAAATATTAAGGTACTATGAAGGTAAATGAGCCTTCCCAGTCTTTCCTCATTTCCTCTGGTTTTACAAGGCACAAACTGTTTTTAAGTTTTTGTTGAACAAAACAAGTAGTAATACAGAACTCAGGAAAAAAGAGAGGCTATTATGAAAGAAAAAAGCTCTTAGGAACAAGTACTCTCGAAAATAAAAAGCTGTTGAGACAGAGAAGAGGCAGGGAGGGGTGTGCTGCAGGGAAGTTTGGGGAAGTTTCTAGAGAGCTGTTAAACTGTGACTAGTGGCACTGAAGAGGTGGATGGTTCTGGTGAGCTTTAGAAATTTGGCTGTGTGATATGAATCATGGTCCCCTTAGTCTAAAAGATTTCTGTAAAGATATATGTAGTTCAACACTTTCTTGCATATCAGATTAGTCTTTTTGCAACTTAACTCTGTACTACAGTTGGCTATAATGGAAGTGGAGATATCTGGGCTATAGGATGAATATGCCTTAAAATCAACAATCCTTGATAGCAGCATAGCAGTTGGAATAGCACATCTAGAGAATTCTCATCAAGAAAATAAAAAGGGAATGAGATGGGAATCTAAAAGTTTACGGAAAAGCAAGGTGATATTTCTGGATCCATTTTTTCAACTCTAATCTCTAAGTAGCTCTAATAGGAACTGTGTTAGGGAAGGTCTACTCTTGGAAGGCTTTTGGTCCTTGGGGGCCAAGACTACAATGTCCACACCTCCACTTCATTGTAAGGAATAGGACACCAGCACTCAAGTGATTGTCCAGACTGGCATTAACCCCTTTTAGATACCGGATTGCCATCACTCAGGAAAGGCATTTCAAAAGTAGAGGAGAGGAACTACAATGAACACGAATGCTTGCCTCTAGAGGAGACTTTCCAGAATTACCAGTGAATACTCCACTCATTTCCTGGCTTCTCACTTCTCTCAACAGGAGAGGAATGGCTTAGCTGTCTTAGTTCAAGTCCTTGCATGAGCTGGTGAACATGGAGATGACCTAGAACCAAGGTCAATGATGGTGCTTATGTAGCCTTCAAGCAAAGATCAAATGAAAGGTCAGAGGCAGGATGCAAATCCAGGCTGTCTTACAGTATCCCAGAATCCTGGATCAACAACATGAGCTAGTATTTATTTCCAGTTCAGAAACCAGTAGTTATCATTTGCATTTATTCATCATCACCATCATCTTCTCACGGGCTGGGCCCTGAGAGTAGGTGGGTTACATAGGTAACATGTACATTCATAAAGTGTATTTCAACCATTTTCCCATTTCTGTCTGTGTGACTTATCTCTATATATGTTTATTATATTGTTTCACAATTAACTAGAAGCCTTCCTTATACAAGGATAATGTATATCTGAAAAATTCCATTTGAAATCAATCCACCTAAAATAGCCAAATGTGAGTACTGAAAAAAAGATGAGGATTTCATTCTGGGGGGAAACATTTTTTTGTTGTTTTTTAGGTTTTTGTTTATTTGTTTGTTTGTTTTGCTGTAGGGCCTGTGTGCTCACCAGAGAGAAAGACAGAGAAAGACAGAGAGGAAATGTGAGAAATCACCTCCCAGGAAGGTGACCATGCAGCAGTCCCTTCTCCATGCTCCTCTCTGGATTTTGGGCACACATGTACAAGCACCTGGAATGTCTTTCAGGAGGCTGGGTCGGGAGCTCCACTCATGTGGGATCCAGTGCCACCATGCTACCTTCTGGCCCAAAACTTTGTTTTTAAAAAATAGGACAATAAGTTCAAATTTTCTTGTATGTTAAAAAGTCAAAATATATTAGGACCAGCAGATGGCATAATGGTTATGTTGCTGGACTTCCTTATGGTCGACCATGGTTTGTTTCTTAGTTTTCCGTTCTCTCTCTCTTTCTCACTTTCTCTCTCACTCAGTCCCTTTCTGGTTGAATTTAAATAAATAAATGAATGAATTTAAGATAAAATATTTTTTAAAAAACTCACGTCAGACACATATGTGTGCATGCCCAAGATCCTGAGAGGAGAATAGAGGAGAAGGAATTGCGATGTGGTCATATACCCTGGGGGGTGATTTCTCACTTTTTGTCTCTGTCTCTCTCTGTCTCTCTGGCAAGTGCACATATCCTATAGCAAAAATCTCTAACAAAAGAAAAAATCCAAAATATATTTGCTACACACGAATTCTTAAAATGAACAATGACATAAGTGATTTTTCTTTTTTAAGTTCATCTGTGTCTTCCATGAGAGGGAAAGATTTTTTTAGACTGAGAGAGATGCAGAGAGATATCACCTCCAACAGTCTTCACACCATGATCCACCTCCAGTCTCAACTGACCCAGATCGCAGGTACATAGGCGTATACCCAGAGTGCTTAGGGAAGTCCTAAGCCACAAACCCAGGATCTTTCCCACAGGGATCCAGCCACGTCACCACTATGCCACCACCTGGCCCCAACAAGTGCTAATTTTCGTTTTGGCACAATTGTTCTGAGACTGTATGATAGTGTTGTATGGTCCTCTATTCAAAGCTGACTTTCATCACAGTCACAAATAGTGTCATCTTTTCAAAAGCATTTGAGTGTCTCACCAATTTCCTCAAAGACCTCTCTTTTTTTAAACATTTTTTAAAAAAATATTTTATCTAACTTTTTTTGACCAGAGAGGGACAGAGGGACAAAGCAAGAGCAAGAGAGAGAGAGATAAAGTGAAAAAGCAAGCCATCTGGTCCATGACTCGAACCACAGTCGGGCATGTGGGAGCACAGTGCCCTTAGCCACCATGCCACCAGCCAGTCCCTCAAAGAGCTCTTCTTTAAAAATAAAAGATATATATATATATATTTCATGAGTGAGAAACAGAAAGAGAGTTATAGCATCTCTGATCTACTCCCAACATCAGCCATCCTGGATAATGGGCGACATACTCCATGCCCAACATACTCAGGGAGATCTCTAGAAGCAAACCAATAACTTTCCCATGTAGGTCTGCCTCACACAATGTCACATTTTACCACTGCGCTACAGTAATTTTTGAGACCCAATTTTCTGACATTATCCTTGTTAATTTTCTCTTCTTCCAAAGTTAGCTCTACCAGATTATGTTTAAAATATTTTAATTTCTTTTATACATACAATTTTTGGCTTTGCCAATGGTTTGAGCCATTCTCCATCATCAACTTTGTGAACTTCCTCATGTTGACAAACTTTGTGATATCTGTTTAAAAACTATTTGTGTTGCATCATTAGATTTTACATCTACCTTTAATAACACACTTACCAAACTCCTTTGCTAGACTATGAATTCTTTTTTATTTTTTTTTTTCAGAGAGCGATTTTTTGCTATAGAGCGCATGTGCTTGGCAGAGAGACAGAAAGCAAGAAATCACCCCTTGAGGAGAATGGCCATGCCACAATCCCTTCTCCACCATTCTCCTCTCGGGAGTTTGGGCATGCATGCATGCATACCCAGCATGAGTTTTAAGCTGCTGGGTCCATGACTTGAACCATGATTGACTGTGTGAGTCCAGTGACATACCATTAGGCCATCTGCTGGTCCCGTAGACTATGAACTACTTAATGGAGAGAATGTGTCTTATTTATCTTCTACTATCAATGACTGCAATAATGTAGGTACCAATTAGTGCTCGCTGATTATAATGGTTTTTTATTTAAGACCTTCATTTTCAAATACTAACAAAGAGGTTGATAAAAAAAATTGATTGAGGACAAACTTTAAGTAGCTGAATATTTAGCACATCTTTAAAACATAATATTAATAAATAAAACTAAATAAATAATTCTTTTTATTTGGGACCAGCAGTTGGTGTAATGGATACAACGCTGGAATATAGTCAACCACTGTTCAAGTCCCAGACCCGGTGGCTTAAACTCATGCCGGGTGCATATGTGTGCGTGCCCAAGATCCCAAGAGGAAAATGGAGGAGAAGGGATTGCAGCATGGCCATCCCGCCTGGGGGTGGTTTCTCGCTTTCTGTCTCTCTGTCTCTCTCTTTCTGGCAAGTGTACATACCCTATAAGCAAAAGCCTCTCTCAAATAAATAAATAAACTTTTAAAAAGGGGGGAGCCCAGCAGGTGACATAGTGGTGAAGGTGCTGGACACTCCCACATGGCCAACCACGAGTCCTGGACCTGGAGGCTTGCTTTCTCACTTTCTCTCTCTCTCATCAAATTAAAATAAATGAACGAATAAATCAAATTAATTCTTTAAAAAAATTATACTGACTTTTGTTTCCCTATCCAATCTGTGAGTTTTGGAGCAATAAGCACTTGCTGATATTAACCCCCAGCCTTTTTTTTTTCTTTTGAGAGGTTTTTGCTATAGGGCACGTGCACTCACCAGACAGACAGAGAGACAGAAAGCAAGAAATCACCCCCCCGGGGGGATGGCCACGCCACAA
>NW_006210084.1:1139212-1140644 GCF_000334495.1 Tupaia belangeri chinensis | reverse complement strand
ACCGTGGTCGACTACATGGGAGTCCAGCGACATAGCCATTACACTAACTGCTGGTCCCCCCCCCCAGCCTTTTTAATACAAGGGCTGTGACTTATTCATCTTCTACTTCTGATGACAACCATAAAGTAGGTCTCAATAGTAGTTGAATTAAATGTCATTTCATTGAAGACCTTCATCTTCCAGTGTTTTCAGGACAGCCAGAACCACATCATAAGCAGCAGGTAGCACAATTAGATCATTGGGAATATTAGAAAGACCATCTAGAAGTGACTTTGGACTTATATAAAGTGTTTTATCAATGTTATTTGAATTGAAAAATATATCTTCAAACAAGACAGAAAAGATTCTATTTTACTACAACTTTGCATGGAAGCCTTCTTCAGTGGCCATTGACTCAGTTTCTTTCATCCTTTCTTTTTCTTTCTCTTCTTCCTCTCACTCTTTTTTATAAAGTTTATTTATTTCTTCCATGAGACAGACAGTTATTCCCAACAGGGTCTTTATACTGTAGTCTACCCCCAGCCTTGGCCAGCCCGCACTGTGGGCACACGTGCCTGGCATATATAGGGATACTCTGGGATACAAACCCAGGACCTTCCCACATGGGTCCAGTGTTGCAGAGCATTGGGTTACCTCTGCACCATCAACTGGCCCTCTCTCTGACTTGCTCTCCTTCCTTCTTTCCCTGCTTCCTTCTTTCCTTCCCTTCTTCCTTTTCCATCTTTCCTGCTCTCTTTTTTCGTAAAGAGGTTAGCATTTATATTCTGAAGGACCAAGGTAGTTGCTTTCAAGGGCCAAATATATCCATATATATGATCATAGAGTTGCAAGATGCCCCCAAAGAAAGGATATTTGCTAATCCATGCATTGCGTGCACTTGCCCTCAGTGGGGAGATACTTTAACGTGCACATTCATTTCTCTAGTGTTCAGGAGCTTCTCTAGCCACTTGGCTTGCTTGTTGACACTTGCCCTTTCATGAAGGAATGTAAAACTCTAAAATAGAAAACTTTGTTGATCTCATTAGTAGGGCTCCTCTGGACAAGGTCAGAAAATGGGAGACAATGAGCCTTTCTCATCCCCTTTGAATTTAAATACACAGAAAGTACATTAACTTTTTGTTTTAAAAGAAAAACAAAATGTCACCAAAAAAGCAGCATCAATAGAAATTCAACTTAGGCTAATGAAGGAACTGCGTCCTTTCACTATTTGTTCTGAGTGGTTTTCAGTTAGCATTGGCAAAGCTTCTGAACAAAGACAGTAATTACCAAATAAAAATTTTCTTCAGTACATTGTCTCACTGTGTTCACAGTTTGGCATGAATGGATTTATGATCCTTTCATTCCAATAGGAACTACCAGTTTGCCTTTCTCTTCAAATTGCCTATTCATCGCAGCATAAAAACAGCTGAAATATACTAGCAGAAAATGCTGT
>NW_006210084.1:1133478-1139168 GCF_000334495.1 Tupaia belangeri chinensis | reverse complement strand
AACAGGCACAAATATAACTGGCTTTGAAAGACTACAAAACAAAGGCTCTAAAAACCTCTTACATAATTTTTTAAAAACAGCAATTATTTGGTTCTGGTTCCTTTTAATACTCTGTATCTTTTATCCAAAATTAAATTAATTCCATTGTGTATAAAATGGTTGAAAATGGAGATTACAGAAGGGAGTTTATGCCTAAATAATGATCTATGACTGCTATTCAGATACATAGATTAATACTTTTTATTCCTTAGGAGTAAATGACATAGGGAAGTATTTTTCTTTAACTTTGTTTTATTAAACAAGGCATAAAGAATCACTTTATCAGAAACAACAGTCCATCTGCAATGCGTTATCTTTCTCTACTCTATCTCGTATTTGATGTAGATGTGTACATATGTATAAACCACGTGTTAGAATGCTAGAATAACATTCATAAAGGAAGTCTCCATAGAAAACTGAGAGCTTCACACAGAAGTCTGTGGTGCTGTAGAATACAGAGCATGTTAAGCTGCTGACCTGATACTATCTCCAGGAAGAGTGGTTTCAAAATCAGTTCCATCCACGACTTTCTAATTGGTCATACCATATTATGTCCTCATCCTCATGGTACTGTGAACTTGGCAATTAATCCAAGTTGGTTTGGTTATCAACAATGTTCTGCTGGGTGTATAAGAGCTGATCATGTTGGTTTTTCCCAAATGTACGCTGGACATGGTAACTATTTGGCTAACACAGGTATGATATACCGATAGCTATACCAGAGTAGAATTCTGAAATGGCACTCTTCAAAATTTGGGAGATTTCGTTTCTATGCCTTGACCCGTTACTAAGTCAGTATATGACACCTTTAATTTTCTGAACCGCAGAATACTGTTCTTATAAAATGGAGAAAGAGTTGGTCCAGATTATCTGTTTTATAACAGAGTATTCCATGGAGAAATGATCTGATGGGATGCACCTCTTCGTATACTTGTTGCTATGCCCTGCTGGAAGAATCAAACCTCTGAGAATCCCTGCAATAAATCAATCTATTTTACTTTTTAAAAAGAATTACTTTATTTTTTTTATTTTTTTGTTATTGTTATTTTTTAATTTGATCAGACAGAGAGACAAAGTGAGAAAACAAGTCACCAGATTCAGGACTCAAACCCTAGTCGGCCATGTGGGAGTCCAGCGCACTAACCACAGTGCCACCTGCCAGCTCAATCTATTTAACTTTTTTAGGCTAGAATTATATAAACTTATACTATCACACAATTCCTACTTCTTTTGTGAAACACTCGTCCCCACCCCTTTGAGAGCTAACATTCTACAACCTAACTTCAGGCTCCTACATTGTGGACCAATGGTAATGAACCTCTGTCTTAGCCAATTGCTAGAGAGTCTGAGAATTTTAAATACTTGGTGAAATTCTTAACATCTTTTAAATATGTAGGGGCAGAAAAGATCTCTCCCTCCCTCTTCTTCCTCCAAGCTCACAGAAAGTGTCCACTACCACCAGGCTTAGGGCAGAACCCCTAGTCATGTGAATCCAAGTTCTACAAGTGCATCCTTGTTTGTGGTCCCTTGGTAGATGTAGATTAAGGGTCAACAATGAGTAATCTGAATATATAGGAAGCAAGAATATCTTGCCAGATCTATCTTCCATCTTTTGAAACCAATGCAAATTATACCTTTAAAAAAATCCATACAGATACCATAATCTCTGCCTTTTACTTCCAAACAGCTCAAAGACTTAGTCAGAACTTTGCTTGCATGTCTGTTTTAAATCCCATTGCTCTCATTTTTGCTCACTCTCACTTCTTTCATTCTGGATGCACCCAGAGAACAACTGTCAGTTGGCATATTAAGAGTCTAATTTCTCCATCAGCATTCTCCTTTTGTTGAATTTACTTTTCTTTGTTTCAAGAATTCCACCATCCAACTTTTGATGACCTTAATTGCTTCTTACTGGACTCTCTCCAAGTTCTACATCTCTCCCTTGAACTAAAGTTCCCAATTTGAACACAGTGGTACCATGTAGATATGCCTAATAACACATTGCCTCTTTTTAAATTTTTTACTTATTTTTTATTATTGTTCATACATTAAATCACTATACATCATTTAGATTGTAAAGAGACTTTACCCAGCATGATATACACCTCAGTCCAGCCCAGCTGAAACCACCATACACGTCCTCAACAGATAATAAACCTTATCTGTGTCCCACAAGTGTCTTATCTCTCCATTTCCCCAAAAAATTTCCTACACTCTTCCCCTCCCACTCTCTTTCCACTTTGTCTGTAGTGTCCATTACAATTTTTAATAATTTTATGTTCTTCAGTTTTTCAGTCTCTACCATAGAGTACGGACAGTCAGTATATGTTAAGTGGAGACATACAATGTCCCTCTTTCATAGCCTGACTTGCTTCACTCAGCAACAAATCTTCCATATTCGTCCACTTTCTATCAAATTCCGGGGCCTTATTGTTTTTTATGGCTGAATAGTATTCTATAGAGTATATGTGCCACAATTTTTCAATCCATTCATCTGTTTGTGGACATTTGGGTTTGCCTCTTAAATCTTGCTGAACAGCAGATTCATAGTTTTTAAACTATAGATTACTGAACTTTACACAGCAGCAAAGAAAACATAAATTTCAATTATCTTAAATTCTCTATACTTGTTAAATAACAGAATCCACCTGGACTAAGTAACAGCTTTGATCTGTTTTCCCACCAGCTCTGTGACCATGAACAACCGGCCAGCCATAATGAGCGTCCCTCAAATATTAACTTCCTTTGGTTGGAAAAAATATCAGGAAAGAGAGTCATCGTACCACAAAGACCACATTGGTTTTCATTTGAATGACTTCCTTCCAAAATTCCAGGTGCATCTCATTTTTTATTTTTTTAATATTTATTTACTTTGTTATTATTATTTTAAGTATCCTATAGGGCATGTGCATTTATCATAGAAAGAGAGAGAGGGAAATTAAGAAAGCAAGCTAGTAGGTCCTAAACTCGAACTGTGGTCAGCCATATGAGAGTCCAGTGCCTTAATCACCATGCCACCTGCTGGCCTTGCTTATCAGTTTTTAACCTCATTGGGAGTACTTTCCTAACTAATGCAACTCAACTTAACCAACAGCGCTCACTTAGAAGTTTTCCTGGGTATTGGCCCGTATTTCATTACATCACTAGCATACCATAGCAATACATACACCCTTAGGGAGGTTTTAGAATGTGAGACCCCGTACTCTTCAGTTTATCTTGCAACCCCGGTACTGGGCATAAATTGATTTCCATTACAATTAACATTTGAGACAAGTCCTCACTATATTCTTCTTTATCCATTTCCCACCAAACAGCAGCTAGAATAGAGGTCCTTTCAACTTTGAGGACAAAGCAATTGTAATCTGCCTATCGTCTTCACAAAATGTGGCATATGATAGCTATTTTTTTTCCCAGTGACATTTGAAGCATTCTAAAAGTAAGTGTTACATCTGTAAAATTTTTGCATTTCCCTCAGGGGATCATACCTAGTAAATAGTCTTCAGTAAATATACTATCAAAATGCAAAACCTCAAAGTAATTTAGGGATCAACATTCTAATCCTTCATTTTACAGAGGAGGAAATTAAAGTCCAGAGACTTGTAATGATTTACCCAGATAAAAATTGATAGACAAAACTGGATCTCAAACTACCCTACTCCCTGGGCTCTTTTTGCTCACTCTATGTGCCCTTTGTTAATTGATCAGGTTGGTTGATTGACTTCTGATCTCTATCTCCAGGAATTTGTAGTAAAACTCCACCACTGAATTCAGGAACGGCAAGTCTACTGAAGAGTAGAATTTCCCATCAAGGAACCAGGAAAGTGCCATTGGCAATAAGCTGAAGATTGATTTACTCTATCAGTCATGATTGTAGTGACAAACATCTTGTGTAAACATGTAGGTACATCAACATGGGTTAGATTCGTAGTAGTTGAATAAATTAGGTAACCAAGCATAAAACATAAACACAGCTAGACCAGATTCAGACACCTGGCCTCATATCAAATTCACCATATTAAGGATAAACAGTAGAAGGAAGTTAGAACTTCCATTGACTTCAGTTGGAAATCTGAATTTCTGTTTAGCAAGATTTCATTAGAGGGTTTCTCCTGCAAAAGCAAAACAAAAAAAAATAGTTTCTTTTTTTTGTCATTATTTATATGTATGGAATATTTTATTGCTACCAATGTTGTATCTATTTTTTTAAGTTATTCATTTATTTCTTCCATGAGAGAGAGACCAAAAGCACTCCTAACAGGGTCTTGAGATTATGATCACTTCCAGCTTCAGCCAGCCCTGAATCATGGGTAAGCATATACCTGACATACTCAGGGAGGCCCCTGAACTTGAACCAGGAACCTTCCCACTTGGGATTGCCTCACAGAACCTCTTGTTTTCCCATTGTACCACTGTCTAGCCTCTGTATCTGTTATTGTTTGATGCCAGGACTCTTACCCCAACCACGCTTCAGATTCTCCAAAAGAAATACTCAGGGAGGAAGAGACAACCAGCACGGCTGCAATCCAGTCCTTGGGAACCCAGGGCCTGAGAATAAAAGGCCATGTCATATGCATTTAAAGGAATTCATGGAGGAAAAAAAAAGAACACAGCAACTGAATCTTTCACTTGTAGAATACATTCTTTAGAATGGCTCTCAAAGTCCTGCTAAACCCCCCACTTGCTCAGACACAGAAAACCCAAAGCAACACTTCTCATGCTCTCCCCCTATTTTTTAAGGTTGGGGTAGCAGAGGTGTTGCTCAGAAAAAAGTGTGGCCTCTTGCATTATGTGCCTGAAAAACTCTTCAAGCCCAACTACGAATGAGTCAGCAGAGTTTTCTGGAACAGTCAAGGGAGGCTGCTTTCTTTAGGAGACTATTTATTTGGTTACTACATAATATTATAAATTAATTAGGAGTAGGAATGAGTGAAACTATTCGGAAAAAGTGATAGCAGCTTGAAAGCTTCACCCACCCCTGACCTAATGGAGAAAGAAACACTACAGTTCTGTGCAAATCATTATTTTGGGGAGGTGTAGGAAACTGACATCAACTGAAAAAATCTTTTTGCACAGTGCCCCAGACACTAGCCATGTTAGGTCAAGAGTATAGAAAAAGTCAACTAGTTCAAAAATAAGTCCTTGATATTTTAAGGTATGGGATATGCCCAATGTGATCCCAATATGTTATGCGATGCATCAAGATCAAAATCTAGCCAAAACAGAAATTAATATGGCTTAGAAACATATTTCTCATTTTGTAAATGTTTTTGTATCTGGCAAAATGACCAGGGTGGAGGATGAATGCTTTCAATATGCTTGAGATTCAAACTCTAGGTTTATAGTAATTACTTAAGAGATTGTAGTCTCTGAAATCTACATGATGGCCTTAAATGTTTGCTTCTTGGGCTAGTCTTCTCCCCCCATCAATTATCAGGGATTCCAACTCTCCTGGACCATTCCCATCAGCATACTTACACCTTCACCTATTCCTCACCAGGTTAAAACAGTTATCAACTCATGGTCAACCTTATTTTGTTCATACTCCTGCCCCTGAACTATCTTGAAGCACCTTCCAGACTTTGTATTGTTTTATCCATAAAAAGCTAAGCATTTATCTCTAAAACATAAAGACCTTTTTTTTGGGGGGGGGG
>NW_006210084.1:1127136-1133398 GCF_000334495.1 Tupaia belangeri chinensis | reverse complement strand
GGATGGCCACGCCGCAATCCCTTCTCCTCCATTCTTCTCTCGGGATCTTGGGCACGCAGGCACACGCGCCCGGCGTGAGTTTAAGCCACTGGGTCCGGGACTCGAACCGCGGTCGACTACGTGGGAGTCCAGCGACATAGCCATTACGCTAACTGCTGGTCCCCATAAAGATCATTTTTAAAAAAAATAACCAAAACATTATTTGCCACCTAAAATTTTTAGCTTTTTAACAGTCTACTTCTTACTAAGAACTAGACAAAGTACTAGACAGAAGCTGACGAAAATGCACCTGATTCTGAGACCAGCAGATGACCGTATGGTTACATCCCTGGACTCTCACATGGCTGACTGTGGTTCAAGTCCCGGACCTGGAGGCTTGAAAATCATGCTGTGCACGTGTGCATGCATGCCCAAAATTCTGAGAAGAGAATGGAGGAGAAGGGATGGTGCCATGACCCCGGGGGGTGAATTTTTGCTTTCTGTCTCTCCGGCAAGTGCACACACCCTATAGCAAAAAAAAATCTCTCTAAAAAGGGCCAGAAGGTGGCATAGTGGTTAAGGATGCTGGGATCCCACATGGCCAACTCCAGGACTTGGCTTGCTTTCTCACTTTCCTTTTCCCGCTCTCTGTCTCTCTCTGGTCAAATTAAAAAATAACAACTGAAGTTAAATAAATAAATAAATCTTTTTTAAAAACTCTCCAAAAAAATTAAAAACAAAAGAACCTGGTTCTTTTCTTTGAGCATTTGCTTGCAGAGCATGCCATGTCAATCTGAAGAGGGTCTGCCCCTCTGTATTCTATCACTAGGAGCAGCAGGACATTTGGAGATAACAGAAGAAAACTGAAATGCCATCCATCTACCAAGCTGCAATCTGGAAGCTCTACTTTCACAAAGGTAGCTTTTAATTGGTAGTTTCATTTTTAAAATAATACATCCTGATAACTTCTTTTTCCTTTGAGAAAGAGAGAGGGAAAGGGAAAGAAACAGCAGTACATATTTTTCATAGGCCTGCCATGTCACAACCCACCTGCCCCAGCCTGCCAATTAGCTAGGATTACAGAAGCATGCAACTGCACTCAGCATGTTCAGGTCAACCTCGCAACCAAAGGCCTCCCATGGCAGGTCTAGCTCCCATAAAGCTTCTAGCATCCTAAATGGTGGCACTACTTGTGGACCACAACAGCTGGGCCTAACTGGTAACATTTTTTTTGAAAGCTTAACAACAAAACTCCTCTATTTTTTTTTTTTTTTATTTCTCCAAAATTCCTCTCTTGAATAGTGACTTAAGAATCAAGAAAACAGAATGTGGTGGGTGAGACAGGCTGTGCAGACGTTTCTTGACTTAATAGAGACAGAAGGCAGCTAAACTTAAGCAAGCCTTTAGAAAGTCCTGCATGCCTCTTAAGCCTAGCACTTGCCACCATTATCTTTTTAAACCATATAAATAAATCTTAGTTTGTGTTCATTTAATACACATTTATTGTGTGCTTTTAAAGAATATGACTAACTGTACCAAGAGACAATAGGTTAAGAAAATCCTTTGTCTTAAGAAAAGGACTGATGGGGCCAGTAGGTGGCATGGTGGGTGAGGGTGCTGGACTCCCACATGGCAGATTACGGTTCACGTCCTGCACCTGGTGGCTCGCTCGCTCTCTCTCTCTCTCTTTTTCTCTCCCTCTCTTTCCTTCTCTCCTTATTAAAATAAATAATAAATAAATAAAGTTAAATAAAATAATTCTTTTTTTAAAAAGGAAAGAAAGAAAAGCACTGACAAGGAAAGAGAAGGCCCTAGGCCCATGACACCCATCAAAATGAATTTAAAATTAGATTGCTTGGCACAGTGAACTTATGCCAGCTCCTAAATTCTGGCTGGCCCCCAGAATTTAGCCAAGATGAAAGTAAATATTTTTGATTTCTGAGGTGAGCCTTCACTCAGGTAAAAACATTCTATAAAAAGGATGACTTGGCACTTGGCATTTCACACCCTTGAACTCTCCTTTTCAAAGAGTAGGAGATCATCTTACTTACTCATTAGCGTGGCAGTGCATAATTAATGTATGATCCCACAGAGCTGGACTTCTCAGCCTTGGCACTAGTGGCATTCAGAACCAGGAAGTACTTTGCTGTGACTGGCCTGTGAACCTAGGATATTAGCAGCATCTCTGCCTCTGCTCAATAGATGCAAGGAACACTCCCACACACAACTCGTGACAACCAGTGTGTCTCCAGACATTGCCAGATGTCCTCTTGGGAGCAAAATTCACCCCGGGTGACCACCACTGCAATAGACATTATCATTTTATCAAATATACAAAGCATAAAGATTCCTAAGGAATATAACACAGTCTACTTTAGATGTCAAATCAAGAAAATCACTACCATCATCACTGCAGGAGGTGGGGGGGAGAAAGCGGTGCTAATAATTAGACATAAAATAGTAACTGAGAACTACTATTGTTTTGAAATATTCCCTGAACAGGAACATTTGTGCAAGTTCCACTCTGACACTTGTGAAAATGACCATGCAGGTTGGTAGCCTGTTTGTGTGGTTTACTGGTGAGAATATTCCCTGACTCGGGGCTACAACTGCCATGCATAGTCTCTCCGCTGACCATCTTTATCAGTCACTCCTGTAAGTCCCTACATTGTTTGAACTCAAGTTTTGTAATTACAGAGATGTGGTTCTCAGAGCAGTAGGATACAGAACAGAGACTTAGAACTGGTACGTTTAACTGTGTGGTATCAAGTACTCCTAAGTGTAGTGAGCAGGGGTTTTGAAGATGATCCTCAGCTCGTCAGAGGCCCTGGCATTTTTTGAACTCACTTTTTGCCATTGTAGCGAATCCAAGCTGAGTTCCAGAGTGCTGTAGAAACACTCTTCATGAGCTTGGGCTGTCATGAGTGAACACTGAAAAGGATGCTGTTGCTTCTGTGGGTTTATGCTGCTCATCACATCCATGCATGAACATCCATATGCATATGTATTAGAAATTCATCCCTGCAGGTGCTGAAGGTGATGGCAGCCATAGGGGCAGCTTCAAACATTAAGCACAAATTGGTGCTGAGACGCTGATCGGAGAAAAATGATCTGTAATACTGAGAAAGAGCCATCTGTCATGGCTGGAGGCTCAAGCAGAGAAGAGATAAGTGGAGAGGCCCCAGGAACAGATGGGGATGCTCGAACCCCCACACAGAGCAGAGGGTCCAACAGCTGGGACTGATTAATCTAGACGGCTGCCTATTACGTCACGCGTCAGATTACACCCCGAGTGAGTGGCTAAATGCCCCAATCAAGTTCAGGCCAACATGGAGGCACTTCACAGATGGTGTCCACCTTGGAATTCTGTGAGTTTAGGCTGAATACACTGCTCAGCTCTGCCTTGTTGTCCTCTGTGAAAAGAGCTGGAGGAAGGAAGACAGGCTTTACCCACTCTTTTTTATTCTTTTGTATTCTCAGGGTAAATTGGAAGTAGAGCAGGAAAGAAATTGAGTTTTTCAAGAAGCCGTTGACCTGTGTCTTTCTTCTGTTTGTTCTCTAAATTACATGATAAAGAACTTTAATGTATGAAATTCAATCTTACAAGGTGATCCCATACTGTAAGATGTGGGGGGAAAGGTCTCTGAAGATGAAGTCGATCCTCTCTGCGTCCTCATAATCCCATGAGCACTTCAAACAACACACCAGAACATAAACTCAACAACTGCCTCATCTCCTATGTTCCCTTAAAGTCAGAAACCTGCCAGTGCCCAGCTCTATGGCCAGTCAGACGCTGTAGTCTTGTAGATTTCCTGTTCTGAGAGCTCTTGAAACCATCTTGGCTTTTCCATCTCTATTGATATTGCCTTAATGTTTGCCTTCATTAAGTCCTAGGCTGTTAAAATACTTTCTAATAGCTTTCTTCTGCTTTATTTGCTCTAATGCATTCTTTTCAGACCTTCGAGAATGAATTTTTTTAGAGAGGGATTTTTGCTATAGGGTGCATGCGCTCACTGGAGATACAGAGAGACAGAAAGCTAGAAATCACCCTCCACGGGAGAAGGCCATGTCACAATCCCTTCTCCATTCTCCTCTCAGGATTTTAAACACACTCACACACGTGCCCAGCATGAGTTTCAAGCCACTGGGTCTGGGACTCGAACTGTGATCGCCCAAGTGGGAGTCCAACAATATAACCATTTTGCCCTCTCCTGCCCCCCACCCAGGATAATCTTTTAAGTATTAAGATGTATTCATACTGTTTTCCTGCTTACAATTCTTGTAAGCATTCTCAGAGGTTTTGAAAATTATCTTTTGGTCCTGACAAACAGAGTATGGGTAAAATTTATCAGAGTAATACAATCCTTACAGACATAATCAGATTTTGACCAAGCTCTAGTTTTTTGGTTTTGGGGTGTTTTTTTATTTTTTATTTATTTATTTTTTTAAGGAAAATATAGTTCAGCACACGGAGTCATGATGCCTCATTCTAAGCTATGGTGCAGATAACACAGACTAGACAATGTGCACCGTTGCCTTTTTTGCTAACTGTGATGCATCACCTCTCTCTGACAAAAGGACATATATTAGTCCAATGTACATTTCTAAGTTTCAGTAAATGTAGGGTTATATGAGATGTTAATGTTAGGGAAAACTGGATGAAAGGATACTGGAGCCCTCGGTACTATTCTTGTAACTCTCCCATAAATCTAAAATAGTTTCAAAATGTTGCAGTGTTCTGGAGGTCATTTCTGTCTGTCTGAATGGTGCAAATACCATATAATGGTGCACTACTGTGCATCTCACCTTAGCTCCATGTTCAGTGCTGTCTAGTTGGTAGTTCAGCATCAGATGATGTAGGAGTATTTACATCAAGAAAATTGGTAAATGTTATAAACATTTATCAGCACACGAAAGCACCCAAATGTGACTTCTCTGCCTGAAAACAGGAAGATAGCAATAAATATGAATTGCCAAAAGTATGAGGGCAAAGAGAAGAGAACAAGCCCCCTCGTCTCTGTTAGGGCCACAACCTTCCTGCTTCTGGGTATTTCAGAGTCACTAGGAAGTCCAGGTCACAGGCACATGGCAGAGATCCCTGTGCTGTTCCTTGTTCTCAGGAAAGCAGATGTGGAACCTACCGTCTGACATCCTGGAAATTTTGAGGGATGAGAGTAGAGGCAGTGGTAACCAAGCAGGAAGTGTCCCAGACTCTAAGCCATTGTGAGTAAACTGAGAAGCATTCAAAGTATTTAAAATTTGGTATCCAGACGTAGGGCTCCTCAGTTCTACATAGCATAGCAACTACCGGCCTAACATCTTCCATCACCGTTTTCTGTCTTTGAAATGTCATGATATCAATCTGTCACAAAATCATTAGAGGGCTGGCCTGTAGCCCCGTGGATTAGGAAGCCAGATCCCACATAGCCAACCACATTCAAATCCCCTGCCCTTGCAACTTGAAAAACACACCAGGCATGTGCGTGTGTTGCCCCAAATCCTGACAGGATAGAGAAGTGAAGAAGGAATTTCTGTGTGACCATGACCCATTGAGGGACTCTTTCTCACTTCCCCTCCCACCTTTGGTGAACACACACTCTCTGGCAATTAAAAAAAAAAAAACAAAACAAATTATTGGGACCAAGCAGATGGCATAATAGTTATGTCACTGGATTCCCACGTAATCGACCACGTTTCGAGTTACAGACCCAATTTCTTAAAACTCATGCCAGATGGGGGCCAGCAGTTAGTGTAATGGCTATGTCGCTGGACTCCCACATAGTGGACCGCAGTTCGAGTCCCAGACCAGTGGCTTAAACTCACACAGGGCGCATGTGCGTGCGTGCCCAAGATCCCGAGAGGAGAATGGAGGAGAAGGGATTGCAGAGTGGCCACCCCCCTGGGGGGTGATTTCTCGCTTTCTGTCTTTCTGTCTTTTTGGCAAGCGCACGCGCCCTATAGCAAAAACCTCTCCATAAAAAAGAAAAACTCACGACAGACCCAGACCAGTGGCTTAAACTCACACAGGGCGCATGTGCGTGCGTGCCCAAGATCCCGAGAGGAGAATGGAGGAGAAGGGATTGCAGAGTGGCCACCCCCCTGGGGGGTGATTTCTCGCTTTCTGTCTTTCTGTCTTTTTGGCAAGCGCACGCGCCCTATAGCAAAAACCTCTCCATAAAAAAGAAAAACTCACGACAGATGCATGTGCATGTGTGCCCAGTCCTGAGAGGAGAATGGAGGAGAAGGGATTGTGGCATGGCTATTCACCCTGGGGCGGGGGGGG
>NW_006210084.1:1126289-1127061 GCF_000334495.1 Tupaia belangeri chinensis | reverse complement strand
TGTCCAAAAAAAAAAAAAAGAAATATATTAGAAACATGGAGAGTATAGGAAAAAGGGAACACTTCCGGAGACCATACACCCAAAACAGTAGGATGTTAGAATGATTCACCATTCAGATCTTTCGTGGCAGAGATGATTAGCATTGATAATACAGTTTGACCATTTTTAAGGCACAAACTGTATTCAACTGTCCATATACATGGAATTTCATCCTGAAGGGGTGGGGTTACATATTGAAATCAGCATATGAGACAAAAATAGTTAGTCAAAATGACTCTCTAAAATCCCTTGATTTGATGGTTCTGCAGAAATGGTCCACCGTTACAAGGAATTTAGGATATTTTGTTGTGTGTTTTGGGTTATCACAGTCATGGGGGCTTGTGCCTTAGACAATAATGAGCCACAGCTGGGGATTTTAGGCATCCCTCATTGCTTATAAAGCCTAGGACAATGAAGCATCCTCCCTGGTCCTGCAGGGATTTGGGATGTTGGCTAGATATTCATGTGCAGCTGAGTCACCTTGGGGGACCAGTAGTTGGCGTAATGGCTATGTCACTGGACTCCCATGTAGTCGACCACTGTACAAGTCCCAGGCGCGGTGGCTTAAACTCAATGCCAGGCACGTGTGCGTGTGTGTCCAAGATCCCGAGATGAGAATGGAGGAGAAGGGATTGCAGTGTGGCCATCCCCCACTGTGGGGTGATTTCTTGCTTTCTATCTCTCTGTCTCTCTCTGTCTTTCTGGAGAGCACACATGCCCTATAGCAAAAACC
>NW_006210084.1:1093258-1126197 GCF_000334495.1 Tupaia belangeri chinensis | reverse complement strand
AATAAATAAATAAATAAATAAATAAATAAATAAATAAATAAATAAATAAAAACACAACATTCCCTTTTCCAACAATCTTTGTTATTGCTGAGGCTACCCAGTCTGTTTTCAAAGGGAAATTATTTGAAAAAAAAAATCTACTCAGAATTGTTGACTTTTCCTCGCATATGGACTTCTCTGTATTTTCTAAATGACTATGAAATCTACCATAACATCAATCAGAAGAAGATTATTCATAAATAACCAGTGTTATTTTCTTCTGATTACTTCCAAGAACAAAGGAAAATAAGACATATTAGATATTTCTTAGTTGCATTTGCAAAGCCAGTGCAAATCAAGAATAATTGTAGATGTTTACCAAAGAGAACACTTAACTTGTAGAGGTACCCAAACAATTTGGATCCATTCATTTCATGGAATTGGAGCCTCTCAGGGCTTATTAGAAAAATCATGTAATCATTAAGTGCTAGAGCTACAAAAGAGTTGAGAAAATATTACATTTGTGGATAAAAATACCAAGATTCAGAATGAAGGACACAGTCAGTCAGCAGCAGAACCAGAACTAAGGGAGCGACAAGAATCTTTCTGATTTTGAATCTCTGGTGCTTTCCTTCTGGAAACCTGGCCAGAACAGTGAATGCCTTGTGACTGCAGTACTGAGAGCAGCCAACATGTCTGAGGTATTTGTTCAGGTTCAACCGTGTCATCTAACTTCCCAGATGGGAAGCTCCTGACACAACATACAGCTGTAAACATCCCTTTCCATTCACTAGCTTCAAGTGTTTTGGGAAAAAAAAAAAAAGAGATCACTTACTTTTGCCCTTCAAGACCCTCCACTGTTTCACTCAAAGGAGGCAGAAGTTCAAAGGAAAGTAGCAGTGGGGAGGGCCATTGTTCAGGCATGGGCTGGCTGGGTTTCCAAGACTTCAAGAGAATTGGAGATTGAAGACCATGTCAACTTGATTAGGTCTTCAAACAGCCTTTAATGAAGTAACTCATTTGGGAACGAGGAAATTATCTTTCTCTCCATACTTGGTACCCTATATCTATTCCCTTCTTGATGCCATGCTTTCTTCCTCCCTTCCATGATACATAAGTCACTGGATATTTATGAGAAAAATCCCAAAACTTTTAATGTCCCTTCACATTTGTGTGTATCCCTAAAACATATTTCAGTTCCTTCAACATTTTTTAAAGAATTGTTTTATTTAACTTTATATATTTATTAAATTTGAATTTGACCAGAGAGGGACAGAGTGAGAGAGAGAGAGAGGGAAAGTGAGAAAGCAAGCTCCCAGATCCAGGACTCAAACTGTGGTCGGCCATGTGGGAGTCCAGGACCCTTAGCCACCATGCCACTTTCCGGTCCTTCAGTTCCTTCAACTTTAAAATCAGACAACTTGCACTTCCATCATAAGGCTTTGCAGGATGCAATACGATCCTTTATTAAGTGAGTTGAAGATTCTAGGTTTATTCATTTCCTATGAGACATTCTACTTCTAGAAAACACTTGAGCCAAATGGTGCTCCTCTTCCCCAATGGCAAATTACTTTCAGAATAAGCCCTTCCGGTTCCTCAGGGGAGAAGGAAAGAGTCAATTGGTGATATCCACCAATATCAAGAGAGTCCAGGGAAGTCTCTTTCATGCCTTTTTCTTATATAAAGCTTTCCATTGCTGTTGGATTGTGGATGAGAGGAGAAAAATTCCAATTCTGAAGCAAGATGACTGGCATGAAATGATGACATTGTGAGCACTCGTATTAGTTATTTATTGCTTTATAACAAATTACTCAAAACATTGTGGCTAAAAATAACACTTATTACCTCAGTTTCTCGGGATCAGGAATTCAGGAGCAGCCTAGCTGGATGATTCAGGCTCAGGGTCTCTCATGAGTTTGCAGAGAAAATATTGGCTGGGACTGCAGTTATCCGAGGGCTTGACTGGGGGTGGTGGATCTATTTCTAAGATAGTGCACTCCCATGGTTTTTGGCAAGAGGTCTCAGTGCCTCACCCAGTGGACATCTCCAAGGTCTGTGTGAATGTCTTCCTGACATGGCAGCTAAACTGTAAGAGAGCAAGTAGGAAGCCACTATGCTAGTCTCAGAAATCAATAACACCACTGCTGCTGTATTCTATTAGTTAGAAGTGAAGTTATTAAGTCTAGCTAACACTAAGTGCAAGGGAATGAGTCGCCAACATCCGCAGGGGAGGAGCTTCAGAGAATTTGTGGATATGTTTTAAAGCTACCACAGGGCCCCTGCCTGGGTAATCAACCAATCAGCTTTCTTGCAACTCCATATCAGTTCTGTACCTTCCAAGTCCGAATGATCATAAACGCATAAGCCTATTCATGTATAATAAGCTCTGAAAAATTGGGTAGAAGAAAATTCAAATAGTATAAGCTTTGCTTTGGTTTTTCATTTTCCTTTGGTTGGGTTTTCACTGGAATGTGGATTTCCATAAACTCTACATATTAAAACTCCCCATATGGGCCATTGCTAATCTAAACTTATGGTGACTTAGAGATTGGATTACAAAATAACTTTGTCCATAAAGAACAAATAAAAGTATAAATGAGATCTGAGGAGCAACGTTTACATACTTTAATGAGGTTATTGCTTTCAGGCACTTCATGAGCAAACTTTCCACTTAATTGAATTGCAGAGGCCAGATTGAAGCTGACACTTAGAAATGTTCATTAAAAAAATTAATCTTCTTGTACCCTGGACCTGAGGGAAAGACCATGAAGTGCATATATATATATACACACACACCATATTTTGAGAAAGTGGGTCAGCTGTCTTTTAAAGCCACTTTTCTTTCTTTATGTTGTTTATCCCTAAAATTCCATTGCGAAAAATATTAAGCATGCAGAAAAAAATAAAAACCTAAATATATTCCACCAAGATTTGATCATTTTGACATTTTTTGTATTTGCATTCTCTGTTCTCTCTCTGTCTCTGTCTCTGTCTCTCTCTCTCTACATATATATATATATACATATATATAATATATATATGCACACACACACACACATAGTTAGATATACATATGCACAAAACTTGCAAAAACATTGTCTTTTTTGTTGTAGCTGACCCATTTGAAAATAAGTTTTAAACATTGTGATATTTCATCTCTAAATACATCTCCCAAGAAAAAGGACATTCTTCTACATAATCTTAATACCATTGTCCTACCAGAGAAAAAAATAATAATATTGTCTTCACATGTAAACTTACCCCAACCAAAAAGAAAGAAGCCAACTTGAAATTGTGACTATTAACAAAATCAGAAAAAAATTTTGAACATCGAAATGAATAATGAGGGACCAGACAGTGGCACAGTAGTAAAACACAATGCTTGGGGACAGCAGGTGTTGTGGTAGTTAAGGTTAGACACCCACATGGTTGACCACAGTTCGAGTCCTGACCTGACTTGCTTGCTTTCTCACTTTCCCTCTCTTTCTCTCTGTCTCTCTGGTGAATTAAAAAATAATAATAAATAAAATTAAATAACTTTAAAACACACACACAATGCTGTGTGAGGTGGTTCCCACATGGGAAGATTACTTGTTCAAGTCTGGAGACCTCTCTAGATGAAGACTGGGAGTGGATCCCAGTGTCAAGACCCTGTTGAGAGTGCTATCTTTCCCTCTTTCTCTCTCTCTCACTAGCTCATAGAAGAAATAAGCAAATAAACTTTAAAAATTAATAATTAAAAAAAGGATTGCAATCCATTGAGCAAAATAAGAAACTGAATCCATATCTGTAAGAGTAAATAAATGGGAGGAGAGAGAGAGAGAGAACAGGTCCTTATAACAGAAAGCCAACTATTAACTAAAAGGAACAATGGGGAAAAATCACCACAGTAATAATAATTTATTTGCCTGAGAATCATCAATGGATACTAAAACAAGTAGACAAAAGCTTGAGAAGTGTTTGGTACAAGTTTCCTATTGCTGCTGTAATAGCCTCTACACTCTAGAGTCCATTGAAATTATTTCAAACTAGCCAATCCTAAACTTTTCTACTCTGCCTCACCCATTCCTTCCTATGAAATCCACTCTAAAAGCTCTTACCCACATTGTCCCCTTGCTCCATCTGCTCCCTGACCAACCCTGTTGCTTCTCTACGTAGCCTCCATGGTTTGGTGCACCCCTCCTCTTGGTCTCAGTGGGTAAAACAAATTATCTTATCAGTGTCCCTTTCCTAACCAATTGGCCCCATCATAAAATAATAATAAAACCTGCATTTGAAAACAAGGGCCACTTGGCAACCAGCAGTTAGCGTAATGGCTATGTCGCTGGACTCCCACATAGTCGACCGTGGTTCGCATCCCGGACCCGGTGGCTTAAATCTCACGCTGGGCACGTGTGCGTGCGTGCCCAAGATCCCGAGAGGAGAATGGAGGAGAAAGGATTGCAGCGTGACCATCCCCCTGGGGGGTGATTTCTCGCTTTCTGTCTCTATGTCTCTCTCTGTCTGTCTGGCGAGCGTACGCGCCCTACAGCAAAAACCTCTCCAAAAAAAAACAAGGGCCACTTCTGTTACTAGGCTCATGGTCTCCTTCTTCCATCTTCAAAGCCAGGAATGACTAGTCAAGTCCTTCTTACACTGCAAATTTCTGACCTTGCTCTGTGATTTTGCCTCTACCCCTTCTCTTCTGCCCACCTTGTCCTCTTTTAAGGACCCTTGTGATTGTACTGGAACCCCAGGATAATTCAGGATAACATACTTCTCTTAAAATCAGCTGATTAGAAGGACCAGCAGATGACACAATGGTTATATCACTGGACTCTCATATAGCTGATGGTGGTTTGAATCCTGAACCTGGCAACTTAAAACTCACATCAGGCATGTGTGTTTGTGTGCCCAAAATCCCCTGGGAGGGTGATTTCTCACTTTTGGTCTCTCTGTCTCTGTCTCTCTGGTGAGTGCACACACCCCATAGCAAAAATATCTCTCTAAAAAATCAGCTGATTAGAAATCTTAATTCTGCCTGCAACTTTGATGCCCCTTTGCCAGGTAACCTAATATATTCACAGGCTCCAGGATTAGAACATGGGCATCTTCAGGAGGCCATCCTGCCTACTACAAGGAGCAACAGGATATTTACATGATCTTAACGTTTCTCCACACAAGATATTTATTAATTGTAAAGGAGAAAATGGCATTTTAATATAGAGGAATCTGTCATATAGAACTTTAATCAAGTAGTCAAAGGTGGCAGCACTAGTAACGAGGGAAACTGACATCATGTAGCTCATAACACAGGCACTGAAAAAAACATATTTCTTCTGTACCAGTCCTGCCCAAAACCCATAACCTGAGTGTAATCATGGGAAAAATACAAATCTAAACTACAGAATATTCTACCAAATAACCGATCTGCATTCACAGACATCAACATTGTGAAAGCTAAGAAAGAATGAGGAATTATCTAGGATTAAATGAGATTAAAGACACAGGACAAGTGAATCCTATATAACCTGTGGAATTTTCTTTTGCTGTAGGGAGCATTATAGGGACAATCAGCAAATATGAGTAAAGTCTATAGATTACATAATAGTACTATAATCAAGGAAACTGCCTGATTTTAATGTTTATAATACATTTATATAAAAGAATGTCCTTGTTTCTTAGAAGTTTTCATTGACGTATTTAGATAGAACATCATGCCTACCATGGCCTTTTAAAATTCAGGAAGAAATTATAGACAAGTGTGGCAAAACATTAACTCTTAGAAATTGAAAGTGGAGTTTATATGGTAATTCTTTGTCATATTCTTAAAACTTTTCTGTAAGTGTGAAATTATGTCAAAACAAAATGTTAAAATAATTTTCTAATATTTTGGGTAATATATTTTTTTTAACTAGAGGGCATATGTGCTTTCCAGAGAGAGACAGAGACACACAGAGAAAGGGAAGGAGATAAAGCACTCTCCAATGGAATGTGATCATGTTGCAATCCCTTCTCCATTTCTTCATCTTGTTGGGATTTGGGACGTGGACAGACATGTGCCTAGCATGTCCTTTAAGGTGCTGAGATTGAAATTCAAACCACATAGTTGGCCATTTGGAATTTGGCTCCTTTCACCACCAGGTCATGGAACCAGCTCCATACTTACTCTTTTTCAACCAAGAATCCAATGATGGTCCTTAGAAACATTTGGAGATTATGTTTCTTGAATCTCTTATCATCTATAACACTCCTCCCCACTTTTCTTTCATGACATTGACTATCTACATGATGGATTTATCTGCATGTTTCCTTGTAGTCTCATTAAATTTGTACCTATAGTTTGAGCTATTCATTTTCTTTCTCCAACCTCATTACCCAAGAGTCTTATTATGATGGCAGACCAATGCCAACCAAACCACAAGTACTTATTAGCAAGCAGGCACACGACACCACCCCCTGATTCCATAGCATAAGGGAGATCCATTCTCCCTCCAAACACACTGACCAGCACCTTGTGTGAAAGGTTCACTCTGAAGAGACACGAAGATGGGCAGCAGGACAGGGCACACTCAAGTCATATTCAGGGGCTATTGAGAAGAGAAGGACCATGGTCCCACTGTAGCTCAGGACATCAAGAACTACACATATTGTCTTTATGTTTTTAAAGAATTATTTTAATTTAATTTAATTTATTTATTTGGGACAGAGGAAGAGATCAAGAGTGAGGGGGAGAGAGAGGGAAAGTGAGAAAGCAAACCGCCAGATCTGGGATTCGAACTGTGGTTGGCCATGTGGCCAGTGCCCTTAACCACTACGCCACCTTCTGGCCCCAGAACTACACATATTGTTTTAAACTGTTGGACATAAAGGGCGGTGCTCTTGGAACATTATCCTCAACTAGTTTTCATGACCACCAGTCATTTTGCTAATAAAATACTTCTCACATCCCTCATGTTAGAAGACTATCAGGCATAGCTTTAGATAAGGATTCTTTAAGCTCTAAGTAATCAATTCTAGAGGCACTAAGTCCTGAGTAGTCTCCTTCATTGACTTCTGCTGGAGTGGATAGATGTGAGTACATGCATACTCGTATGTACTCTTATCCACTATATACATATGTAAACACACATACACTTCACCCTAGTCTGAAAACAGTCACCACCCAGACAAAGGGATTCCCAGGGACTTATTTTCTCAACCAACACACACTTGTGTGCTATGTCATTATAAATAGCAAAGTCTATTGAAGATGGTTTTATCCTCACATTTCTTATGTTTAAGAAAATGCCCACGTGATTCTAATCATGAGAAAGCTCAGACAAACCTAAATCAAGGGACAGTCTAAAAAAATAATTGTTCCGTAATCTTCAAAAGTGTCCAAGTCATGAAAGTCAGAGTATAACTGAAGAACTGTTCCAGCTCGGGGAGATGAAAGAGACTTGACAACCAAGGTCAGCATGACTCTGAACTGATCCTTTTGTGATAAATGACATCGCTGAGACAGTTGTCAAAACTTAGATGGGGTCTAAGGATTTTATGGTAGTAACATAGCAGTGCTAATTTCCTGATTTTGATGGTGATATTCTGGTTATGTAGGAAGATATTCTTGTCCCTAGGAAATATACACTGAGGAATTCATTCAGGCTGGGGCTCCAGACTTGCAATTTCCAATCAAATGGTTTGGGGCACGCGGAGAAGTATTCTGCACTCGTCTTGCAACTCGTCTGTAAGTTTGTGTTTGTTTGAAAGCAAAATAGTTTATTTTTTAAAAAAAGATAATGCCAATTGTGCATATTGAAAAGTGTTATGTAACGGGGTGACTTGGGAAGTGCTAGTGAAAACTGAAGCAGAGGAAGAATTGGAGGATCTTTCTGTCATAAAGCCATCATTGGCCTTGGTTCTAGTTGTTCTCTGGGAAATCCCTGAGTTACTTTACTTCTTCACATGAAACCCTACTCACATTTTATCTCAAAAGGAAAGCATTCAAGGTGATTCTGGGACTAGCACAGTGATTTCCATATATGGCTAATTGATCCTGTAGTTTTGCAGTACACCTCCATCACTCAAAGACATAGCTTGTTTTCATGTTCCTAAGGAACTTGATTACCTCGCCCTCAATTAGGTCATGCCGACCTAAACTCATTCTGATTGGCACATTGCTTTAAAATGTAGATTTTATTATCATTCAGGTCTGATGAGGCCAACAGATCAGATGATTACCATTGAAAAGATAGTTTGTTGCACTTCCAAGAAGAAGAGGTCAGAGTCATATGAAGTGTAAGAGCTCAGTAAAGGAGGTGGTTGACAGTATGGGCTTTGGTTCATTTGCACATGAAAGGCACACTTGCAGGGAATTCTTTAATGTGTCTAGGAATTTATTAGCCACAGGGCTTTGTCCTTCCATGATCAGTAAGGCCTCCAACTGTCAAAGCATCAGAAACACTGTAAATCCACACATTCAAAATAGGCAGCTACCTGTTTGGTCTTCCAGGATGGCTCACTCACATGGCTGGTGGCCTGAGGCCTCAGTTCTTCTCCATGTGGACATCTCCATAGGTCTTAAAACATCTCTTTCTGTACAAGAAAGACTTACATAGAAACCACTAAATGAGATGGAATACCTGAGGGAAGGGCACATTGAGATTTCAGCAACACATGTCACACCCTGAAGTTTTTGATAGAGTAGAAAAATGACAAGGCTGTAAGTCCTTGAAGAGAAAGAAAAATGCAAAAACAGAAAAGGGAAATTGATGTCTGCATCACTCTTTTGCCCAGGGCTTAACATGTCACCCACTAAATATACTTCAACACTGATAATAATAAATTCTTATTTTAGAATTAAAATTCCAGTCTGTTCTATATCATTAGACAGGCTTTCTTTTCCATTAGTCTGGACTCTCAGGGCTTTTTTTTTTTTTTTTAAGAGAAATGTGTTGCTATAGGGTGTGTGTGCTCGCCGGACAGACAGAGAGAGACAGAAAGCGTGAAATCAGCCCCCAGGGGGGATGGCCACACCACACTCCCTTCTCTTCCATTCTCCTCTCAGGACTTTGGGCACACATGCATACATGCCCAGCATGAGTTTTAAGCCACCAGGTCCAGGACTTGAACCACGGTCAACTGTGTAGGAGTCCATGACATAACTATTACGCCATCTGCTGGTCTCAGGACTTCTTTATATTAGCATCATGCTTTATAATGAAGGATGCGGGCTAGCAGGTGGCATGGAGGATAAGGTGCGGGTTCCCACAGGGACAACCGTGAGGTTAAAGTCCCAGACCCAGTGCATGTGCAAGCATGTCCAAAATCCCAAGAGGAGAAAAAGGGAAAAGGGATTGTGGTCTGGCCATGTCCCCTGGGGGTTGATTTCTCACTTTCCTTCTGTCTTTCTCTCTTTCTCTCTCTTTCTCTGTCCCTCTTTGGTAACCACACATGCTCTATAGCAAAAACTTTTAAAAAAAAAAAAGAGGGAGAGAGAAATATAATGAAGAATGCAGCCATTCAATCAACAAGTACTTATTGAGCACACACCATTTGCCAGGCATTGTAATGGATGTTGGGGATAAAATGGTGAAAAAACTAATATAATCACCTCCTTCATGAAGTTTACAGTGCACTTTATAGGGAAGCCATAAAATCAAGTAACATGCTGATAAATGTAAAACTTCCACCATGATAAGTGCTGCAAGTCATGGTAACCACATGGTAATAAGAGTGAGAGAAGAGGTAGTTTCTTAGAAGGAAGTGACAAGAAGGGCGACTATCAGATGGTGGGCCCCAAAATAATATACCCCCTGACTATGTCAAAGCTACTGAGAATGACAACATATTCTGAGATAGAAATGTCACCTGTGAGCAAGGTGAAGTCTTCTATGAAAGGAACTTACTAGGAAGTCAGGAGGGGAGACAGAAGATGGTGCAGGGGTCAAATGGTATGAGTTGGAAAGGGGTTTCATTCTGTTTTTTTTTATAATACGGAGAATGGTCAGGAAGAGACAATGAAGGAGGAACAGTAATAATGAAGAAACAAAGGCAAATTTTATAATTATCTAAAAATGCCCATGGGCTTCCTCCCTCCCCCACTGAAAGGTTAAGACAATATGAAACTGATCTGTGAAAGAGCTCAGTGTAGTTCGACATAGCATTCTGACAAGATTTTATTAATGATTCATCCCCCATCTCTGCCCTTTCTTCCTATGACTTCATGCTTTGTCCGTCCCTTCAATAAGCATGTTTCTGAATTATACATTTCCCTTTCCACACTGACATTCAGAATTCTGAGAGCCTTCTAATGCTCAATTTGTTCCCCATTTCAGTGTACTTCTTTCAGCAAAATAGATTTGCTTTCAGAAGAGCAGCCTTAAGAATAGCTAGCACAATCTACAGTCCATCAACCAGAGAGCATACTTCTCAACGGCCCACTCATATGTCATGTCATGGAGCAATTGTTATAACTGATTTGCTTAGAAATTTTATTTTCAACCCAATTGTTTTGATTGATAAAAGATAGTTCATTGTTCTTCTGTGAACTTTTAAAAAACATGGGACATACTAACTAGTTTACTAAACTTTGAAATCCATGGTGCATGACATGGTAAAAATCATCATTTGGGAAACTAAATTGTCCTCTCTACCAGGAGAGAGAAGGTGCTCAATTTTAAGAGTCTGTGGCAGAAATCTTGGCTGGACTAAATTTAACCCCCACTTTTCACCCAGAGAATCTAGTATGTCATCCAATGTGATACCTACAATTTTTTTTTCCTGAGAGAGATTTTTACTATAGGGCATGTGCACTCGCCAAGGAGACAGAGGCAGAAAGAGAGAAATCACCCCCACAGAAGATGGCCATGCTGCAATCCCCTCTCCTCCATTCTCTCAGGATCTTGGGCACATACGCACATGTGCCCAGCATGAGTTTTAAGCCACTGGGTCTGAGAATCGAACCATGGTTGACTACCTGGGAGTCCAGCAACTTAACCATTATGCCATCTGCTGGCCCCATGATACCTGCAATTTCAAATGTGTACACAAGGACCAGCAATTGGCATAATGGCTGTGTCTCTGGACTCCCATGTAGTCAACTGTGGTACGAGTCCCGGACCCAGCGGCTTAAACTCAAGTTGGGTGCGTGTGCATGCATGCCCAAGATCCCCAGAGGATAATGGAGGAGAAGAGATTACAGCATGGCCATCTCCCCTGGAGGGTGATTTCTCACTTTCTGTCTCTCTGACTCTCTCTGTCTCTGGCGAGCACACGTGCCCTATAGCAAAAATTTCTCCAAAAAAATAAAAGTGTATGCACAAAGACAATTGGAATTTTCAAGGAAGCAAGTAACTTATCAATGACTGGAGATGTCTGTTTAAATTATCTCTCACCTTTATACCTAGAAAGAAACTCTTACTTTACCTTTTAAAATTTTTTGAAGTATCTGTAAGAACAGCTATTATGTAAAGCAAAGACATAACAGATATGGAGTTCAAATTGCAGAAAAAGAAGATAGAAATTTTAAAGGGGACATCAGGAGAAGTGTCTTTTTTTGGTATAGTCTTGGGGAACTAAAAAAATTCAGAAGGCAGAAACTTCTCTAATCCTTATTAGATTTTGTGTGTCACAAATGTGTTATCAGTACAGATTGATATCAAAGAATGGTTAGTATGTTTATGAATATATAAGGAGAGACACAGTTGTAAAACTATAGATTGAAATACCCACTGAATATTCCTGGAAATGTGTTGGGATTGGTTAAAGTGTTGATGATAAGGACATGATAGAGGGAGTAAACAGCCAAATAAAAAGAGAAAAACACACAGTGTATCATGCAAAATTATCAACACTGTTCTTATTCATCTGCATTCAAATTGGAGACAAGCTAGAAGGTCAGGTCAAGAATTTCCTATCATGAAAGGAAGCAATGACCGCTGATTTGTGCCTTGGGACTCAGGTTAACTGTTCAAGAACCTTTTTATCATCCAAGGGTTCATAAATAAACGCCATAGTCACAAAAAAAATTAAGTAATAAAAGATTAAACGAGGCCATGGAAAGAGTCGCAATACCATCTAGAAGTACCTCCAGTCTGCAAACCTGAAATCCCCTACCCCATTCCGAAAGTAGGATTCAGAGACCACAAGTACTACAGGCACGATGACTTAGTATTTATGTCTAGAAAGAACGGATTAGCATGTAGCTCCCAAAGAATGTTTGAGCAAATGCACGCAGCTGCGCCAGCCTCTCACAGTTGCTGGAAATGACTCAGGGGTCAGGTTTGGGCAGCTAGGCCAGCTCCACCTTTACTGGAATGCCGTGAGTCATGTGTTAGTAGGCTGGGTGAGGGGACTCCACTGACCTCGGGCATTCTTACAGCTTACACAATCCAGACATGGCAACCACCTGAGCAAAATTCTAGTGAGACTCACAAGCAGATAAGAAAGGAAAGGTTTTAAAATGCTTAACCAGACGGGGTAAGTAACCTGAATCTTTGCAAACCTCCAAACCAAGAACTGAAAAGGCAAACAATTTTCTACCACAGGATTTTTATGAGACTAGTAACCTCTATGCTCCCCAAAAGTATTTAAGAAGCTATTTGAGTAGGTAATGTTAAATTTTAATTATTCCTCCTCTTAAATACTGTCTCTTTTTTTTAAGTTTATTACATGAGAGTTAAAGACAGTCACTTTCAATGGATGGACTCTCATTCCAAGATCCTTCTCCAAGCCTTCCCAGTCAGCCAGGATCATGAATATGCAACTGGTATGCACAGGTTGACCAGAGAACTGAACTCACAATCTTCCATATAGATCCAGCTTTACTTGAGCAGCAGGTTACCACTGTGCCACCACGTTAGCCTTAACTACCATCTTTACATGACCTGCCTAGGTACATTTCCAGAGTGGAAATAACAAAAGTCAGCTGTCTTCAAGTTCTGGTTCTACAAATCCTAGCTATATGATTGTTGACTATGATTAGGTCAGTTCCATTTAAGATAGCACCCAAGGTTTATTGAAAAGTCTGGAGGTCAATAGTCCAGGCTGGTGTGGTGCCCAAAGTTATTGGGCAATCAGAGGACTTCTCTCCGTGCGCCACTCTTATGCATACAATGGCTTTCATCCTCAATGTCACAACATGGCTACTCCAGCTCCAGCCATTACATCCACATTATAGGGACAAGAATGGGGAAAAAGAAGTATGTCCTATTCCTATTTTGTTTAAAGTTTTTGCCATATGGTGCATGTGCTCACCAGAAAGAAACAGTGAGAAGTCACCCCCCAAAGGAGATGGCCATGTCACAATCCCTTCTCCATTCTCCTCTCAGGATTTTGGGCATATAAACATATATGCCCAGTATGATTTTCAAGCCTCCAGGTCCGGGACTTGAACTGTGATCAGTCATGTGGGATTCTAGTGCCTTAACCACCATGCCACCTGCTGGCCCTATCCTATTTTTAAGGAAACTTTCAAAACGTGCCACCCAACAGCTTTCAGAGTGGCCGGAACTCAATCATACGGCCACACAGCTGGGAAATATGCCCTTGCAGTTGGGTTGCCAACTAGAAAAATATCAGGACTCTTTGACTAAAGAAAGAAAGAATGAATAGTAGGTAGGCAACAAGTAGCCTTGGCCAGTGTGATTTTTTTTTTTTGAGAGAAAGATTTTTGCTATAGGGCGTGTGCACACGCCAGAAAGACAGAGAGACAGAAAGTGAGAAATCACCCCCCAGAGGGGGATGGCCATGCCGCAATCCCTTCTCCTCTATTCTCCTTTCTGTTTCTTGGGCACGCACATACACGCGCCCAGTGTGAGTTTAAGCCACCGGGTCCAGGACTTGAACTGCAGTCGACTACGTGGGAGTCCAGCGACATAGCCATTATGCTAACTGCTGGTCCCTGCCAGGGTGAATTTTAATGCCATCGACATCTTTGAGTCCATGGCCTCACTTTTAAAATAGAAATAGAATGCCTAGGGGCTGGCAGGTGGCATGAGCATTAAGGGTGCTGGACTCCCACATGGCCGACCATAGTTCAAGTCCCAGACCTGGCGACTTGCTTTCTCACTTTCCCTCTCTCTCTCTCACACTCTGTCCCTTTCTGGTCAAATTTAAATAAATAAAAAAATAAAAGTTTAATAAAATAAGTCTTTAAAAAGGAAGAAAGAAAGAAAGGAAATGCCTAATTCACATGATTGTTGAGGTAGAAAACTCTACATAAACAAACATTTCCATTAATAGCCCCTCAAAGCCTAGCTCACAGTGATGGCATCTAAGTGTATATTTGGCATTACCCCACTCTCTGGAAAAATCAACTCCTCTTCAGAGAGAGTTCAGAGACCAGCTTAGTATTGCTACCTCATCCTACTCCAGTAACTCAACATCTGTTCTTTTCCTTCTTTACAAGTAATTTAAGGAAATGGCTCTTTGCCTTCATTCTACACTTTTGAGTTTTCCAGCTCCTCCACGACTGGGCTCCACCTATCTTTTCCCACTATATTGCCATCTGCCTTTAACACCAGATAATCTCTCACTTTTTATGAAAATCTTCATAGTGGCTTCTAAAAACATCACAAGTTTCATAGGATCATTACTTTCTCATCTAAACACATATCTGTTTCTTTTCCCAGGAAACCTGACACATGAACTTAAACATGTGCAATGTAATATGTACTTCTTTTCTTTCTTCTTCTTTTTTTTTAGTTTTTTTGTTTTGTTTTGTTTTTTTGCCATAGGGTATGTGTGCTAATCGGAGAAAGACAGAGAGAGAGAGAGGGAAAGTGAGAAATCACCCTCTGGGGAGGGTTGGCCACTCTGCAATCCTTTCTCCTCCATTCTCCTCCTGGGATTTTGAGCACGCAAGCACATGTGCCCAGTGTGATTTTCAAGCCGTCAGTCTGGGACTCAAACTGTGGTCGACCATGTGGGAGTCCAATGCCTTAACCACCATGCCACTTCTGGTACCTATAATGTGTATTTTTAGGTAGGGAAATGTTTTAATGACAACTAATGTGCTTTATTTATCACCATTCTTTTTTTACTTGGTGTCCTGGTAAATATCAGTCTGCACATTTTAAGACATTACTCTTTCCAATTCTTTAATATTCTACATGATACACTCTTCAGGCATTCCACATAGTTAAGAATAAGTTAACATTTTACAGATGTGAACATTTTAGTTTTAAGGGATTAAGCGAATTGTTTCTGAATTTAAGTAGCTTATCCAAGACCTTCCAGGCTATAAGCAGTAGTGCTAAAATCCATTCCACCATCTGTTTCCAAACCCATACACTTTTTTATTAGAACAAAAATGCCTGAATCTGGTTCAAGTCAATGTGGACCACACTGCTCTATTTTATGATGCATTGAGAAAATTCAGTGTTTAAAACTTAGAAGTCTGAAATATGCTTTCATCATGATAAACTATACTATTAGCACTCCTGATTTCAAACACTAAAATAAAGGGTAATGCTGAAGGAAAAATACACACTAGTCATTTATTTATAAGACTTTATTCTACACTAGTCTGTCTGATGTACAAACAGGTCGATCAATCATTACTGTCACAAAAAAATCTCGCCTGTCTAAAACAGGTGTATAGCCCAGACCGTGTTTTCCTACAAAATTATTTTCCTTTAGGTAGCTTTATAAGAAAAGAGAAACACTTGAAATTTTAGCAAGTTTTGGGATGACTTGAAAGATTTCAAGCCACTAACATTAAAAAAATTGTTTCCTGTAACAATGCCTTGCAAGTTGGCATCTAATGTTGGTATATTGATGAGGGAGGGAAGGTTCTAAGCTAATGCAGCAGACATTTTATATACAGAGGATGCTGAAGAGTAGGCACAGGGAATTGACTTTACGAATGCCTGGAGCTAAATGTATTGATTGAAAAGGTCAGCATTATTAGCAGGAGCATCCATTAACCCAAAATATTGAATGTAACCAGGGAAACCAAGGAGAAAATGGAAAGCTCTTAAACAGTGAAATGACTTTTGTCTTCCTGAGATGAGACCTGCATATCTATGTCTCCATCCCTGGAGCATTTCCTCCAGAGCCCTCAGAGACTTGACTAGGGTGACTCTCACTGCATGAAAGATGAGAAGCCCATTATAGAACACAGCTGAAATGGGAAAGGCTTGTTGATTAGGCTCTATAGCTAAGAACATAGGAATCCACAGATAATGACCACCAAGTGAAGTTAATATTATACACAATAGTCTCCTACATGTTATCCATATCCACCCAGATGTATGACAGAATGCAAGAACCACTTACGGGAAGCAATTTTCAGCCAAGCAACCCTAGCCAGGATAATAACCTTGAACTGTCAAACGGTATGGCCCTGGGCTTCTCCTAGACTATGTGATTTCACATAGGCAGGAGAGACTAGCAAGGCACAATTGGAACCAAGCTATAGCTTCGCTAGTTTAAGGCTAGAGCTGACTCCCCTCCACTGCCCCATCTCCCTTAGACTCCAGAGACCTCGATCTTTGAAACCCAGTGTTTACTGAGGTTTACCACTGGTATAACCAAATAAATGAGCTTTGGGATCTAATTGGTCTAAGTAGGAATATAAGAGTTTCCAAGAGGTCACATGAGAAGTCTCCTAACCTGGTCTATATTGATAGCAAGGAGTAGCTAGTGCCCAGGAAATATTAAATATGCTCTTCTCTTCATTTCCCTTTCTCAATTTAGAGAGGACTATGTGAGAGAGCTAGAGTGCAGCCCTCATCCATCATGGGAGCTCGGTGAGGACAGAGCCACCGGCCCCATGTGGCCATTGAGCACTCGATATGTGGCCAGTCCAAACTGAGGTGCGCTGCTTGTAAAAGTTCACACTGGCTTTTTTGCCATAGGGCTCATGTGCTTGCCAAAGAGAGAGAGAGAGACAGGGAGACATGAGAGGAAGGGTAAGAAATTCACCCCTCCAGGGGCTGGCCATGCCACCATCTCTTCTCCATTCTCCTCTTGGGACTTTGGGCACACATGCACATGCACCTGGCATGATTTTTAAACCATCAGGTCCAGGGCTCAAACTGCATTTGTCCATGTGGGAGTCCAACTCCTTAATCACTATGCCACCTTCTTGCCCCCACACTGGCTTTTTGAATGCTTTGTTTGAAAAGAAAGAATATAAACTGTCTTTTTAATATTTGTTACATTGACTGCATATTGAAATGATAACATTGTGAGGTATCAGATTAAGTTAATATATTATTAAAATTAACTACATCCATTTTTAACTTTTTCATGTGGGTTCTAGAAAATTTTAAATGGTATGCCCAGAGAATTTTCCAGACAAATGCCCAAAACCCATCTGATGTCGGAAGAGGAGTGGAGGAGACTTAGTGTCCAACAGAGTCTAGGCTGGGTTCATTACATCATTCGTGAGCCAAAACTGCATATTCTTCCCTTTAAACAGCCTCTTCCAAAAGATCAACAAAAATGAAGTCTATCTGGGGATTGCCGATTAGATCTTTTTCAAATTTAATGTATATGTGTATGTATATAAGGTAGTATTCAGTGAATACTTGAATGATGTACAGACCATTCCTCCATACCTGTGCATGGGCTGTATTCTTCACAGCAACAGAGCTCAGTCAGATGCAACGGCAAGTAGGTTACTGTAAGGAGTGTCAGATAAAATTCTAGTCAGTTTTTCTTTTTAACATAAGTGCCCGTTTGACTTTACCAGTTACATTAAAACAAAAAAAGAAGAAGATATGGTTAAGAAATACGTAAGGGCCAGCTAGGTGTTGTGGAAGTTAAAGTGGCTGTCCCACATAGCCAACAGTGCAGTTCAAGTCCCAGACTCTACAGCTTGAGGAACACTCTGGGAGTGTGTTCTTGCATGCCCAAAATCCTGAGAGAAGAATGGAGAAGAAGGGATTACAGCGTGGTCATCCCCACACCCCCCAAGGGGTACTTTCTTCCTTTTTCTCCCTCTTTCTCTATGTTTCTCTCTAGCAAGAAGTGCACATACCCTACAGCAAATTTTTAAAAATGAAAAAGAAAGAAAGAAAGGAAAAAGAAAAAGAAAAAGAAACAAGTAAAAATGGTGCTTGCCAGCCCTAATCCTCAGGGAGAAAGCAAATTTTATTAATTTATTTTAGGTTTTTGCCATAGGGCATGTGTGCATGCTGGAAGGAGACAGAGAGAGGGAAAGTTAAAAATAATGCCCCCTTCCAGGGGTCAAGGGAGTGGAGGGCCATGCCACAATCCCTTTTCCTCTATTCTCCTGGAATTTGGGGCATGCATGCATACGTGTCTGGTGCGATTTTCAAGCTGCTAGGTCCAGGACTCGAACCACAGTTGCCCACATGAGAGTCCAGTGGCTTAACCACTATGCCATCTGCTGGTCCCAGAAGACTACAATTTAAAACCATAGTAATGGGTTTGGCAGGTGGCATGGTGGTTAAGATGCTGGACTCCCACATGGCCAACCACAGTTTGAGTCCCAGACCTGGCAACTTGCTTTCTCACTTTCTCTCTCTCTTTCTGGTCAAATTAAAAGGTAATAACAATAAATACAATTAAATAATTCTTTAAAAATAAATAAAGCCACAATAACATGACACTACACTCTCAGGAAGAGGCTAAAATTAGAGTCAGACAATATCAGCTGCTAATAAGGATGTAGAGGAACTGGAATTCTCTTGCTAGAAGGAGTTTAAAATGGTACTACCAATTTGTATCAGAACTCTTGGGCAATTTCTTAAAAAGTTAAACATACATCTACACTGTGACCCAGTAATCCAAGCCATAGGCATTTATCCAAGATAAATGAGAACATATGTGCACAGAGTCTTATAGCACCTTTGTTTTTAATAGCCAAAAACTGGAAACAGCTCAAGTATGCCATCAAGAAAATGGATAAACAAACTGTGGTGTACTCTTACAATGGATTACTATTCAGCAATAAAAAAGGAACAAATTATTGATACCTGCAGCATGGACAAATTCGAAAACATGCTCAGCAAAAGAAGACAAACACAGAAGAATGCCGACCCCAGGACTCCATTTTTGTGAAGTTCTAGAACAGACATAGCTACTCTGTGGTGACAGAATCAGGTAAGTGGTTGCTCAGAGAGGTGGGTATTACTAACTGGAAGTGGCAAGAAGGATATTCTCTGGAGTGATTAGAAATGTTTTCTATCTTGAGGACCAGCGGTTGGTGTAATGGCTATGTTGCTGGACTCCCATGTAGTCAACCAGGGTTCGAATCCCAGACCCGGTGTCTTAAAACTCACGCTAGGCATGTGTGCGAAGATCCCGAGAGGAGAATGGAGGAGAAGGGATTGTAGTGTGGCCATTCCTCCCAGGGCGGGGGTTGGGAGGGGTGATTTCTCGCTTTCTGTCTCTCTGTCTTTCTGGAGAATGCATGCACCCTAAAGCAAAAACCTCTCCAAAAAAAAAAGAAAAGAAAGAAATGTTTTCTATCTTGATGAGATATATGTGGGTGTATGCATTTTTGAAATGTAGGAAAGTAATTACTAAAATCTCTATTTCATCATTAATAAGGTTCATCTCAGTGAGCAGCTCATGTATTCTATATGGAGCAGAACTGAAAGGTACCTATGAAAGGATAATCCAGTAATGGTCAATGCTAATGGCCTGAAGGTTTTTCTCCTGAGCGTTGATAAAGGAGAGGACTATTTTTTTAAAGGATTACTTTATTTAACTTTATTTATTTATTTATTTATAATTTGACCAGAGAGGGACAGAGAGAGAGAGAGAGAAAGGAAGCTGCCAGGTCCGGGATTCAAACCATGGTCAGCCATATGGGAGTCCAGTGCCCTTACCACCATGTCACCTGCTGGCCCTGAAGGGGAGGACTATTAAACTGGGGCAGTAGGGATTGGGGGAATGGGGTTCCTTTGTGTTGTGATAAAAAAAAAAAGCCTTTATTTTCAGTTTTACAAAATTTTTGTCATGTTACATTTTCTGAATATGCTATGTGTGTCATTGCTATGGCAAATAGAGTGAATAAAGTATTTCTGAGAACAAAATGAAGGGCCTGTGGGCAACTCAGAAGCAGCCAGCTGAATACCGGATAAGTCAAGAGGCAGGATAGGGTTAAGCTCAGGGCAAATTTCAAAACTAAGTTACTAAAATATGCATACTTAATTTTCCCCATAAATATTACACTTTCAAAGAAGTCTCAATGGTTGGAATAGAAGTATTTGCATATTAAAAATTCCATAATGCTTCTTGAAATATTGATGATGATTTTGTATTGATATGCTCTTTTTGGAAGACTAAATTATTAAAATGTTTCTCTAGAAGTGGGGAACATAGAGTGACACTACTAATCATTTAGCCATGCTCTTTTGTTTGAAAAGGATCTTGACCTTTTAGTGCAATTGTCTCATGGGTTTGATTGCATGTTTGACAAAGTGGCAAGGTCAATGCTGAATTCCAAGGAATGATCTTTCTGTGTATTGTTTTCCATATTCCCATCCAGTCGAGGGTGTCCAAGGGTAGAGATTAAGTTTGGATTATAACAGGAATTGGTAAACTTTTTCTGTAAAGGACCAGAGAGTAAATATTTTAAGCTTGATGGGCCACACGGTCTCTGTCACAACTATTGAACTCTGCCATTGTAACAAAAAAGCAGCTATAGACAATCTGTAAACAGATGGGCATATGGGTTCCAATAAAACTTTATTTACAGATACTGAAATTGAATTTCATAAAATTTCCATATGTAATGGAATATCATTCTTTTTTTAAAAAAATTTAATAATGTTGAAACTATTCTTAGCTCGAGAATGACATAAACAAGTGACAGGCTTTGACCCAGGAGCCATAGTTTGCTAAATTTTCGATTAGAGTGCTGATATTTTCTAGCTGAGTAACTTTTACTAAGTTATTTAACTTTACTAAGACTTATTTTGGGGGCTGGCAGGCGGCATGGTGGTTAAGGGCACTGGACTCCGATATGGCTGATCGTGATTCGAGTCCTGAACCTAGTGGCTTGCTTTCTTACATTCCTTCTCTCTCTTTCGCTTTCACTCTGTCCCTCTCTGGTCAAATTAAAATAAATAAATAAAATGAAGTTAAATGAAATAATTCTTTTAAAAAAAAGACTTATTTTCTATGTCTTTGCAACCGAGGTTGTCAGATAACACCTGAGAATGTTGCTGAGCATTAAATTAATATAATATGGAGAATTTCTGTATATTCTGATGAGCACTTAAAAATTAAATATTAATATTTCAATATGTTGTCATTAAACATATGTTTATATCATACAAGGGTACTTCAAAGTCTATGGACAATGGGATTAAAGTATGAGTTTATTTTGGTACAAAACATTTTTGATACCCATGCAGTTTTTTCATACTACACATTTTCTATGAAATTTTGGAAGACCCCATCATATTTAATACATTGCACAGCCTCTTACAGGTGACCAACCATGTTAGCATTATCAGATTACCTAAGAAACATAGTTACAAAAATTGGCCATGCAGAGCCTGGTGTCAAACTCCCCTAAATAAAATGGAATTCCGTTTCTAACAAAGGAAAGATTGAACTTTGACTCTCCCTGTTCCTGTTTTCTCTCCCTGAGTTGAGTGGATAAGATGATAAATCGGGGTCAGTTGAGGAGTCAGGCAAAAGTGAAGGATGAGTAAAAACTGAGTTCAATTTCTGTTTGAAATCTCTTGCTCATATATTTAAGCTTTGTTTACCCCCCTGAGATCTTTCAGGAGAGAAAGGCCATCTGTTCTGGACCTTTACTTGCCTCAAGGCAAGACAAGATAATCTCTTAATGCCTTTCTTGTCTGTGGTAGACACGACCAGTCACTAGGTAAAATTAAACTTAAACAGCTTACCACTGATGAGATCACTGCAAATATTGCTGCTCCTTATATAATTTCTGTTTGGGGACTATCCAAACAGAAGAGTAAATTCATGTTCCAAATCTTTCACATCTTAATTTTTAAAGAGCTAGTTTTGCAAGTCATTAGAATCTATACAGATGGAAACTTCCCAGCCTCCTCCTTCACCTTCTGTTCTCTTAGTCCTCTAGCTATACGATGCCAACGTGAACCAATTAAGAGAAAAATGAATTCAATCTACCGGCTCTTCTACTTACCCAGAAGCACCTAGGGCTTTAAACATGGTGATTTCATAATATTATGTTTGAAGGATCGCCTTTAATAAAGTAATTATTTCATACTGATTGAATAAGTGATTTTAGAATCATGTGGGTGGCCCTACTACCCCTTTTCCTGGGCTCCTCTTTGTTTCCTCCTGACTTCAGCTATAGACGCCATATAAGCCAGAATCGTTAGCACAGCTTTACAATTTGAAGTAGGCTAACAGGCCTTGGTCTCCCACACTCTAGGTTAGGTGGTTATAGACACCTGCAGTGAGGACTTCAATTATTTGTTGTACTACATTGGGGAAACCACACAGAAAGGAAATCTTTATTACAACGATTTTTTTAACATCTTTTTTTTTTTTTTTAATTTGACCAGAGAGGAAGGGAGGAGGAGAAAGAGAGAGAAAGTGAGAAAGCAAGCCATCAGGTCGGGGATTTGGACCATGGTCAACCATATGGGAGTCCAATGCCCTTAACAACCACGCCACCTGCCATTACAATTTTTTAAATTCATATATTGCTATTGCTTTTAATGAGCCTTGCTGAGCTAATATGATTTTACAATTAGAGTGGATTAAAGCTTTTTTAAATGACTTCCATTCACTCTAGCCTTAGTGTTGGCATCTTTTATACATTGGTTGTAAAATAAGAGATTTGATGGGAGACCAGCAGGTGACGTGGTGATTTAGGCCGACTAGGGTTCAAGTCCTGAACCTGATGGCTTGCTTTGTCACTTTCTCTCCCTCTCTGTCTCTCTGGTCAAATTAAAATAAATTAATGAATAACTAAATAAATAAATAAATAGAGAGGTTTGATAATGTGCATTAGTATTTCAGCTAATGCCATTAGACAAAATAATTCATCCTTTAGGTAGTAACTGGTTAGTACAGGACTAATAAGACCTGCGGGAGGGTTAGCCAGTTGGCTGGTTCCTATATGGCCGAGTGTGTGGTTCAAGTCCCAGTCCCAGTGCCTTGAAAATCACATGGGCATGCATGTCCAAAATCCCAAGAATCCCAAGAGGAGAATGAGAGAGAAGGGACTGTGGCATGGCCATCCCCGTGGGGAGTAATTTCTCACTCCCCCCCCCCACACACACACACACTTTAAGGAGAGATCTTTGAGATGAAAGTAAATAAAGGGGTAAGATGTTTCAGACTTGTGGCTGCCCTGTAACTGAGTTTGAGCTGGTACCAAACCCAAGTTCAACTGCTCATTGCTCAAAAGTCAGCACTCAAGAGACAAGTATTCATGGGGGGAAAAAGGTTGTTTTGTGGGACCAGCAGGTGGTGTGGTGGTTAAGATGCTGGGCATTCCCTATGGCCAATCACAGTTCGCGTCCTGGACTTGGTGGTCTGCTTTCTCGCTTTCCTTCTCTGTGTGTGTGTCTCTCTCTGGCCAAAAGAAAAAAAAATGAATGAATAAACAAAATTAAAAAATATTTTTTTAAAAATGGTGGTTTTGTTCAGGGAGCTGGCAACATGGGGAAAACTGTGAACTAAGTGTCCCAAGACCATCTCAGAAGCTACAGGTTGTCACAGGGTTTTTTAAAGAAAAAAATATAAGAGGAAGCAGTGAGGGTCCATGCCTTTGCTTTGCAGTGATTAAGCTGATAAAATTTCCTCAGCCAGTCATGTGGGAGAGAGCTGGTAGCATCTTCCTCCTCCTCCTTCTCCTCCTCCTCCTCCTCATACCCTGTATCTGAAAAGACTCAGCAAGGTTATTATTAACTTTCATTCGTTAAGCATTAGTGAGGGAAGTGAAAAGTTAGGCTCTGTAAGGTTCATTGTGAGGGAAGTGGAAAATAGAAGTTAAAGACTGATTTTCATAAAGGCTAATCTATTAAGATGAACTTCTAAGACTAGGACCATATGGAGTCACTTTGGTTTGCGCGTAACTGTTATAGATACAAGCCCACCTCCAATGAGATAAACATCATGTCGTATACCACAGTGCCTCCATACTGAAGCTACCACCAAACTAGTGAAGTTTAATCCATACCATTTTTTAAAAATAATTATTTATTTAGGGGCTGGCAGGTGGCATGATGGTTAAGGGTGCTGGACTCCCACATGGCCAACTGCAGTTTGAGTCCTGGACCTGGCAGCTTGCTTTCTTACTTTCCTGCTCTCTCTCTTACTCTGTCCCTATCTGGTCAAATTAAAATGAAGAAATAAAGTTAAATTTTTAAAATTCTTTTAAAAATATTTATTTAATTCTCCATTCTCCTCTCGGGATCTTGGGCACGCACGCACACGCGCCTGGCGTGAGTTTTAAGTCACCGGGTCCAGGACGCGAACCACGGTCGACTACGTGGGAGTCCAGCGACATAGCCATTACGCTAACTGCTGGTTCCCACTATTATTATTTCTTATTTTGACCAGAGAGAGACAGAGAGAGAGAGAAAAGGAAAGTAGAAAGCAAGCCTCCAGGTCTGGGACTCAAACCACAGTCAGTCATGCGCGGGAGTCCAGCACCTTAGCCACCATGCTAGCTGCCACTCCCGAACCATATCATTTTTTATATATTATTTTCCTCCTTTCACTCTTTTTCTACAAGTTTATTTAGTTATTTATTCCATAAACAAGAGAAAAAGAGAGGGAGACAGCACGCCCAAGAAGGTCCTGATGCTGCAATCCATCCTTAGCCCCAGTCATGGGTACATTCATGTCTAACATGTGCCTGGCATACTCAGGGAGGTCTCCAGACCCAGAACTTTCTAATTTGGCTTCAGAGCATTGTGTTACTGCTGTGCTACCATGGCTAGCCAACAAATAATTTTTTAGTGTACCTATATCCTAAGTGTTGCATGGGACATATGTACATTTAAAAATCACTAGTTGTTGGGACCAGCAGATGACGTAATGGTTATGTCACTGGATTCCTATGTGGTCAACATGGTTTGAGTCCTGGACCCAGTGGCTTAAAACTCACGCCGAGCACATGTGCATGCATGCCTAAAATCCTGAGAGGAGAATTGAGGAGAAGGGATTGTGGCATGGCCATCCCCCCAGGGAGTAATTTCTCACTTTCTGTCTCCCTGTCTTTCTGGTAAGCACACATGCCCTGTAGCAAAAAAATCTCTCTCAAAATAAATAAATAAATTACTAGTTGTCACTAGAATCTAGTGAGTAGAGCCTAGGGGTGTTGCTTAATATCCCACAGAACACAAGAAAAGTTCCTTGCAACAAAGAATGATTCTGCTCCAAATGTCAGTGGTCCCAGCTATCTTGATAAGTTAGTAAGAATGGGTTCTAGGATAGGTAGGGGTTGGGATTCAACAAATTGGCTTCTTTTCCAAGAGTGCCTGACTAAGGCCTGTCTCAGCTACACTGATGGGGAGCCATTTTATAGGAGCTCTCTGCCGGCAGGAAGGACCCACCTAGCTATCAGAGAACCCATTCATCACCAAACAGGCAGAGCCACAAACAGTGTCCTGTTCTGCATTTGGCTTCTCTGCTGCTGCCACCAGAACAAAACACCACCTGCCAGAGCCCCAAAAGACTCAAGCCCCTCCTGATGAGCACCATCAGCACAGCCCCCAATCCCAACCCACTAAGATCAGGAAGCTCCAGGCAGCTCCACTGGTGTGAAATGAGTGAGTTTGCTTTGAGTATCAGGCAGGCTGATGAAAGCCTCCTCCCCTTCTTAGTCAAACTGCCTACTCTACCTTTGCCATTTTTTCCCCATTTTCTCCTCTTTTACCCAAAACACACATAGTAGGTGCCAACCTAGTAATTATCAAATTCCTTTGTGCCTGGATCATTTCCAACAGTGCCATGACTATCAAGGTTCATCCATCTTCTAGTCTCTCAAAGAACAGTGAGAAGTTAGTAGACTTGGTTAACCCAAAACCCCAGCACCCAGGTTACTAGAGTATTCCTTTTTTTTTTTTTTCAATGTCATGGAGCATATGTGATATGGAGAGACCCTGAATTCATTCAGGGTTGATAGCTGTCTGAGGTTTCTGCCCTCCAGCAAACTTACTGCCCCTCCCCAGAGCTACTGAGTAACCTGAAACCCTGAATAGGTTAAACTTCCTGCTTCTCTGCCACCTCCATTTTAGGGCAGGTTCTGATCTCCTTCCTCATTGTAACATCTGGAGACCTCCCCTCCCTAATTTCCCCATAAAAGACCATGTCCAACCCCCAGTAGGGCAGGAGATTCAGAGTGTTAACAACTCCGTGCCTGCCAGCATAATAGTTCTCCTGTCTCTCCTGAGTGCCGTTTCCATTCCTCGGCATCTGCTTTTCTGCAACATGTGGACACCAATTCATGTATATGTGCAAGACAGAACACCCCCCACTTCATGGGCTGGTCACACCACAGTCCTTTTCCTCCATTTCTCCATCCCATCAGGGGCCAGGATTTAAAGCACAGTTGGCCATGGGGGATCCGGCTCTCTCTGCTCAATGCTTAACCACTGGGCATTGGGGGCAGCCCCCCCTTAAAAACTGCCTCTGCTTTGTGTTTGATTGCTATTTGTCATTATTTATGCAGTATCTCCATGGTAAACTGCTTCACGGGAGTAATTCTGTCTGCAGGGAATGGGCAATTCAATAATTCAGAGGCTCCTTAACCATATGAAGTTGCCCAAAGCGGTTCTGTGGAAACTAGTTGAATAGCTCAGAGTTGTCTTCAAACTCCAAAGATGTCAGACTATTGTTTCCTCCCAGCAGCAAAACAAACACAAGGTTCATCCATCTAGAAAGTCCTCAATATCACTTGTGCTATAGAAATTCTTTCTGAGTGACTTGGACTTTTATTACACTAGCATTTGTGGCCATGTCTCATTAGAAAGCTTTTATTTCACAAATCTGTCCAGAAAGCTAATAAGATACCCAAAATGATAACTGTATTTTAAAATATGAGCATCAGGTTAAATTGCCATTGATGAATCTAAGAATAGTTGGTGCTACACATATCGTTTGTTAAGAAAATAATTCATAATTTCTCTTTTTTTGTAGAGGGTTTTGCCTTAGGGCATGTGTACTTACTGGAGAGAGACAGAGACAGTGAGAGGGAAAGTGAGAAATTAGGGGCATGGTGGCACCCGCCCTATGGAAAGTGAGAAATAACTCACTAGGGGGGATGGCCATACTGCGATACCTTCTCCATTCTTCTCCTGAGACCTTGGACACACACGTACATGCACCTAGCATGAGTTTCAAGCCACTGGGTCTGGGACTTGAACCATGGTCGGCCATGTGGGAGTCCAGTGACGTAACTGCTATGCCATTTGCTGGCCCATAATTTCTCTTTTTGAAGCCTGCTTTTTTTCTACCTCTTCAACTAGATATATTTTATTTCTGGTTGCCTTAGAGGTCTCTAGTTTCTATAGTATATTTGATCTATAAGTTGTAGGACCAGAGGGCCAAAGTTAAAAAGAAATAATGTGGGACTGGCAGCTGGCATGGTGGTTAAGGGTGCTGGACTCCCACATGGCCAACTGCGGTTCGAGTCCCAGACCTGGCAGCTTGCTTTCTCACTTTCTCTCTCTGTCTCTCTCTAGTCAAACTAAAATAAATAAAGTTAAATAAAATAATTCTTTTAAAAAAATGTGTGTGCAGAAAGAAAGCAAAGCTTTGTTCCATAGAACTGCTCTTTATAAGAACCTTCACCCTCTGAGGTTCATTGAAAATAGGCAGAATAATAAGAGAAAAGGGGGGTTGGATGGTGATGTAGGAGTAACAGGTTATTCTGCGAGGCAGGCCCACAGGAAGGTTGCCAGTTTGTGTCCGGAGACCTTCTAGAGCATGTTAGACATGTATGTACCCATGATCTGAGGCCGGCTGAAGCTGTAGGTGGATTGCAGTGTCAAAATTCTGTTGGAGTACAGTCTCTTTTACTCATAGATAAAATAAATAAATAAAAACTTTCCCCCAAAATAGTAAGGAGAATGGCCATCTCCATGGCCTGACGAGCAAAAAAAACAGATCCTACATGGCTGACTATGTGGTTTGAATCCCAGGTACATGTGCATGCATGTCCCAAATCCCAGCAGGGTAGAAAAACAGAGGAGAAGAGATTGAAGCAGATTGAAGTGAGTATGCCTCACTGGGGGGGGAGGGGGAGTGCTTTCTCTCCTCTCTGTCTCATCGTCTCTCTGGTGAGTGTATGCACTGACTGGCAAATTAAAATTTTTAAATAGTAAGAGAAAAGACACACAGATTTATTTTTAAATTATTTATTTAATTTTATTTTGTATTATTTTTTAAATTTTGCTATAGGGTACATGTGATCACCAGAAAGAGAGAGAAAAGAGAGAAAGAAAGTGAGAAAGCAAGCTGCCAGGTCCAGGACTCAAACCAAGATTGACTATGTGGGAGTCCAACACCTTAAACACCACACCACCTGCTGGCCCTCACACAGATTTATTTTAACATATGCATGTCCACATGCACATAAAATGTGATTCAAGAAAAGGCCAAATGACTGAAGGTCTTATTCCCTACAGGACAAAGGAGGTTTGGAGTTGAACTAAGAAAGGGAGAGCAAGAGGAAATGCAAAAAACCTTGTCCTTCTGAGCCAGGTATCACACCTCTAATCCCTTTCTTCTGTGCCATGAAAGGTAAAGGGGGGGGGGAGGAAGCTGCTTGCATCTGCTGCCCACTTTACTGAGTAGATAAAAATTTCTTTTACAAAAGGTTAGCTTTCTTTAAAAGGTAATTCTTATGTCTGCAGACCCTCTGAATAGTTATCTCAAAATATACCAAAGAAGGGAACCAGCAGTTAGCGTAATGGCTATGTCGCTGGACTCCCACGTAGTCCACCACGGTTCGTGTCCCGGACCCGGTGGCTTAAAACTCACGCCGGGTGCGTGTGCGTGCGTGCCCAAGATCCCGAGAGGAGAATGGAGGAGAAGGGATTGCAGCGTGACCATCCCCCCTGGGGGGTGATTTCTCGCTTTCTGTCTCTATGTCTCTCTCTGTCTGTCTGGTGAGCGCACGCGCCCTACAGTGAAAATCTCTCCAAAAAAAAAAAAAAAATCTCTCCAAAAAAAAAAAAAAAACCAAAGAAGTATATTTGGGGGGGTGGCATAGTTTGGCTCCACACATAGGTAATTTTTTTCCTAAAGACTAGAACATTCAATGGGGCGTGAAAGTCATTATTACATAAATCAGCTCTCTCTGCTCCCACTGGCTTTCTCTTCGTGACAGCCACACCTACTCGGTGAAAAGGTGGCACTGAATCAACTCGTAGGGAAACTGCCTTACAGAGCCAGTATGTGCTCAGTGGGCTCACAGGCCCGGGCAAGCACTGATCTTGGCGCTGACTTTCCACTCCACGGGAACTCTTCATCCCCTCTACCACTATTTCAGCGCCTGCCAAACTAGGAATAACCCCTTCTGTCCTGATGGCACCTTTTGTTGCAAGGTGATGGGAGGCAGAGTTTTGTTTTCCCTTCATCCCCATGACGTGAAGCACCCCTAAGGGAGGATGCTGCCCAGGCTGCTGCTGCCTCTACGTGAGGGTGGGATTCTTCCCTACGTAAAGGGTCCTCGGCCCTGGAAGAGGTGACTCCCTCCACATCAGGGCTGATGACAGGGTTTGCCACCAACTCCCTCAAACAAGTCTATGACTCCAACCAAGCATCCTGCTCGGATGGCCAGGGGTGGTGCTTTTCCTTTTATTGCTCCTGGGATCCACAGGTCCACAGATTATTTTGTTTACTTTTCCATAGAGTGTAGGTCAATAACCATACAAATTCATTCTAGTCCGCACCAGAAAACTACCTTACCAAGAAAGAAGTTCTCAACACACTCACAGTAATGCGAGCATGTCTGTGCTTCGTCGTTTTAATTTAAGTACCTCCTCCAAGTATCAGTGTTTCCAACTCAGTCCCGGAGCACCAAACCTGCTTGGATTGTAATCTGTGTTCTCCTTTGAGCCCTCCCCCTTCCTCCTGCAAAGAGCAGATATAAAAATCTATTCATCTTTAAAGATTTGGCCTTAACTGTACATCAACCTGACATCTTTGTATAAAAAGGAAAGAGCACCGATGGTGCACTTGAAAAGCCTGGTGGAAAAAAAAACAGAAGGAGCTCTGGGAAAAGGTGCCCAACCCCAGCCCCCAGGCACCCCCCACCCCTCATTCTAAAGATACTATCTGCCAGAAAGCAAATAGAAAATAGGATAATGACAGGACCGTGAGGAGGCAGTTTGAGGGATCAGTTCTGAGACCAGCTCTAAAGTGAAACCCCTGGGGCTATGCTGCTATGATTTACAGGATGGGCCCTGAAGTCCATTCTAAGTAAAAATGGCAGCAATGGCTCTCCTTCCACACCCTGTGTGTCTGTGTACATAATGGATCACGACAGACAACGATCAGACAAGGACCGTGAGTACATTTAAAGGCCAGACTTCAACACAGCCTCAACAATCCATTATTTTTAGAACATGATTAAGAATTGTATTCAACTGCCCAATTTCCTGCCTCATTCCAATCAGCCTTCAAAAAGACAGTACTGTATTCCTAAAACAGAATGTTAGAAGCACACAGAATACCAGGAGAGACAGCATGATCATCGTTAGGAGGGCTTAAAAGATGGAAAGTTGCAGGGGATGGTCTCTGGGCCTGTTTTGACAGGTGTCAGGGGTCAGGAGTCACTTAGGACAAAGTTCTGTCTTAGGATGAGAGCATGGAGCCATGGAGCTGCATTGTGTAAAATCCTTGGTTCTTTAAGTCCAGATCACTAAGATTAAAGACCTGTCCCTAGGCGCAAAATAAAGCCACAATCACGATAAAAGTAGGTAGAAATGAGGATTTAATAGGAAAGAAAGATTTTAGAAAAGAAGTACAACCAAAAGGCCTTTGGGCGGGCCGGTTGCTAGGTAGCAGCTGTGTTTGGAACGGGTTAGGTGTTACTTTTATTATCAGAGGTGATAGTGAATGTTTAACAGTGGGAGGTCTGTCATACTATTTATGTCCTTTGTTTGAATTTGCGGCCTTTCTCTCCTGCGCTTGCATAGCTCTCTCACAGGTGAAGAATTTGCGGAATTGGATGACCTAACTGCGCATGCCCCGTGTGAGCCCTGATGGTAGGAGCATCCTTATTAGGACAGACTGCCCAATTACTTTATTGCCCCAGTGGGAATCAGGTTGTTGACCAAAATGTCTGGTTGGGTCTTTTTGTATTTATGAGGAATGGTAAGAGGGAAATGTACAACCATTCCTATGTGTCTTCCTCAGGTACCAAGGAAGAAAAATGGCATTTGCCTCACCTTCCCGGTGCCAGGAGCTGGGTGGGAGGAAGGCATTTCATGGAGGGTCTGGTTGTAACTCCTGATAAATTGCGATTGATGTGACACATGCCCTCTGCTATTCTCTTAGGGCTGCCTGCTCATTACGGGCATAGCTACTGGCTACCACAGTCCACTAGTTGGAGAGCCTTCTGTTGTGCCACCACACAATGTCTGAAGATTTAATGCTCCTTGGACTAAACCTGCTGCAGTGTAGGAATGTGGAAATTAAAGTCATGGACAAAACCTTCGCCTAGGACAACCACAATTGCCCAGTTTGTCCTAACATTAAAAACGTAAGTAAATGAGAATTTTATACATACGTAGTAGGGACATAGATCTGAAGCTATATGGACTCTGAATAGAAAAGGAAAAATACTGTGGTTCGAAAGTAATATTCTAGCGAAGGAGAATATTAAAAGAAATAAGCACACACAATAACAATTCACGTAAACATGTACATGATCGCTTACTGCTGGCAAGGTCCTTGAGGCTCAACATACAAAGATCCACTTCTTGTAGAAGGAATGGGGACATTTTGGGTTCTCCTTCACCTTGTACAGATACCAGAATAGCCTGAGGAGAAAACTCAATATTCCTAGAAACCAAATGAAGTAGCAAGGGCATCTCAAAATAGCCACTTTCCCTCTTGCATGTTTCCTAATTTGTGTTTCCAGATTTGTTTTTACTTCTGAAAGTTGATTATATATCACATGTGCATTTCAAATTTGCTTAGAATTTAAACTCAAGGACAGTTCCTTTTTCTCTTGCTGTAACCCTTTTCTGTGAAAGGACAGTACTCAGTCAGTAGTGAATAATCACCGAAGATCAAGATGAGGACTAGAAGCCTCAGGCAGTGTGCTTTCCCTATGCAGCAACTTGGTGGGAGGTCCTAAGACCTGGGGAAGCAGGAGAATTGTGAATGTCTGCAAATGGGAAGAAAGTGTCCCAAGATCCGGCCATTAAAACCAACTGAGCAGATTTCTTTTTTTCCCAATAATTATTTTATTTAACTTTATTTATTTAGTTATTATCATTTGACCAGATAGGGGCAGAGTGACAGAGAGAGAGAGAGAGAAAGGGAAAGTGAGAAAGCAAGCTGCCAGGTCCAGGACTCCAGCTGAGGTCTGCCATGTGGGAATGTTGGCCCCTGAACAAATTTCTTATAGAATTTAAAATAGTCAAACTTAGGCCAGCCCATGGCCTGGTGGTTAAGGTGGTTAATCCCGGGTCTGGGATTCCGATTCCAAACCCAGAAGCTTGAAAAACATACCAGGCACATGTGCATGTGTGTTCAAAATCATGAAAGGAAAGAGAGATGGAAGAGAAGAAATTGTGGTTTAACCACACCCCCTGGTGAGTAGAATGAACATACTATAAAGTAGTACCCAGCTGTGCCCATACAGCTTGCTGCAGTCATCAATGTGCATTTTTTTTTCCTCCTGCAACTTTTTCTTTTTTTAATATTTTATTACCTAACACTCATTCCCTGAGCATCATCACAACATACTAAATGTAGTTTCCCATCTAGGACAAACTGCATAGTGACTTAATCAAGCATGTTATCATCAATAATATTCCATTTCTACTTTCATACAATGTATACATATATATATGTTTTTTATCCTATCTTTGACC